>NC_046154.1:216612002-216985752 GCF_011064425.1 Rattus rattus
CACATAAAGAGAATTATGTGTATGTGTATGTGTGTGTGTGTGTGTGTGTGTGTGTGTCTGTGTGTGTGCGTGTGTCTGCGTGTCTGTGTGTGTGTATGTGTGTATGTATTGGTAAATTCAACCAGAAAATGACAATAACTTCTAATCAATAAAAATGTTATATGTTGTGATGTCTTATGATATTAAAGATCCTCCCTCAAGTGTTTACATGTGATCAATGATACTCTTTATCCACATTGAAAATTTAGACATGAATGTCCATAGTAGCACTCTTGGTAGCAGTAAAAAAGGAGAAGAAAAAAAGATCAGGTTTGGAAGAATGGGAAACAGGGCTAGTCTTTGGTCTAAAAAAGGACAGAATAGCCTTCACAGAAGAAAGAGAAACTGAAAGTACCATGATTAGCCAACCACCAAAATGTCACACATTGTAGAGGAATTTTAACCCAGCAATATGACTGCTCTGACAAGAAATCACATTCCAAAGATATGACCTGTCTGTAATTCAGATATGCTCTGGATTACAATATGATTGGGCTAGATGTGCCCTTAGTACTCACCTTTAATCCATAACAATGAAGTTAAGGTTAGTGTGTAGAAGAAATCAGCTATGTTGAAAGTGGTGTCTAATTGAGGGGCAGGCAAAGTGCTGAATCAGAGAAAGATTTGACAGCATGAGTCAAAGAAAGGATATGCTCAGCTGACATGAGAAGAGCAGAGGAAGAGAGGTTTCTGAAGACCAGCAAGTGAGAAAAAAGGGATGGTGTGATGAGTGGTATTTGTGTATGTAAGTTTACCAGGAGAGTTTTACAGATACTGGTTACTGAGTGAATAAGTTAGATATGGGTGAAGACAAAACTATTCAGAGAATGAGAAGGAGCCAGAAGATCGGAACATATTGTCAAAGATAGTATGAGGACAGGCAGAACAATTCAGTCAGAAGCCAAGAAAAGCTGGCTTGAATCAGTCAGCTTAGAAGATTAGATTGTATGGAGGTTAGGCACTGTAGGTCTAGGCCTAGGGACAGTTAGAAATGCTCTGACTCAGCTGAAGCTATGCATTCACACAGCTTGGTTACAGTCCTCATCCTATCACTTTATCTGAGGAAATAAAAACAACATTTACATTTATGCACACTGTGTATGTATAATTCATCTAGAATTGACAAATCCATAGAGAAATTAAGTAGGTTAATAATTTTCAGGACTGTGGAGAAGGGAGTTGAGGGAATAACTGCTAATAGACTTGGGTTTGGTTTGTGGTTGGGTGATGCTCTGATCTAAGGGTTTAGCAGTGTGTCATAAGAAGTCATTTCATTTAACACCTGAGTTCATTTAACATCTGTACCTAGATAGGTCATGGATCTTTTGGGGTCTTACAATCATTCCAACCCATCTACCCTGATGGTCCATGGGTCCTGGATGCAGGAGGAGTGATACAGATGACTCATCCATCTTGAGAGCAATCTCTTATAAATGTATGCTTTAAAGTTCCGCTGAGATTTTCCTGTTTCAGGAATCCTTTACTCACCAAAATTACTGTGTGTGTGTGTGTGTGTGTGTGTGTGTGTGTGTGTGAGAGAGAGAGAGAGAGAGAGAGAGAGAGAGAGAGAGAGAGAGAGAGAGAGAGAGAGAGAGAGAACAAATGGGTGCTTTGAGCAACTCTTTGACATGACTCTGGTTCTAGACTGGAGCCCTGAAAGCTTCTGGAGGAAAGGACTCTCTCAGCCCTTGAAAGATAAAGAGCAGAGTTGGATGGTTTGCTTGTTGAATCAACGAAGGGGAATGTGCCTACCTGGTTAGTGTCAGAAAGAGCATGGCCTCTTATCTATTCCACTCGCCTATGTTGTGTTGAGTAAAATAGCCTTGCCCGGTAGCAAAGGACATGGCTTCTGCAGTCAGGAAGCTCAATTTTTAAACCCATTCTTAGCCACTTACAACTTGTGTGGCGTCAGATGACTTCCTGAACATTTCTGTGCCAAATTAGTAAAACAGGAATATCAAGGATGCTGAAAGGCCTAAGGTGGGGTGATATTAACAATACTCAATGGTCGATTGCCAGACTTGTCAGACTTTTATTCCACCTGCAACTGTCTGGGACACTTGTGCAGTGTCCACTTGTCTGTCCCCTTATGCAGTTCCTCAATAGCATCTGAAATGTGCCCTGAAAATTTTGTCATGGTGTTTCTGATCACAACCTTAGGAATTGAGGTTGTGATACAATCTAACCTGTGAGCTCCCCATTTTCTCTCTCTTTATTATAGGTTTGGGAGTGAGCTCAGCTTGTGGGGCTAAGATCAACTTGCTCCATCTCCCACATCTTTAAAACACTGTTTTAAACCTGGGTATCTCTAGTCCCTTCAACAACAAAATGTACTTCTATTGATTTCTGTCCTGACGTGCTGCCAATAGGATGGAAAGAATGACTATCAGGTTTGATGTCACCTCTCACTTATCCAGAGGCATTAGGGAGTCTAAGAGCACCTGGAACTCTATCTCTGTAAAATCAGAGGTTTTCTTCCCATGCCCAAGATCCCAGAAATAATGACCCTAAGATAAAATACATTTACCTAGGTCATATAGCTTAGCATATTCCCCGACTGGTTTATAATTTAATAATTCCATTATTTAATTTTAAGTTCTGACACATGGCTGTTTACCTGGTTGTTAGTTATATACATCTTCCTCCATGTCTTGGGCTCAATCCTCCTATATCTGGCTCTATCCCATAATCCTTTATGCCTATAGGATGTCCTACCTTCTATTTCCTGCCAATCAGCCAATTAAAGCCAATCAGCTTTAATTGATAGGTGTTATATCCATATAGTACATAAGTGATTTTCTCTACTTATCTCTATGCATAACCAGACCAGAACTCAGAATGTTTTGAAAATAAGCAAACGTGTCCCTTTATATTTACTGGTAAAGCCAATAGTATCATCGCAAAGAATGAATGTGTAGTATTATCACCTCTGCTCTCTTTACCTCCTTTGCACACAACCTAATTTCAATTTTGCAAGTCAAAGTTTTCACTTACCTGTGCTCATCTGAAGGTCTTAAAAAACAGTATTGAATTTGCTGAATTCATCGTCTACCCTGGAGACATTGGTCTGCTTTTATTCATCATATGAAATCCTTTTATCAAAGCCTTTTAAGGAATTCCAGAGACTTCAAAAGCTGTCTAGTAGTTTATACAATGGCTACTTATGCCCTTTGAGACTTAGGTAGAAAATTTCAGATTCAGGCAGAGATGATAGCATAATTTATGTGGCCTCCAGATATCCATCATCCTGGTTCAGTAATCTTAAGCCAATGGCCAAGCTTGTCTTACCTGCCTATTCACTACCTTACCTTATGTATCTACTTCCCCTCCATTGTCAGGTGACATAGGAATGAATACCAGACGACAAATCATTTTCCAAATAAGCATTTCAATCTTTCTAATGTTCAGATATTTCTCCCATTACATTTTCAATGTCATAATCAAGTCCCAGGAAAGCAGTTTGTAGTAAGACTATAGGACATTGAAGGCCATCAATGTCCTCAAAAGCTTTGGTAAGCATGATTAATAGGTAGTGACTAATTGGCAGAAACTGAGACAGCACCTCTATTGTCTCTAATATGCAATGTGATGCAGTATGTGGATGAGGACTCTAAGTATAGATTAAAGACATGGTGTTGATCATAGCTGCATCTGCACACAATTCTAGAGGCTCCCTACACACTCGCCTACATCAGACAGCGTGGCAGCGGAGAGTAGAGAAGAAAGTCTAGAATAGGTATTTGTCATCCCAGAATATTCTTTTCATTCAAACTCTTGCTGGAAGATAAGGAGGAAAGGATGTAAGTCCTTTCAGGAGAGAAGAGACACACTATCTTACTCACTCCTTACTGAACCTTCTCTCTTGGCAAGTCAGTGCCTGAAGAATAATGCCAAAAGTGAGCACACCCAACTGACTTCCCTGCTCCCCACTCCCAACTGGACATATTCCTCTAGGTAGGGAGCTGGCAGGTGGTTGAGAGGCCACACTGTGAAAAGTACTTCATTGGTTGGAATTCTCTGAAGAGAATCGAGAAGCTGTTTGTGGCTAATGGAAGACGGAGTACAGGAACAGTTCCTGTCTCTGCTTAGTGTTGCTTCTAGACGTTGGTGAGAAAGAATGGAGCGCATTGCCTTTGGTGTTATTCACAGAGACAGCATGGTTCTAAGGTGGCACTTTCTGTGTTACTCTGGCAGGTTCAATGTGGTTCACTGGAGGTCTCCTGACTTCAGGCCATGCTTCTTTCTGACATTCTGGAACTCATTTTTAGATTATTTTCCATTCCTTGCAATGGTCTCAGCTTATAGACTCCACTGGGAAATATTGCCTCACCTGACAGTGAAAGTGAGTCAGCATCCTCTGTGTCCTCTCTCACACGTCACTCTGTCATTGCTTCTTAGTTTTCATATATTCTTCATGTGCCTATTAGTGTCTTGAAGGGTAGGAGACCACACCCACCCTCTGAATCTTGCTCGACATCGTATTCTCAGTGCTCCTCTAGTGAGTACTAGGCAAAACACTTAGCACTTGCACACTGAAGAAGCAAGTGATTTCAGTTTAAGATACCCATGGCTTGAACCGAGATACCAATAAGGGTATGGAACTGGTAGATAGTTAAAGTTTGCTTTAAACTCTTGGCAACTGCGTACACAACTCTGCATCTGCCACAGAGCTCTGGATTCCTGAATGAAAAACACACACATGCCAGCTTATCTTTAATATGCCTGAGCTAGCTCAATGACTGGGCACTTCCAAACCTCCCCCTTGCTAGCAGACACGCTGTGGGTATTTCCAAACCTCTGATGGCTAGCACTCACTCCCCTCTGATATTCCTGAGTTAATTCTTTCTAAAATCTATACAATATCTTTGCTATGATGGACACAAATGGGGGAGTGGCCCCTGGGGCCACTTATCCCTGATTCTTGCATGGTTGATTCTCTCATGTTTGAACCCTCTTACTTCTTTCTGCCCTGTTGATTCTTTTTCTCCCTGCCCTGTGTTACCTCTCTGGGAATCCTCAAAGTCCCACCTCTGTTCCTCTGCTCAGCCATTGGCTCCTGACTCTTTATTGACCACTCAAAAAACCAATTGTTGTCAGAGACCTGCAGAGGATGTGTGAATTCCCATGTAAACATAAACAAAATCCCCAGCAGGATATCAATAAATAATTAAGACTAGAACCTCAAATGGATTACATAAACATGAATTATTGCAGGGAGGGAAATAGGGGTAAGGAAAGGGAGTGGGCATGTATCATACTATAGTCCCTGATTGGCTGTTCTGGGGACACCATGTGCTCTGTTCTAATGATAATCTCTCACACAGAAGCTCCTACAATTGAAGAGAGGTTCCTCTGGACCTAGGTGGGATGATCTTATGGTATCTTAGAATCCAAATCCTAGAGGCTCCCTACTGGAATGAAGGTTCCAGTTGTGTGAAGATGTCATTCTAAGAGTTAGTACTTTAGTCTCCCATTCAAATTACAACTTTACTATGAACCACTCTTAATTAATAATAGTGCAGCCTTCCCTGTGGGAGAATTTACAATCACCCTCATTTTCTTGCTAAATGATTCTCAGTTAACAACATTGAAGGTTTTTTTTTTGCTTGTTTTTTGCTTTTTTTCTGAAAATACTTTCCTAGAACATCCATCTCTGTGAGTTACATTTAGAAAAACTCATATGGACTTCACATGCATTCAATGTACAACTCCTGGAATATACTTGAAAGCAAATCCAAGCAAGATTTCAAGAAACTCAACCGATTTTATTAATAGTTTGAAAGAAACATCCCCCCTGATCTTCCATAGATTTGAATCTTAGGCATTTGCTGCATTAATTTATGTTGCTATTATCATGATGAGCACTTATGTCTTTAGCCAGATTCTTCATTTTCAAATTGCTGACAGTTGAAGTCATATGCTGACTTCTTCACAGAATATAAACAACTAGCTCTGTTGCTTTGTTTAGCTCCCAAATCACTCCCTATTTTTAGATCATTACTATATTTGAGAATAATAGATAACCTTTGGTTTCTTATGTATGCCACAGCCTGAACTTAGGGGTATGGCAAAGCCTTATACGTGGAATAAAAAGCATGTGTCATTTTTTTTTGAGATATCTAAGTTGATAAGATATTCCAACCATTACTTTTAGTTTAAGTTCATTTGGTTGTGTTGAGACTCCCATCCCCTGCTTGGTCAGAGGCTTGATGGTGGCGTCCCCTCTTTGCCTGTGGGGTCGTTCTGTGTACGTTGTATATACCACACTGAGGCTCCATTAGCTGAGGGGGAATTGTTAGTAAAACTGTGTTCCTTCTAGAGGTTACAGGGTATCCATACCTATTTCCCTGTCCTTTTCTACCTTGCCATAGGCTACCTGCATTTCTGAGTTTGGGCCCCTCTCCCTAATTGAAGGCCAGCACTGTTTTATGGTAATTCTTTAAAAGTCCCATCTTTTTTGACCATGCTCTCTGACCCCCAAAGGTTCTCAATAAAGCATCTTCTCTGCTTTTAAGAACCCTGATGATCCAGGTTACATTCCCTATCTCATGATTTTTAATCCCATCTGAAGAGTACCTTTTGGCATATATGTTTGTGGGTTACAGGGATTACGATATTGAAACCTTTTAGGCCTTATTCTGTCTATCAGTGAAAAAGACCATTTACAGTGCCACCAAATTCTAGATTATTTTCCTTGAATAGGTTGACCACAGACTTATGAATGAAAGTACATTTTCTTCAAAGAAACGGACATTTCAAGTATCAGTTTTTGACTGGATAGTGGCTCAGTGGTAGAGCTGCATAACATAGTCAGTGTCTTTTATCTTCTAGTGCACACACACACACACACACACACACACACACACACTCCAATTGTTTTGCAAAGTCATTTTTTAGTATCAAAGCAGTGTGAGGAAGAAACATCTTTCATTCTGCAGATCTTCTTTTGTAAGTACAGATCTGCCGGAGCACACAAAGCACTTGGGAGTAGGACAAACACTTGGATCTGAGTGAGCATCTTAGGATAGATAGGATGATATGAATCTGCTTTGTAAATAACCCAGAGGGAGCAGAGAGCATGCAATAACTGTAGACTACTTTGGAAAAGGCTGTACTCCTTTTTCTTTAATTTGTATTGCATTTATTAAGCATGTGAATGTATGCGTGTGCATGAGTGCATGTGTGTGCATGCATGTGTGCGTGTGTAACATGTGCTGTGTTATGTGCATGTAAGTCAGAGGACAGCTTTCTTTCCTTCTACCATGTGAATCCCAGGGAGCCAACTCAGGCTGTCAGACTTAGCAACAAGCACCTTTACTCATTGAAACATCTTGGCAGTCCAAATTTTCATTTCTTCTTTTTAAAAGAATCTACATTGTTTCAATGTTGTAATACATGAAGGGAAGTGGCTCCTGTTTACTTGAGGTTGATTTTCCTATGAGAAAAAGATAAGGGTTGGGGATTTAGCTCAGTGGTAGAGTGCTTGCCTAGTAAGGGCAAGGCCCTGGGTTCGGTCCCCAGCTCTGAAATAAAGAAAAAAAAGAAAAAAAAAGATAAAGACTTTAAAGTTCAATGCTGAAGTCTGGGAATCACCGAACAAACCACTCAGTCATCAATCTCAGTTAAACAGGGCTGGTTTAATGAACACACACCAAGACTGACTGATAGGGCAATAGACCAGACTTAGGAGCTGACTGTGGCCACAAGTGTTTCCCAGGGCCAGATTATACAGGTAAACACCACAATGAGTTCATGTGCGGGTGTAGGAAGCACTGTCCTGTGGTCAGCTCTGACTCAAGCTATTTTGTCTAGCTAGACTGAACAGTTCTAAGAGGTCCTAAGTGGAGCTTATGGCTGTGGAATTTCTTAAGGTTAATCCTAAGAACATAACAAAACAAAGTATGTGGTTAGCTTGAGTCTGTTCCGAGTCAATGTATTTTTCTGCATCTGTAACAATATGAAATGACTGGCAGGCATAAAATAAAATGGCTACAGCTATGCTGGGGGAGCAGGATTCAACACTCATAATCAGGTGGCTGTTGAAGAAAGATTGGACAAGTATGATAGTTAATTTTAATTATCAACTCAACTGGGTTACTGACAGGAAGTAGTTGGTGAAATATTTCTGCTGCGTAAATGATGGTCTTTGAGGATGAGACTGGCATGTGAGTCAGTTGACTGAATCAGGAAATCTGCTATCATCTGATCAGGCCTAAAGAACAAAAACATGTTGATCTGGGATGACTTCATTCTGCCTTGAAGCATGGAGGATATGCTGGGATTTCTCAGCCTCTAATGGCATAAGCCCACAGTAATCACCATGGCCTTTGTGTACTGGTTCTATTTCTCTCAGAACCCTTAGTAGTAAATGGGGTGCACAAAGTACTGAGACACTAAGAAACTGTTAGAGGACCTGACAAAAGATGTCCTACCAGAAGGTCAGGATGTTCCAGATGCTATGATGATATGATATGCATGTCAGGGAAAGTGTGATTTCACAGCTTCCAAGTAACTGGGAGTACTTATGATGTGAACCAAATCTCCTATGTAGTAACTGTATAGGTGTAAGATTTCACATAATTATTTAGTAAGTATATCAATTGTAATTCATATAAACTATCATAACCACATAAGTTTACATGATCATGGTTCATGTATTGCCTGAATGTATTCATGAGAACTTGTGGATACTCGTGTACAGATCCTGAGACCAGTTTGTGTTCTCTGTGCTTCCACTGCACTGTCTATCTGGAGGAGCATACTGTTATAGATTAGCCAATAATGCACTAATGATCATGGATCCCCAGTTGAAAGCCAGAGCCCCTTAGCCACAAGAATACAAAATGTAGTTACTTATACTTATAGGCACCATGATGCAGATAAATAGCTGTTATATAAGAATTTTAGTGCAGCAGCAAGGATGCTCTGGCAAGGGATCACATCCAAAGTCTTTCTAGACCTTACAGAAAACCCACAGTACATGTCTTTAATCCCAAGCACTGAAAATAAGGTTATTTTTTAAGAAGGAAGCAACCATGTTTGAAAGGATATCTAACTGAAGGATAGACAAAGCGCCAAAAGATTTGATGGAATAAGTCAGAGATGGGATACACCTGACTCTTACAGCAGGGACAGGAAGAGAGGCAACTTAACAGCTGGAGAGAGAGAGAGAGAGAGAGAGAGAGAGAGAGAGAGAGAGAGAGAGAGAGAGAAACAGTTAAGTTTAAGTTTAATAACCTCAGCTCAGTTTCGTGGAGTTCAGGGGCAATCTTTCCAAGCAGACCAATTCAGTAAGAAGCCAAGAGAATTTGATTTGAATCAGTCAGCTTGAAGAGGAGTTTTTGAGTCAGAACAGCTGAGTTGAGCCAGTCAATCAGAGTTCAGAAAACTAGAAAGGGTGAGCTTATTCAGCAATAAGCCTCCATGTAAGCTATGCTATCATTTTTTTTCTCTGCAGATGAGCTATGTTACCACTTTACTTGAAGAAACTAGAATGAATTATTTTGAATCTGAACAACCTTTGCCACCTACATGAAGAATATTTCTCACATAATACGCGGAAGGCTTTAGTTTCATTTTCTTCCACAGACAGCAACAGCTGCCCCTCCTTCAGTTCTTACAGATGACAGTTACATATGATGAACTAATATTACTTTTATAAGCTATATCGTCATAACTACTATTATTACAGTGCTATAGATGAATTCAATTTTTTGAACTTCAACCTCTTTACCAAAAATGAAGGGTTTAGACATTTTAATTTTGCAATGATTCCTAGCTCTAACATTCTAAAACCTAATCCATGTATAAAGTGTTCCTTTGTCCTCTGATTCTCTCTCCCCACCTCCTTCTCACCCCCTTTCCCCTTTTCTTTTCTCCCTCACCCCTTCCTCTCCTCTCTCCAAGGTAGAATATGTCTTTAATTGTCTTTTCATAAGATATTATAAAGGACGTGTCAGTGGACAGGTAACGGAGCTTAGTGGGTACCTTCTTCACATTTGTTTCCTTCTGTTTCCCTAGATTGACCCTGTGTTTCTGTAGCATAAACAGTGTTAGAAATTATTTTCATTCTCGTGTCCTGTTACACGAAGTCGGCTTAAGCAGTTTTTGAATGCTACCACAGACAGGACTCCAGAGCTGTAATAGGATGCATTTATTACCTTTCACCAGCCCCTTCTCCTTAGAATACTAGTCAGAGAATGTATCAAGTACAGGGTCCAATGTATCACTCCTTAGGCAGAAGCTTCTTGGCTCTCAAGCTCGCCCTTATTTTCAGGAGATGCTGAGATTATACGCGGAAGGCTTTAGTTTCATTTTCTTCCACAGACAGCAACAGCTGCCCCTCCTTCAGTTCTTACAGAGCTTTCTTCTGTGCTTCAGGCTCATGGGTGATGACAGAAATATGCAGCGTTACAAATGCCAACACCCACGGTCGCCACAGGGGTGGAGGATTCACCTGCCAGAGCCTTTGATACTCTATCAGGAAAGGTAACAGCTGGGAAAAATTATGTGAGAAATATTCTTCATGTAGGTGGCAAAGGTTGTTCAGATTCATAAATCAATTCAGTGTCTATGTATTCTTCAAGTGTGGAAAGTGGTAAGTCTGCATAGCTCACTGGGCGACTGCAGAGAAAATGATAGCATAGCCATGATACATGAGTCCTCTTCATGGGGGATGAGAAGAATTTCATTTCTTTAGAGTTTTTCCCTACATGGAGAGATCAGTTATTATGAGATATAAACTTGTGTGTGCTCCCTTCATCATATTTAACATAAACAGCCGCAGGCTCTGAGCATTTCTAAGAGACTTTTTTTCACATAAACTAACCATGATAATAGCATTCAGATCTCTATCTCATAGGCCTGCCTCCTCAGAAAGCAATTCCCTCCAGTGGACATGCTGCCTCCTTTCAGTATAAGCAAGAAACAGTTCACATCTGTTGCTGATACATAGTCTTAGTTTTAAATTTTGTAATGAATTAAAAAGTTTCACCAGGACTTGGAGCCCACCCCACAGCATATGAGAGAATGTATGTGAATATATTTGGAGAGAAGTACTATGACCAGGTAGGCAGTGGTTAGCCTCAATAACCTTGTAAGTGCCTAAAACTCATAATATGACACCTTTGAGCACAGAAACCCATGTAGTCCCATTGAAATAGTGTTTTAACAGTCAAAAGGCATAACCCAGACCTCATTTAAAAGAAATTCTGTAAAACTTGTGTATTATATTTGTGCTACTTTGAGAATATTAATGCAGACTGTGTGTATGTGTGTGTGTGCACACATGTATGTTTGGGTATATTTATGCCTGTGTATATATGTAGTAGTTATTTATATTTCTACTATTCTTACCTTTGATATTAGCCTCACTGATCATTTCAATACCCACGTTAGATTATTGTATGTCTTTAGTAAAAACATTTTACTTTAGGATCAAGATAAAATTTTGTGTTCTTATTAGAGAATAGATTACACACTGAACTCACTGTAAGGTTTCTGAATAAGAAATGGACAATAAACCATTAATAATACAGTTTATTTTTTAGTTTCAGCACATCATCACCAATTGTTTATCTCCCCCCTTATCACACAAATGTATATAAATTAGGTGTCTCCTTCCTTTGTGACAATTAACTTTTGAAGCCAGTTGTCAAATTTGTTCAGAAGAGAATCCGAATTTTATGGTCCTTTTCAAAACACCAGAAATCATGGCTAATGTTTTGTACAACCTAAGAGCATAAAATTAAACTTTCAAACATAAAATAAAATAGTCACTTAACCAATATCGTTAACTTCTTCCTAAGTTTTCTTGAATGTTTATTGGTTTTCATTCCCTTTGTTTCTCACCCTCTAGCACTTGATAACAGGTGCAGAAGGATGCTAAAAAGCTAGCTCAAGTTCATGATAAAATTGAAAACATATCATGTTAAACTTCCCTGAATTCTAGGAAAGCTTAGCAGTGTCTTTTTTAGTGACATAATGCCTTTTGCCCTATTTGAGGCATAGATAATATGTGTGTGCATAGGTAATACTGGTTGATACTTTGCCAGTCTTTGTTGTGTCTTGCTGAGGGTTGTACGTGAAACATCTAGACACATAAATGGGCCAAGAGTTCCTGCCCGCCCCCTCTCTCATACACACACACACACACACACACACACACACACACCCACACACACACACCTACCTTCTCTTTCTCCTCTTCCCCCTCTCTCCTTTTTCTCTCCATATCCCCATTCTCTCCCCCTCCCCCAGTCTAGTGTTAAAAGATTTTGGCCTGGTTTTATTCATTTTCAAATTCTCACAGGTGTGTGTGTGTGTGTGTGTGTGTGTGTGTGTGTAATGTGTGTGATGTGTGTGTGTGTGTGTGTGTAACCTCTCCTGTGACATCACTCTCCTGCTTCTTTTCCTACATCTCAGAACATCTTGTTGCTTCCCTATCCCATGGCTGTCTCTTAGAGGTAAGCCTCTCCAAAGCCAGCCACTGAACACATTCTTCTTGGCCTGTCTCGTTCATTTAGACAATTTCTGGACCAATGAGCCATCATTTTGTACCAACTTTATGGCTTGTTTCCACTGTTTTTGCTTGACATTCCCACAGATATTGTAAGCATTTTAGTCATATAGTTAGTATCTGTTTAACAGAATAATAATGAACAGCCACTTATCTCCCCCTCCATGGTTTTATGTATAAGACAACTATCTTGCTGGTCTTTCCTAGAATATAAAATCCTAGTGAATGAGAGTTGTCTCTGTTTTTTAACCAGTTATTGGCATATTGAGATGTCACCGATCACTGCATTAAACCATTAATTCACAATTGAGAGCAAAATGAATTTTATGTTCACTCTATTGCTTCAATCATATATGTGGGTCCCTTCAAAAGATCCTAATCATTGGTTACACACGTGCTGCTGACTCCACCATGTTACCTGTAACCATTGGAGCTAATAGAGTTAGCAGGAAGTGCACCTTTCCAGAGTTCTTCTTTCATAATGAGAAAGAAAAAGACACTAAACCGAAAAAGCTCAGAGAAAACCCTAGGCCTTGTGAACCAGATAGAGAGAGATGACAGTTATGCAACAAGGAAGTCATATAAGCAGGTTAGAAGAAGAGCCTGAACTCTTCACCTCATCCGGCATCCATTCAGAACAGAGGGTCACTAGCTGCAGCTGTTTCAATTTTTCCAATTTTACCCTCCAAATTAGACACGTGCCTTCCATTTACTCTAATAGGAGCCATATGCGCTTTGCTGATGGCCATCCTTATCGCCAAAGAAGAAAAGTGCTGAGTTCCTGCCACCCACCCACATCTGTGGCTTAAATAAGCCCCAAACAAATGAAAAGCAAACACACTGCTGGCGAGTTAGGAGACTATGGAGCTCGACAAAACCGGTAAGAGGAGAGGCTGGGCGTGACACTGTGCTGGTGGTCTGCTTTTTCATCATGAAAAGCCTAGAACAAGATTCACTGATTAGTGGCACTTGGTGCTTCTCTTAGTGGGAATTTTTATGAGACATCAGACTGGGTCATGAAACTCAACACTTACTGGTGCTAAGAGGGCATCACGTCCTTTATTGAATAAATCTTCACCTGGGTTTTTTTTTTTTTTTTTAATTATCAATGAGGCTATGTTACCATTTTCACAGTATCAGGTGTGTTTAAAGAAAAGGGGTGTCTTAGTTTGGTTTAATTTTAATTTTTATGCTTTATATTTCTGCTGTGAAGAGACAGCATGAGCAAGGCAACTCTTCTAAAGGACAACATTTAGTTGGTGCTGGCTTCCAGTTTCAGAGGCTCAGTTCATTATCAGTGCAGTGTGCAGGCAGACAGAGTGCTGGAGAATGAGCTGAGGGTTCTACAAGTCGATCCAAAGACAGCCAAAAGGGATCTGTTTTCTGCAGGCAGCCAGGTGGAAGGTCTCTTCCACACTGGGTGGAGCCTAAGCATAGGACCTCAAAGCCAAGCCTCACAGTCAACCACTTCCTCCAACAAGGCCATACCTCCTAGTAGTGTCACTTCCTGTGGGCCAAGCATATTCAAACCACCACAACAGGGATAAACAAAACCAAATACATTTTGAAAAGTACAATCAGTGATTCAATCACCATGATATATGGTTATCAGACCACCAGATAACTAGATAGTTACCAATAGTTAGCAATAGTAGACGTGACAAATTAAGAAAATTTACATAAATACCACTTGTAGAATTTAGTAATCTAGTAGGCACTAGATTGTCACATATACCTAACTGAAGAGAGGAAGGCTGCACTGAGGGTTCTTTGAGATCATAAGTCTCTTTTAAGCTCACTAGGCTTGTGAATTTAATACTGACAAAGCTAATTATCTTGTCTGGCCAATGCGTCTTAGAGTAGTGATTAGCATAATATTCTCCAGATTGGCTGTATCCCAATTTAGTTCAAAAGTCTCACCTCACTTTTTTCTTGTCACCAGGCTGTACCCAATGATCAAGTCTTTTTCTTGAGTTCATCTCCTCTGTGCTCAGAGAGAGCATAGTTTGAGGTATTTAGAAAAAACCAGTAGAAGAAAATATTCAATACTTCCTCAAAGGTGCCTGTCTCATCTTCTGTTCCACATTTAGCCTCACATCTAAGAAACTTGGAAGGGAGAATTTAGTTTCTTTCTAATCATGAAAATAAAAAGATAAACAGACTCTAAAACATTTTAAATTACTTGCTGTTTAAAAGGAGTGTGTGTGTGTGTGTGTGTGGCTTTATGATTTTCCCTTCTTATATGTGGACTAAAGTATGGATGTTATTTGTGAACCAAATCTCTCTTCTTGCTAGACTTCAGTGAGGGTTCCAAGGAGACCTGTTACAGTCCCTGATTTTAGAGTATTTCTGCAAAGTTTCTCACTATTTGAATATTGTTAGGTACACTGTATATTTCCAGATACACTAGATGACAGATCAACAGTCATTTTAAACATTAAGCTTCTTAGGCTAGTAATAGAAAGACATATCTTCACAAATACCAATACTAGACCAACTAATTTCACATTTATTTATAACAATATTCTATTTATAACAATTTTTTTCAAGAACTACTTTCTGTATCAGGTACTTTCCATTTTGAATGATAGAAAACTAATTGAGTATTAATTAAAGGAACTCAATGTCTTTTGTATGTGTCACACAGAATATTTTTTGTCAAAAACCAGCTAGATATATTGCATAAAAAGCTTAATTGGTTTGAAATTAACATACTTGAGCAATGTTATCATATATAAGCATACTTTATTTTCACACACAAATATTATTTTATGTCATTTTGTTATCATAATAGTAGCATCAGAAAAAAAAAGGATGTAGTCTTGTCTTTTGGCATAGACAAGTCTTGCAATGTTCCACTGTCCCTTCCTGGCCTGGTTGAGAAGATCCTAGTGCTAAAGAGGTCCCTGTTGCCTGCAGATGATGGCAACGTCTGTTGCTCAGAAACAGTGATTGGTCAGTGCGGCACTTCTTTAGAAGTCTTTCTGTTACTCCAGTAAGAAATTACAGTCCTCACAAGTTTGGAGGTATTGGCCAAAGGGAGCATTTCAGTTAGGATAAGTGAGTTCTACGGGGCTCTTGTGCAGCCTAAGGACTAGATATATTCTTGAAAATTGCTGAAATAATGAATGTTATCTTTTCTTTGTAGTTATGCTACAAAATGATAAGCAAATGAGGCAATGAAAATAAAATTAGTTGTTTATTTCATAATGTATATGTTTGTCTGTCTATCTATCTATCTCTCTATCTATCTATGTTGAGTATGAATAAGGAGGCCCTGGTGTCAGGAAGCATGTATATGTTTTATTTTTAATTAGAGTTCATTAGGCTGATGTAGCAGTGAATAGTTAACTCATTCTTAGCTCCTGATGGGTGATCACACTTCTTGCCACCCTCCACAGTTCTCTGGACTTGTGAATCACACACACACACACACACACACACACACACACACACACACACATACATACAAGTACACACTCATACATGCACAAGGACATGCAGTATTATTTTTAATATGCTTTACTAGCTCAACAGCTGGGCTTCTCCCTAACTCCACATGGCTAACCCACTTTCCCCTCTGATTTTTTGAGTTAGCACCTTTTTTAAAAATCTATATTTCATCTCTAGTATTCCAGACTCAATTGGGGGAGTGTCCTTGGGTCCACTTTCCAGGATTATTACATGTTGGCAGGTTCTTAATTCTGATCTTTCTGCTTACCTGTCATACAATTTTCTCCTTCTTCCTCATTTCATCCCTTGTCCAAAAAATCTGAAAGTCCCACCTCTGTCTCTCTGCCTAGTCATTAGGTACTGGCAACTTTATTTCCCAATCAGAGACAACTCGAGGCAGGCTACCTTTAGCCTATGTGTGGAACTCTGCAAACAGGTTGATTTGTGTAACACAATTAGTATAAGAGCACAAGCCACTACAGGCTGAGAAGATCATGGTTGTGAAAAATAAAGGATGTGGACCATTGACAACGTAAAGAGATAGAAAGCTATATAAACAGGCATAAGTCTTAGCTTTGTAAAGGAAAGGGGGAAGTTGAAAATCCTGAGGAGGCTACATTTTAAAGGATAGGGACTTTTTAGAGCCATTTGGACAGTCATTTGATGCTATTTTGATGACAATTGAGGAGACAGTATCTTTAAGCCTATTTCACTATCTAAGTTTTCTGTCACTTTTCAAGAAATGTTAGCTTGACACTAATGGTCTGAGATATTTTAGAAATATTTCTGAGTTGTGTTGGTGCTGTAGTTTGCCATTCTAGTCTAGAGGGCATTCAGTAGTGTTTGGGTTGCATACGAGTCTTGTAAGTCATTACCAAATCCCTGAGACAATATGAGTACACTCAGAGTAATGGTGATTATAAGGGCTTCATTTTCAAGACGGACAAGATCCCCTCAGTGCCCTCTTATTTCCAGTAGTTCTCTATGTTTCTGCTTAGGAAATGTCCTCTAAAACAGATTTGAGACCATTTTCAGTATTACTGTAGTATTAAGCTTACATGTGGAAACAGAAAAACATCAGGTACCAACAAGCACTGGAAGCTGTTATTATAAAACATTAGAGGGATAGTTAGACATAAAAACAATGCAGGTCAGAAATTCACCTAATTGCACATTAGAATCATTGAAAGAGCTTTTAAAAACACCAGTACCTGGGCCCTTTCTTAGTTGTTTAAATCTAATTTGTCTGTGCTTGCTTGGTATTAGTACATTTAAGAGACTTTCCAGATGATCTGAATGTGCTTGAAGATAACAGAACCACTCTTATAAGGATGATTAACATCAAACAAGCAGAAGAAGGCTGCAGTCATATAGCTTCATTGGTGACATTTTCTCTAATAGACTCCTATCATTTGCCTAGTTTAGTCTAACACAAAGAAGCCTAGTAGTAGGGATTTTAGAAAGAAAAGAGTTTCCGATCAAGTTCTCTTTCTGCTCTTGTATAAAGGAGCAGTTGACCTGCAGAACATTAGCGAACCTGAAAGGATAAGACTACATTTCTATATTGCATTTGTCATCAACAGAAGAACTGACCCAGAGGTAAAGGGCAGTGTTCAAAGGCCACCAAGTCCTACAGAGAAAACAGCATTCAAGTAAACTTTCTGATTTTCTGCATGCACAGAAAGAAGGGTCTTGCCATATGTGGTTGTACCAAATGCTGGTGGGAGATACATACATTTAGGAGAAATATTTGATGTTCCTTTGAGTCAAAAGATCAGGTGTCTGATGCCATCCCTAGTCACATCCTTTGTTCACTGCCTGGTATTCATCCACCGATACTTTTTTCTAAGGGCCATCCTGACAAAACTGCTCAGGACGTTCCTCTTATTGTCAGATATTGTGCTTGTCATCCTGAGGCCACACCTATGCTTTTATGCACCTTCTAAAATTAAATCTGCGGAACAGACTCACTCTGATCATTCCCTGTATTGGGCATTATTTCACATGAAGAACAGCGTTCTTGGTTCTGGGAAAGAACCACCTGTGAGTTTAGTGTGCATCTCCAATATCACTGGAAGACACTAGTTGTTCATATTAAGGCTGTATTAAAAATTACCTTTTTAGGGGTGCAGGACCTGTCTGCCCTGCTGGAGCCACATCTGACCTTCAGATTCCAAACTCTGCCCTAGACAGATCGGGTGCTCCAGACCCCATCCCTAGACACAGCTTAATTTCCAGGAGGTCCATCATAACCAAGCTCACAGGTGAGACCCCACAACCCAGTACCTGGCCTACCTGGAACTCCCATGGGGCCCGGTGGATGCAGGATCTCTCTGCTCTGATGGAGACACATCTTCTTTCCCATAAGCAACTGGGTATAGGGGCTGATCAGGTACTCCAGTTCACCCCTCAATCCCATCCACACCCAGAAACCGTTTGACTCAAGGAGGTCCATCATAACCAGGCACCGAGGAGGGACAGGCTCCAGTCAGAGATAGTAAGGTCAGTTAAGTGAGTTAAGAGATAATGATGGTGAGAGGCAAGTACAACAACATAAGCAACAGAAACCAATAATACTTGGCACTGTCAAAACCCATTTCTCCCACCATAGCAAGCCCTGAATACCCTAACACATTAGAAATGCAAGATTGGGACCTAATACAATCTCATGAAGATGATAAAGAACATTAAGGAGCTCATAAATAATTCCCTTAAAGAAATGTGGGGCAGTGGGCTGGAAAAGTATCCTGATTGCTGGTCAAGATAGGTCAAATCTCCAGGGACCCTAAAAGGGACAGCAGGCACATTCCCAGTCTCCCAAGAGACCAAAGCCTCATTAGCTGCAGCCCCCCCACAGATCCCTGTAGAGAGGTTTGACCAGTCACATTGGGCAATGCCCCGAGCCCCACCTCCACAGGTGAGGACATGACAACAGGTCATGTAGGCTCAAGACAAATCAGATGTAGAAGTAGGACCACATCCCCAAATATGTGGATGAGGTGTTCCTAAGCTCTCAGGCCAAACCAATGGAAAGTACCTGCTGTGAGACACTGACTCATCTGAAAACTCTATTCAAGTATCGTGTTCAGAATTAAAGGTATGCAGGAATTATTCCATTGTCTGAGGGTTTCTATCATAACAGCTGTAACACCACTGCTTGGGGAAAAGATCTGCTTTCCTGAAATCACTGCCAGAAGGTCCCCTGCACCTCTCGCTGGCTAGTCGGTCTCCTAGTGGCTTATCCTAGCCTTGAGCAACTGAAGCAGCAGCAACAGAAAGGAGCAACTGAGGTAGCAGAAGCAGTCCCCACTCCCTGCCTGAATTCTCCCCCATCACCTGAACCCACACACCTAGCTGAGCCAGAGATCTCTATGGGAGAGCCCCAGGTGTTGGAGTCCCACAAAGAAATGCAGGACAACACAGGTCAACAGGTAGAAGCTCTTATTAAAGAGGAAACACATAAATTCATTAAAGAAATACAGGAAAACACAACCAAACATTGAAGGAATTAAAAAAAAAACTAGGATCTAAAAATGGAGATAGAAATAATAAGGAAATCACAAATGGAGGCAAAACTGGAGATGGTAAAACCTAGGAAAGAAATCAGGACTTTCAGATTCAGGCATCACCATCAGAATGCAAGAGATAGAAGAGAGAACCTTGGGCATAGATGATACCATAGGAAATATTGACACAACGGTCAAAGAAAATACAAAGTGCAAAAAGCTCCTAACCTAAAACATCCAGAAAATTCAGGACACAATGAAAAGACCAAACCTAAGAATGATAGGAATAGAACAGAGTGAAGATTCCAAATTAAAACGGCCCAAACAAAAAAATCAGAGAAAACTTCCCTAACCTAAAGAAAGAGATGACCATAAATGTACAAGAAGACTATAAAACACTACATAGATTGGAACAGAAAGGAAATTCATCCAGCCTCAAAATAATCAAAATATTAAATACACAGAAGAAAGAAGGAATATTAAAAGCTGTAATGGAAAAGGGCCAAGTAACATATAAAGGCAGACCTATCAGAATTATACCAGACTTCTCAACAGAGACTCTAAAAGCCAGCAGACCTCAGACAGATGTCATTAAGACCCTAAGAGAACACAAATGCCAGCACATGGTACTATGACCAGAACTCTCAATTAGCATAGATGGAGAAACCAAGATATTCGATGCCAAAACCAAATTCAAACAATATCTTTTCACTGATCCAGCCCTACAGAAGATAAAAGAAGGAAAACTCCAACACAAGGAGGAAAACTACATCCAAAGAAACCAAGAAATTAATCATCTCACAACAAGTCCAAAAGAAAAGAACCACACAATATAATACCATCTCTAACAACAAAAATAACAGGGGCCAGCAATCATTGGTCCTTAATATCTCTCAACATCAAATAAATTTCCTAATAAAAAGACATAAGCTAACAGAATGGATATGTTAACAAGACCCAGCATACAGGGAACAGACCTCAGTGACAAAGACAGATACTTCCTCAGAGTAAAAGGCTTGAAAAAAGTTTTCCAAGCAAATGGTCCCAAGAAACAAACTGGTAGCCATTTTAATATCCAATAAAATAGACTTTCCATGAAAAGTTATCAAAAGAGATGGGGAAGGACACTTCATACTTATAAAAGGAAAAAAATCCAACAAGATGATCTCTCAATTCTGAACATCTATACCCCATATGCAAGGACACTCCTATTTGTAAAATAAATACTACTAAAGCTCAAAATACACAATGAACCTCAGAAAATAATAGTGGGAGACTTCAACTCCCCACTTTCACCAATGGACAGATCATGAAAATGGAAATTAAAGAGAGACACAGTGAAACTAATTATGTTATGAATCAAATGGATTTAACATTTATATACAGAACATTTCACTCTAAAACAAAAGAATATACCTTCTCAGCATCTCATGGTATCTTCTCTAAAACTGACCTTATAATCAGACACAAAACAAGCATCAACAGATACAAGAAGACAGAAATAATCCCATGCACTCTATCAGATCACCATGGACTAAGGCTGGACTTTAATAACAACAAAAACAACAGAAACCCCACATACTCAAGGAAACTGAACAATGCTCTACTCATTGATAACTTGGTCAGGGAAGAAATAAAGAAATAAAGACTTTCTAGAATTTGACAAATAGGAAAGCAGAGCATACCCAAACTTATAGGACACAGTGAAAGGAGTGCTGAGAGGAAACTCACAGTACTGTGTGCCTTCATAAGGAAATTGAAAAGATCCCGCATTCGCAATTTAACAGCATATCTGAAAGCTCTAAAATGAAAAGAAGCAAACACATTCAAGGTGAATAGATAGCAAGAAATAATTAAACTCAGGGCTTAAATCACACAGTTAGAAACAAAGAGAACTATAGAAGGAATGAACAAAATTAAGAGCTAGTTCTTTGAGAAAAACAATAAGGCAGATCAAATCCTTAACCAAACTAGCTAAAGGACACAGAGACTGTATCCAAATTAACAAAGTCAGAAAGAAAAGGGGAAAAATAACAGCAGATACTGAGAAAACTAAAAAAAATTTTCAGCTCCTAGTACAAAAGCCTATACTCTACAACGCTGGAAAATCTAAATAAAATGGATGATTTTCTAGACAGATACCAAGCACCAAAGTTAAATCAGGACTAGATAAATCATTTAAACAGTCCTTTAACCCTTATGGAAATAGAAGCAGTCATTAAAAGTCTCCCAACAAACAAACAAACAAACAATCCAGGGCCAGATGGTTTCAGTGCAGAATTTTATTAGACCTCCAAAGAAGACCCAATGCAAATACTTATCAAAATATTCTACAAAATAGAAACAGAAGGAACATTACCTAATTCATTCTATGAAGCCACAGTTACACTGATACCTAAACCAGACAAAGACTCAACAAAGTAAACAAACTTCAGACCAATTGTGCTTTTTGGTTTTGATGCAAAAATACTCAATAAAATTATTACAAACTGAAATACACACAAACACATCAAAACATCATTCACCATAATCAGCCAGGATTTATTTCAGGAATGATTCAATATACAGAAATCCATCAATGTAATCCATTATATAAACAACTCAAAGAAAAAAATCTCATTAGATGCTGAGAAATCATTTGACAAATTCGATACCCATTAGGACCTAAACAAAATAAAAGTAATATACAGCAAACCAACAGCCAACATCAAATTAAGTGAAGAGAAACTTGAAGCAATCTCACTAAAATCAGGGATAAGAGGCTGTCCACTCTCTCTGTATTTATTCAATATAGTATTTGAAGTCTAGCTAGAGTAATCAGAAAACAAAAGGAGGTCAGAGAGATACAAATCAGAAAGCAATAAGACAATGTATCACTATTTATGGATGATATGATATATACTTAAGTGACCCCAAAAATTCTACCAGAGAACTCCTACCCCTAATCAGCAACATTAGCAAAGTGGCTGGATATAAAATTAACTAAAACAAATCAGTAGCCTTCCTCTACACAGAAGATAAATGGGCTGAGGAAGAAATTAGGGAAACAAAATCCGTCACAACAGTCAGAAATAATTTGAAATATCTTGGTGTGACTCTAACCAACAAGTGGAAGATCTGCATGACAAGAACTTCACTTCTCTGAAGGAGGAAATGGAAGACGACCTCAGAAGATGGAAAGCTCTCCCATCCTCGTGGATTGGCAGGATTAGCATGGTAAACATGGCCATCTTACCAAAAGAAGTTTACAGATTCAATGTCATCCCCATCAAAATCCCAACTCGGTTCTTCACAGAGATATGAAGAGAAATTTGTAACTCCATTTGGAATAACAAAAGCCAGGATAGCCAAAACAATTCTCTACAATAAAAGAACTTGTGAAGGAATCTCCATCCCTGACCTCAAACTGTACTACAGAGCAATAGTGACAAAAACAACCATGTGGCATTGGTACAAAGACAGACAAGTCGATCAGTGGGATAGAGTTGAAGACCCAGAAATAAACCCATATTTCTATGGTAACTTAATCTTTGACAAAGAAACTAAAACCATACAGTGGAAAAAAGAAAGCATTTTCACCAAATCATGCTGGTCAAACTGGATGTCTGCATGTAGAAGAATGCAAATTGATTCATTTTTATCTCCTTATACAAAGCTCAAGTCCAAGGGGATCAAGGATCTCCATATAAAAGCAGATATACTTAATCTAATAGAAAAGTAAGTGGAAAAGAGCCTCAAATTCATTGGCACAGGGGAAAATTTCCTAACAGAACACCAATGGCTCAGGCTCAAATTAAACGATTGACAAACGGGACCTCTCATGAATTAAAATCTTCTGTAAGACAACAGCATTGTCAATAGATGAACTGACAACCTACAAATTGGGAAAAGATCTTTACCAACCCTACATCTAATAGAGATCTAAGATCCAAAATATACAAAGAACTCAAGAAGTTAGACTCCAGAAAACCAAACAAACCAATTAAAAATAGGGTACAGAGCTAAACAAAGAATTCTCAAATGAAGAATTTTGATTGGCTAGAAGCACCTAAAGAAATGTTCAACATCCTTAGTCATCAGTAAAATGCAAATCAAAACAACCATGATATTCTACCTTACATGATTCAGAATGGCTAAGATCAAAAACTCAGGCAACAGCAGATTCTGGTAAGGATATAGAGAAAGAGGAACACTCCTCCATTGCCAGTGGGATTGTGAACTGATACAACCACTTTGGAAATCTGTTTGGTGGTTCCTCACAAAACTGGAAATGGTTCCACCTGAAGACCCAGCTATATCACTTCTGGGCATATACCCCCAAAAAGCTTCAACGTATCACAGTATGCTACGCTATGTTCATAGTGGCCTTAGTTATAGTAGTCAGAAGCTGCAAACAAACCAGATGTTCCTCAATAGAAGAATGCATACAGAAAATGTGGTACATTTACAAAATGGAATACTATTCAGATATTAAAAAAGATGACTTCATGAATTTTGATGGCAAATAGATGGATCTAGAAAATATCATCCTGACTGAGGTGCCCCAGACCCAATAGGACATACAGGGTATGTGCTCACTGATAAGTGGATATTAGCCCAAAAGTCCAGAATATCCTTGATACAACTCATAGACCATATAAAGCTTAAGAAGGAAGGTCCAAGTGTGGATGCTCCAATCCCACTTAAAAGGGGGAACAAAATAGTCATGGGAGGCAGAAGGGGAGAGGAGCTAGGGTGGGAGATTGGAGGGGGAGAGATAAGGAGGGCAGGATCAAGTATGGGGAGATGTTGTTGTAAAATTATAAAAATAAAATGCTGTCTTTTATCCCCCACTAGGTCTGTCACTGCAGTGCCCCAAGATATCTGCTGGACATCTTGCTAGAAGCACACATTCCAATTCCGTGGCAGCCCAGACCAGCTGCCCCACACTCCCTTACACTTATCTGCACATGAAAGAACACACAACACAATAACCGTTGATCCAATTGATAAGATATAATTGCCCACCTAAACATACAAAGCCCAATACACATCCATCCCTTAAGAACATGCATAACAACCTGTAAGAGTACAGCGTGGAATCTTAACGTCAGCTTCCATATTGTCCTGCCACGACTTCTCTCCTTCCCCTCCTCTTCCAATCCCATCTCCTCCTCTTCCTTCAAACTTTTCTCCCGCCCATCCTTCCTTCTCATCCAATGACAGGCCTCATTCTATCTTGTACCTGCCTCACCTGTGACATCATCCCACAGGAAGAGATAGGAGAGAAGTCCAGAGGTCTGGGAGAATGAATAGAAATATTTAGCTGTGGGGTATGGGGAATAGGGAGAACCTCTAGAAAGTCCCAGAGACCAGGGATGTGAGAGACTCCCAGGACCCAATGGGGATGACATTAACCTAAGTATCCAACAGAGCAAAGATAGAACCTGAAAAGACCACCTCTAGCAGATAGGTATGGCCTTGGTCTCAAAATCTGTAATCCAGAATTGTTCCTGTCTGGAGAAAATGCAGGGACAAAAAAATAAAGCAGAGTGTGAAGGAAAGGCCATGCAGAGACTACCCCACCTTGGAATCCATCCCATCTGCATACACCAAACCCCAACACTATTGCTGATGCCAAGCAGAGCTTGGTGACAGGAGCCTGATATGGCTGCCTCCTGAGAGGTTCTGCCAGCACCTGACTAATGCAAATGCAGATACTCATAGCCAACCATTGGACCGAGCCTGGGACCTCGATGGAAGAGTGAGGGGAAGGACTGAAAGAGCTGAAGGGGACTGCAACCCCATAGGAAGAACAGTATCAACTAACTGAGCCGCTCAGGGTTCCCAGGAACTAAACCACCGACCAAAGAGTATACATGGCTGGGTCCATGGCTCCCACTACATGTGTAGCAGAGGAGTGACTTATCTGACATCAGTGAGAGGGGAGGTGCTTTGTCATGCGCAGACTTTTTGCCCCAGAGAAAGGGGATGCTAGAGGGGTCAGGTGGGAGTGGGTGGATGGGTGGGGGAAGCACCTTCTTATAGGCAAAGGGGAGGAGCGATGAGGTGGAGGGTTTGCAGAGAGGAGACCCAGAAGGGGTGACAACATGTGAAATGTCAATAAAATAATTGCTAAAAAATATATGGAAAAATTATCATTTTATTACTTTATCTCCCAGTAACATAGCACAACCTGGTTATTGAGTATCTTCTGTTCTCAAGATGTTCACTTTCCAATGTGATTATTACTAGAATTTTCAAAATAGAGTCTCACTAGTTATGTCATGGAAATATTTGACAGAGTTGAGTTTCTTTAGGTAAGAAAGCTCTGAAAGAGGCTTGCATATAAAAGGAAGTGAAAATTCAATCATTAGATTTCAGGGACTCCAAAATTTAAGTAAATTGTATGGAACTATGTTAGATACCAGTAAACATTTTCTTCGAAATCCCTTTTCTAGTAATATGGGTTTGACAAAGTTTTTACCTTTCACAGGGACTGTTTTAGATAATGATGTAAAATAATAATCACTTACTGTTATCTTTGACATTACTGAGGGTTGAAAAAACTGAGATAGGGTTTCTTCAGAGTCTCTTAGGACACTGTAGTCTCCCAGGAGTTGGGACAGGGCAAACATTCTACATACATCCACTGAGTTCCATGTGGCTGTCACCTCAGGAGATCTTCCAGCTTCTTCCTTGATCCTTGATATCCTCCTAGAGGCATTTCTAGCTTCATGGCAACCAGACATTGAAAAGGTGGCTGAGATTTCAGATACAAGAAAGGACCAGTTACAAGTCATGCTCTTTTAGAAAATCTGCATATGTAAGCCATTTCAGATCCATTCAGCTTCTTAAGAGGCAGGTAGACTGGCTTATAGTTCAAGCAAGAGGGATTCCATTGTGGCCCTGGTGGGAGAGATATCATTGAACTCCTTGCAGATCTCTCTTACAGCCACTGCAGTCATACTTCATTTTTAAGCCTTGATCTCAGTACAGACAAAACCCCAAATACTTTGGTTCTGGTCAAACCTGTAATTTAGGTCTGTGACCAGAACAAATACAATTTGCCTTTAGACCATTTCAGGCATATGGTTCTGTTTGTAGTGTGCAATTCCCAGTGGTGGCTTTTCGTGAACCACTGTTCAAGTACCACTTACGCCGTGGAGGTTGTTAATGATGACCTCTAGAGATTCTGTCTGTTTGGAACCCGTCCATAGGTCTGTGGCTAATGGGTTTCCACCTCTCCAGCTATGTGGGTCCTGAGGTTTCCAGTGGGGATTCATAGCCAGAAGACAACCTAACTACCTAGAAATACAGATCATAGAAGGATTCTGCTAGGAGAAAAAGGAACTACAGACGTCCTTCCTTTCCTTCTGAGGACTAGATATAAAACCTCTTAAGTGAGAGGTAGCAATTTCCCCAGAGCATACTCCTTGCACTCTTACATCACAATTGATCTGATTGCTTTCCCACCCAAGTTCCTCCTTTATCACTTTTTTCTTATCATTCCTGGGTAGGGGAGATTATTTCCTCTAATGTATCAGGCTTTTCCTTACCATCTTTAGGTCTTGACTCAAGGGTCAGAATCTACCAACATTTTACAGAGGAAGTCATCCTTTGGCCACAATAGAAATGTTCTCCTGAAAAGGCTTATTGTATGTCCTGATTTTAATTTATTATTATTTCTTAATCTAATCTTCTCCCTACTAGTATAGATATCAGGAATCATAAAAGTCCCTTCCTACATTCTTCCAGGGCTGGTATTTGTCACTGGTAGAAGGGAAATGGTGGTGGTACATGTCATGTTTGAATCTAAGCCTCCCGGTGGCTTTCTTGCTAGCTGTGGCTCTTACTTCTAAAGAGGCAGCTTTCCACTAAGGAGTCTATGAAGAAGCCTACTTGGCAAAAACAGGTTGTGATGTGGCCCGATGCCCTGTGAGTGAAATTGGAAGTAGATTCTCCAGTCAGGTGGTTACCTCTGAGGCTCTCATCTGTAATGCGACCTAACTACAGATTTGACTCTCCCAGGCAGACTCCTGACCTTCAGAGGCTCTACTGAGAAACTCACTCCTGTTATTTTATGCTGTTAATTTGTAATGCAGATATTAAACATAATCCCCTTTCTGTCTTTTCCATAATCATCCACCTGCTTTGAAGGCATCTGTCTTAAGATTTTATTGCTGCCAAGAGACAGTGTAACCATGGACATTTTCATTATTTAACTTGAGACTATCTTACAGGTTAGAGGTTGTGTCCGTTATCATCATGGCGGGAAGCATGCAGGCTGGCATGGTGCTGGAGAGGAGCTGAGAGCTCTACACCTGGATTAGCAGACAGCAGGAAGAGAGTGTGCTACTGGGCCTGGCTTGAGCTTCTGAAACCCCAGAGCCCACCCCAGTGACACACTTCCTCCAACAAGGTCACATCTCCCAATAGTGCAACTCCCTATGAGCCTATGGGGGCCATGTTCTTCAAACCACTACAGTATCTAGCAAATGCTGAATGACCTTGGTACTTAATGCTCTCCACTGCTTCTTACAGCTCCCACTCACTATTGCAGGAGAAATTTGTGGGTCCATTAATTATCTTACCTTTTCATAAACTTGAAAAATTATTATGTAATCTTCATGCAGTGCCCAATAGTACACAGACATAAATGGATGCCTTCTCTCTCTCTCCCTCTCCTCTCTCTCTCTCTCTCTCTCTCTCTCTCTCTCTCTCTCACACACACACACACACACACACTTGGGGTGCAAATATGTCTCATGCCAGAAGAGCTTCCTAATTAAGTAAGTGCCTTAGATGATGTGTTGGTCTGCCATATCTAGATGCTATTTACTTTAGTACAAATATGATATGATCTAGTAAACCTTTTCACCTTAACAGTTTCTTCAGTAAGCTATCTCCTATTCACAGCATTGTCTTTTGCCTAATCACTTCTTGCTTTTTGTAAAGTCAATTTGCTTGATCTTTGGGAGCTATACACTATTTTTTCATAGACTATGTTTCCCATTGAGTAGCTGGAATGTGATTTTGTTCTCTTCTCCTTAGAGGACATATGTTAAAAACTAGAATTTAATGCCAGTTGACTGTCTTAGAATTGTATGTAATTTTGAATTTTGGATCTCTACAGCCTAAATTATACCAGCTAGTTTTCTGTAGAAATGTGCTAACTACTTGGTGAAGCTTGAAGTAAACCAGGCAAGTGGCTTGCTCAGGTAACTATTTTTGGTAAAGAACAGGAGGTACAAAATGTGAGTGAAAGCACTGCAGGAGATTAAAAGACACATACATGTCTTGCCTATGTGATTCTCTTCTAGCCTTATCCGTGTGGGCAGACTCCACAACCACAGTTCCATCAGAGTGTACGCCTTTTGCCCTCTCAATCTTTTGTTTAGAATTTGGTCAGAAACGAAACAAATACAGCTCAGTCCCTGTGTCTTTGGTTCGGAAAAGCCTAATGTCTTTGCCTATGCTACTTGATACTTGATAGCCATAATAAACATTTTAGTACCTCGTCTTTCTTCTCCCAGCATTCACCTCCCTACCCAGACAATTGCTTGGCAATTGATACCTGCCCTTTATCTAGGGACAGTGGGAGTTGGGCTAGGGATGGTAGTGGTGGTGTTTCCTAGACAGGAACGTCTTCTTGCTCTGTATACAAAGCAAACTGGATGTGGGTGAGTTGAGGTTGAAAGCTGATATCCTCAAACAAAACTCACCTCTGGACACAGCCTTCTCTCCAGGTACATTCTATTAAATGCTTCCTGTTAGACAAGACGTGGGCTCTAAGATGCTCATAGCAGATGAGCTGCCCAAGGTTACGGCTGGCTTTACGGCAGAGGCTTTGTAGGGACTCTTCTTTTTCTCACGCCCAGAATTAGACTGACCTGCTTAGCACAGTTTTTATAACCTGTAGAGTACTTTCCTCATCTGATTCTGTTCTAGGTGACAGTGAGGTCAGTATTCAGAAACTGTAGCCATCTCCTGCTTAACTCCTAGTCTCTACCATGAAACTTCACTTGTAGCCCCAGCTACCCAGTTTCTCTACTCCAGGTTCAAAGCCAGCCACATAACTGATTAACAGATTCCTCCACACATCTCTATAGCCTTTCTTTTTCTACTGTACTTCCTTATAATAAAATTGAAAAACATGAATTTAACCTTTATAAGTCATCACTAAGTGAAATTTTGCCTTTAACCTACTCCACTCCTTCCAAAGATGGGAAAAACAATCAACGATTTTATGTTTCCATACAAGGCTACAGTAATATAGCCTTGCAACAGTTTTAATCTCCTTAGACAAAGTGGGACTAAAATTTGCCTCAATTGGAAGTTGTGCTGCTGTGTAGTGGTTGTTTCTGGAAACTGTTTCTTTTTAGCAGCTCGCCTCTGTTTATTTGCAACTGTTCTTGGATCTGTTTAGGAACTTTTATGGAAGGAAAGTAGAGGCTAATAGGTTTAGGCACCATGCCACGAGCTTCTTCCTCTTCACTTATACAATGCATATTTCACTGCATAAGCTAACTGTTAATACAAAAGAACATGTATATGTGTGAGCCAATATAGTAACAATGGCTTTTATTTCATTGAAGATACTTTTTTTTTTACTTCTTAATGAATGATTGGCAGCTCATTATGAAAATAGGAAAGCACAGGTGAGGTTTCCACAAGACCCCAGTGCTCTTTAAAATAGAAACACATGAAATTGCCTCTTGGGTAATGCCTGTCAATCCTGAGCAGTGCATGTCAATCCTGAGCAATGCATGTTCCACGTGGAAATGGGGAGTGGCTTGTTTTATCTGATTCTCTGTGGTGGAGGCAACTCTCCAAGTAAACCGAACAGTGCTCCACTTTTTAAAAAGAATCTGAAGCACCTTTCAGTTCCCTGAAAAAGTTTTCTGAGACCATAGCTTTGGGGGAGGGGGACGCTGATGTTGTAGGGCTGAGAAGAGAGGCATTAAAATAATCATATGACCTTGCACCTGAAGACGTTGCTGCTATGTCACATGTTTGTCAGTAGGTGACAGAGAAGAGACAGGCTATGTCTGTGTTCAGTGTTCTGACTTATGGACATCTAACATTTCCTGAAAAAAAAATGAGTCTGAGATGACCACCAGTTCAACTCCACGAAGGCCTAGGGGACAGAGCATGCCTGAATTGACCCCTGTCTGGCCCCATAATTCACGAGCTCAGTATAGCACTCTTGAGAACAGTATTAAGATGACCCTAGACACTCAGAGACCAAAACCCCCACCCCAAACCCCCAGATCTACTAAAAGAAGGAAGTAAGCGGTGGAGAAATGGAGAGAGAAACAGAAGGGTGTGGGCAGAATGAGTAGAGACAGAGCTGGGGACTCAAGGCTGTGAGTAGCGGATGATACCACCTGGGACCATGGTAGAGACCTGGCCTGTGCTGCCACCAGGGGCCATATCTGGGTCCATGGCCCTGCAGCAGCAGGGGTCTGTTACCACAAAAGCTCAGACAGACTTCTCTGGTCTGGGCTGCCACTTGGAGCCATGTTGGTGTCTGAGAGCTGTGAAGAACGTTCCCACGCCTAGCTAGCTGCAGTATAGCCCATCCCCCTATCCCCACCAACCATGTTGGAGTTGCAGCTAAGTCGGCTCTGAGAGTGTAAGTTTGGGAGAGCCAGCCCTGCCTCTCTTCTGTTGTTCTCTGGCATTGGTGAAGGAGGGATGTCTTCTTCTCCTTCCTTGTATACAGCAGATGGAAGAGCTGGCCCTTGGATCATGGAGTGGGAGACCTGGCCATGACCCTGATAAGTTGAAACACTTGGGAGAGTTGGCCCTGCACCTCACCTTGGTAGCCAGGTAGAGCTGGCCCTGCTTGCAAGGGTGTGGGTGAGCCGTCAAGGGCACAAGAACAGAAGAGCCAGTAAGTAGGCTGGCCAACTCAGTCATCTCTCAGACCCAGATACAGGGCTGAGAACTGGCCCTCTCTAACATCTACCTCACTGGTGAACTCCTGGGGTGCATGAAGCGGCTGGTCTTAGAGACCCAAAACTACAGGACTTTTATGACACAGGGAAACAATGGGATATCTGAGAGGAAGACTATTGAGGCTCCTACTGATGATGTAGCAGAAGCCAGAGGCCTTGTAGCAGACTCATTGCAATGAACGTTTGCAAGGAAAGGACTGTGGACAAAGGGTATACTATGGGACACTCTGTGACACACTACAGTTTCCACATCGAGATTTTTTTCTCTGTTGGGGGAGGTTGCAAGGATGAAGAATGGGTACAAAGGGAGTGGGAGATGAGTCGGACTGGGGTGCATAATGCGAAATTCACAAAGAATCAGTGTAAAGATAAAGAAATAGGATATGCGTACAGGTTGGGAATGTGGCTGCAGTGGAGGTCAACCTCGTGTATATATTGTATTCCAGGCTAGCCAAGGCTAAATGGTAAGACTCTGTCCCTAGTGTTGCTGCCTGAGAGCCGGATACTGTCGTCCTGAGGCCGTGCCGCTTCCAGCCTCCAAACCATGTTCACTTAGTGCAACCGCCGCCGCCACACCACCACCACAACAACAACTGTGAGGAAGGGGAGCAGCCTCTACCCCACCCAGTGGTCTCAACAGTTGCTGGGAGGAGCTACCAATGAACAGCAGCAATGGCAATGATAATGGAAATGGGAAGAATGGGGGCTGGAGCACGTTCCTTCCTCGTCTTCCATCCACAATGGAGACATGGAGAAGATCCCTCTGGATGCACAGCGTGAGTCGGGACAGAGCAGCTCAAGAGGCAGTTCTCACTGTGACAGCCCTTCACCACAAGAAGACAGGCAGGTAACGTTTGATGTTGAGATGCACTCCGGCAGGGACCGCAGCTCTCAGTCAGAAGAAGAAGCTGTAGAAGGAGAAAAAGAAGTTGAGGCTTTGAAGAAAACTGCAGACTGGATATCAGACTGGTCCAGTAGACCCGAAAACATCCCACCCAAAGAGTTCCGTTTCAGACACCCTAAACGTGCTGTGTCTCTAAGCATGAGGAAGAGTGGAGCCACGAACAAAGGGGACATTTTCTCTGCAGTGTTCCTGGAGGTCTTCACCCTGTCTCTCTCCCTTTCTCACCTGTTGCTTTTGGGGCTCGGCATCTATATTGGAAAACGATTGAGCACACCTTCTGCCAGCACTTACTGAGGGAGACGAGAGCCCCTGGGAATACATGTGGCCTGTGAAGTGGTGTATTGTAATTTGAATCTGAGACCTATTGTAAGCATGATCCCCACCTACAACCCTATTTTTACATGCCCAATTCCAGTAACTCTCATATCCAGTATTTTACTCAAACTCTATTGGGGCATTTTACTAACCTTGTTCCCTTTTTGGCCTGTAAAACACTTTAGAGATTCCTAACAGAGTTTATTGTTGTTTAGAAATTTGCAAGGGCTTTTTTTCAGCAATGCCACCATCAGATTATAATCTTGTCAACAGCACATCGTCTCCTCTTAGTACCACCAGTCACACATACATCATTTATGCTTGAAGCTGTGTTCTAACCATGCAATTACATCTCTTTCTAAATGAGGTCAGGTTTGCAAATGATACAATGAAAGCTTTGTTTAGTCTTTGTTTTGTTTTCCAGGACAAAAACAAACTTCCCTAAGCTTGAGTTTATAACTATAAAATGAAAACAAACCAAAAAAAAAAAAAAGGAAAAAAGGCAAGACACAAGGGAAAAAATATCCTGGGCAATAAAAATTACTTTAAACAAACAAACAAAAAACAGTCCATAAAACAAAAGAAAATGAACAAATGAATAAACAAAACATGTAACAGAACCCTGCTGGGCAGGACAAGAACCCTTTCTGACTGAGACAAGGTTTGACAAGGTTTGCAAGTGATATAGAAATCTATGAGGAATCAGAGCTCTCCCGGCGCTCTGCGACTGAATGGCTGTCTTCTTCCTAGCTCTCTAGCCCATGGCCAGAAAGTGATGCTTTCTACTTTCTTAATACACAGACTCTATTTCATTTATCAAACAAAACAAAATCCAGCAAACATACAAAATCCCAGAAGCAAGGTAACTAGCAAGGGCCATGCAAGGAAGGCTTTGCAATTAAACAATGCCCATGTGACCAGACAGCTCTTCCTGTACATCATGCCGTATGCTGAGCCTGAACAGGACTGTTCCTGACAGTCAAGTTCATTAAAATTATTTACTGTCTACAACAAACCTTTGCTTCTGTCTTCCAATGTGTGTTCCCCTATTTCATGAATGAAATGGAAACTCATTATCGTGTTTATTAATAGACTTTGAGGTGCGTAAGAATCCCTACATCTGAAGTTCTCTTTATAGTTGGAATCAGAAACACGTATTCAATATAACCTCATGAGAATTTACAGGAACTGTTTCAAAGGCCCCTGAAGATGCTTTCTATTTTCCTAGCTGGCACTGACATCTGGTGGCCTCTTATGTGATGTGAGCAAAAGCCACCCTCACTTTGTTTTGGGTGACAGGGAGTCTGGTGTCTCCTGCCTGGGCAGTGTGTTTGGATCTCAGAACTTTGCATTTCTTGCACAAGTTGTGCATCCTTTCCAGAGCTGTTTGGCTCTATGCCACAGGTTTTAGCCTTGAGGGCACATTGTTTGTCATGTGTTTCTTCGTTCAGTTTCTCCAGCACTCAAATATTTCTTAATATCTGAAGTTGAATTCATTTTCTAGCTTATTTCTTTTCCTATAGCACTTCTAGTTCCTACATTCATAGAATTTTGTTTTTGCTCCCTAGGAGGGAATTAGAGACCAGATGGCCTGCCTATAAGATTTACTGGTTTGGGGCTGGAGAGATGGCTCAGCATTGAATGACAACTCTTCCAGAGGATCCAGTTGAAAATTTCATGCACTTTACTGGGAGGAGAAGCTGGAGGAGGCTCTTCATTCATTCTCTGTGACATGTTTTCTTTGTCCTCAGAGTCATGAAGAAAGTTTTCTCTCTGAAATTGAGCCTTGTAAACCCTTTGTCTCCTGGGGTCTCAGTTAATCATCCCTTTTCTGCTCTGAGTGCTAATAGATATGAAGCAGACCTAGGACACACGGAAGTCATTCATTTTTCCAACTAAAATGTCTGGGGTCTCTGTTTGGTAATTAAGACAAAACCAGAAGTTGTTTTCTGCCACCATCCAAATCTAGACCTTGAGTTTCCCTGTGTGTGTGTGTGTGTGTGTGTGTGTGTGTGTGTGTGTCTGTGTCTGTGTGTATCTATATAGTATCTTTCTATATGTATGCATATATGTGTGCATATGTACACGTATATGTTTATATATTTATTGGTACACACATATATATATATACACATACACACACACAAACATATATGTGTTGTATGTTTGCCTTGACATAGTGGGCTCTATTAATTGATATAGATCACGATAAAAACTTGTGATCTTATCCATGGTTACTAGGCATACCACAGTGAATTTGGTCTTAACCCCGGGGACTTTATGTATGAATTTCAGATACAGCTGAATATCCTGTGTGTTTCCATTCCATCATCATGGAAGATACATGGTGGGGGGGAGTTATTGGATAGGCAGGAAGGAATATTTGGTGAATCTTCTGATGTAAAATGTCAGATTGACTTTAGCTTGCAAAGTGAACATGATTTTAAAACTTTCAACCTATTCTATTTAACTGTAACTGTAACTGTTATATGTTGTAACAGACATGGGGAAAAAGTCCCACCAAGAACTTCAGTGAGATTCCAAATGAGCTAGACAAAAAGTGGCAAGCGCCTCTCTGTGAGAGCTCAGATGTAGGACTAGAATTGCCGTCTTTCTATTGAAAGACGAAGTTGACTTTATGAGGTGTCTACTATGTGCTCCAAACTGGAGGATTACATTGCTAGGCCCCTTAGGGTTTTAGGTATAATGGTCAGACTAAAAAGTCTAGGGATCATTCATTTAGAAGAATGGTTGAGGATGGCAGTTTGAGTATATATAAAAACCGGTTTTCAGGGAGGAAAACAAAGTCTCGGAAATTAAGCTCAGCCTCTAATTCTCAAATAAGACCAAAACCGCAAAGATGAACTGAGTTTTCTTATAATCATCTGAGCTCATTAACAGCGTAGAAGCATAGCCATGCCTAATTACTTCCAGGCCACACTCTCCTGTTGTTTCCAGCTCACTCAGCACATTTATCATATGTCCCCAGACAGCAGACACACACGATACATTCTCTATGAGGCTGACACCTTGTGCTGTATTTACTATAGAAGTCTTCAGTGAGAATCTCTGACGCCTGCATGGGATTATTATCACATGACTCACTTAGCAGGAAACAGCTTAGGATTTAAAGATTATACCTGCATCTTAAATACATAGATTTTTATCTTACAGTGACTTATAATGCAAAGGCAAAGAATGTGTTCACCTTGTAAAACGGCATACAGCTCCACAGGTCCTCAAACTTTGCATAATGTTTAATGTTTGTAGAACACTTTATCAAGAAATATGATTGCTAATGACTTAAAAGAAGTTGAGGATTGTCGTGTCGCAGTACAGTTTAAGGTCGGTAGGTAATAAGATAGCACCCAACTGCCTTTTAATATCACTACTGCTCATGCCCATGAAGAGTGACTGTGGTGTATCTATAAGTTGGTAGGTCCTTGGGTTGTTTAGGCAGGAGGCATGCTTTCTTGTTCAAGTAAGGAGGGGCAGTCTGTAAAACAAAAGCTGGATGCTTTTGGCACTTCCCTTGATGAGTATCGACAACCCTTTTGCCTTGCCTTGTCTGATTCTCCTAAATTTTTGCACACCATGAGTAAACAAAGTTAGAATCTGTTTAGAATGGAGGTATGTCTCCAATTTCCGGTGCTTGGCATGGAACTTTGCCATTTTTGAAACAGTTCTGAGAGATGACACATTTGAAAGATAGCTTTGTCCCTAAAACAGTATGATGTTTGTCTATGGGGCAGGTGTAGCATCTTAAGGCAGGAAGCATACTTACTGTGTTTTATTCCTATCACCTCTCCTATCAGCAGGTACAGAATGAGCCATGAGATTTGAGAGCAATGAGGAAGAACAGCAGAACGTAGTCTAGAAGGGCAGAGGATGCTTGGAAGCTCATGAAGGGCCCTGCATGAATACCAGTTGTTATGTGGTGTTGTTTTAGAATAAAAGAAATAGTTCTTAGTTTGACATTGGAATGAGAATTTTTAGCATTAATTTAGAAGTCAGTCAAATGTGTAAATAGGGAGCTACACAATGAGACATCTGTATGGGCCAACTGCAGACTTATGGTAGGGTAGCATTTAGACTACCCAGACGAGCAAAGAGTGATAGGCGCCAGGAGCCTCTCATCAGCAGGTGCGCTAGTCAGCCAGTACTAGATCATAGAGAATTCCTGCCAGCATTCTTGGCATGCCCAATGTGCCAACTGCCAGTGGTTTTCTTCCTCCTCCTGCTCCTCCTCCCTCCTCCACCACCACCACCACAACCACCACCACCACCACCACACCTACCTACCACCACCACCACCACCACCACCACCACCACCACCACCACCACCACCACCACCACCACCACCACCACCATCATCATCATCACAGATAGATCTCTATGCCTTACGTGTTAGACTTGAAGGTGTCACAGTTGACTCTTGGCCATGAAATGCTAGCAACCTTAGCTTTTGTTCTTACATGCATGGATCAGCTCACAGCTCTGAGGAGGCTTGAGAGTTGCTTGGGAGGAGGAGAAGCATTTTAAAAAATGGCTTAGGCCTGTAATCCATTAATAGTTTATGAAGGCAGCATTCCCTGTAAAGTAAAGTACTCTAGGAGGAGGATTTAAAGCCATTGTATTGGGGAAAACACTGATCTAACCACTTTTAGCTTTATAGTAGGAGGAATGTGCAAAAAGTGAACACTAGAATTGTGGGTGTTTTTTTTTGTTTGTTTGTTTGTTCTTGGTTTTTAGATTGCTTAAAACAATAAAACAGCACAGGAGAATTCGATTTATTAGTATAATTTTAATGTTTTTTTTTCTCAAGTATTGTTTAGATGCCCTGTCTGCCATCCATCCATTCAAAATATTGCAGGGACATTAGATCTCTTATAGCAGTTGATCCCCGAGTAAAGCCTTTCCATGCATGGCTTGTAATTTTGCTAGTTTAATAACATACTCCTGCACATGATGTTCAAGGTTCTGTAAAATTTGGTCTAAGAGCAACTTTCTGATGGCTTTTGAAATTTCTCCCATCGGTTTATACTCTGTCCTTCTGACACCTGAGACACAACTTCTCATCTCTGACAATATTTTATTGGATATTTTATGTATATACATTTCAAATGTTATCCCCTTTCCCAGTTCCCTCCTCTCCTGCTTCTATGAGGATGCTCCTCCTCCCACCCACCCACTCCCACCTCAACATCCTGGCATTTCCCTAAACTGGGGTATAGAACCCTCACAGGACCAAGGGCCTCTCCTCTCACTGATGCAAGACAAGGCCATCCTCTGGAGCAATGGGTCCTTTCATATGTACTCTTTGGTTGGTGGTTTAGTCCCTGGGATCTCTGGAGGGTCTGGTTGGTTGATATTGTTGTTCTTCTTATGGGTATGCAAACTCCTTCACCTCCTTCAGTCCTTTCTCTAACTCCAGTACAATGAGCACAACATTCTGATAAGAAGCCATCCCATCAGTTCTAGAAGGATTTTAGCACCACAAATGGAAACTCAGCAGTCATTAGCCATTGCCTTTTATTTATCTCTTCCTATACCAGCTACTCTTGGCCATTAATCTGTTTTCTGCTTTACTGATTTTTGCATTCTGGATATTTCATGTAAATAAATTCATACAACATGTAGTCTTATGGATACAACTTCTTTCACTTACCTTAATGCTTTCACAATTTGTCCATGTGGCTATATGCATATTACTGAATTTTCGCTATTAGTGAAAAATTTTCCAGTATATATGTGCACCAATAATTCGTTTATCCATTCATTAAGGATATTTGAGTTATTTTCATCTTTTGGCTTCTCTCAGTAGAATTCTATTATAATTTGTATACAATGCGTTTTCAATTTATGTATAATAATATCTATAAAATATATTTCATAATAATATAATACATAGTTTATATAAAATAAATTATATAGTATATGACAATATACTATGTAATATATACAATATATTATAATATGTATATACATATATATATACATTATGTTTTGCATTATTATTATGTATATAATGTATGTATGAATTTAGAAAGGTTTATAATATATTGAGTCCATATGTAAGACAATATCTGATTTACACATATTTTAAGTATGCAAACTTAGCAGATATACAGTCTTACATGTGTATATTTATTCAAAAGCATACACATCGATTGGATCTTGATTTTATCAAACGTTTAAAGCCCGAGCATCTGAAAAACTCTTGTCAGCTATGATTTGCAGATGCTTTCTTCCACTCTGTGAATTACTTCTCACTTTCTTTAAATTTGACAATATAAAATGTGCCTATCAAAATATTAACTATTGGAGTCATAACCAACAAATCATTGACACATCCAATGTTCCAATGTCTTAAAGATTTTTCTATTTAAGAGTTACATAATTTTTTGATATTTTGAGTATATTTTAATGTAATGAGAAAAGTATACACAGTTAAGGAGAGTTCCTCCAGTCTAGTCAGAGTGCTAAGTGCAACACATGAGTTAGGCTAAACTTCACAATGCTCTCACAATATAGATTATTATGATACCATTATTATGGCACAGCAAGGGCCCTTGCCAAAACTTTTGCATTTAGCATCTAAGTTTCCATGTCAAGTACTTATTTCCAACATTCCTCAAAGTAGAAAGGAAGCCCTTGTTCTTCTATACATAGGGCCTCTGGAGTTTGAAGAAAATAATGGCAATAGACATGAACATTGATATATTGCTTGTAGAACAGGGTTTTAATATATATACAAATATATATATATATATATAGATTAAAGCAACTGGGTACGTCAGTAAAGATTCCATAACAAAACCTCCAAAGCAAAAATGGCATGGGAGGTAAGAAAAGACACAGTTAATTTCAGTGCAGGTAAGGGTGCTGGGAGAAATAGAGAGGGTTGTGGAGACTTCGGGAAGAAGTGGATGCTAGTCTCAGTCTGTTTCAGCTATTGTAGTTTGGCCTTTTCTGGGTAAAATAAAAACCCAAGTAAGATGAGATTCTCTCTTCCTCTGCTTGACTGCTGGTTCTTATGTAAAAGTAAATGTTTTCTCTTTTTTAATAAAACAAGAATAATGATATAATACAAAATTAACACATCAGAATAAGACCAAACAGGAAGAAAAGAGCCCACGAGAACCTCCCCCCCCCCAATTAAAAAAAACCAACCAGAGATCAACTCATTCACAGGCTCAGGGATTCCATAAAAGCACTAAATTGGAAGCCATATCGTGTACACAAAGGACCTGGTGCAGACCTGTGCAGACCCTGTGCCTGCTGCTTCAGTCTCTATGAGTTCCTAAGAACTTCGGCCATTTTGACATAGGGGGCCTTGTTTCCTTGGCGTCCTCCATTCCCTCTGGCTCTTATACTCTTTCCACCTCCACTTCTGCAGGGTTCCCTGAGCCCTGAGGGGAGAGATTTGATTGAGACACACTGCATGGTGTCTGCTGTGTCTCTATTTGTCCCCATCTTCTGAAGGATGGGCTTCTCTGAACATGGCTGAACGAGGTGGCAGAATGTTACTGTATTGCTATTTAGTTTTATTCTAGGTCCAAGCCCTATCTCAGGGCTTTAGTTACTCAAGCAGTGCCATTGAGGTATGGTTCCATCTTGTGGAATGTACCTTCATTTAAATCAAATACTTATGCAGGCTCTTTATGCCGCCAATGTCCTAGCATATAGTATAGGCAGGACGCCATTATGGATCTAAGCTGTGAGCTGGTCTTGTGTTTCTCTTTTGGTCACACAAAGAGACCTTTCTTGTACCAAAGATGCTAGAAGATGAGATGAAGGCTGTGCATGGGCACCGACTCAGTTTCTCCATCTTGAGTGAGTCGTACAGGTGTTGACTCCAGCAATGCTCTGCTATCAGTCTGTGGAGAGCAACGCTATAGTATTGGCGAGCCTGGCTTGTTTGGAGCTTCCCAGAGGACCCCTTTGGCCAACAACTCAGTTAGAGGTAACCAGAATTGGAAACTTTATTTGATGACATGAGATGGGGAGTTGGGGGCTTTGTCTTCTCCATTATTTGGCAATTTAATTTCCACTGCCTTCATATATGACTGTCTTAGGAAGTTTCTTCTGCTGTAGTAGGTTTCTATACTATCTGTCCTTCAACAGTCTCTTCATTTTAGCCATCTCTCCCATATTCTCTCCCCCTCCACAACTCTTCCCAATTAATTCTTTATTCCAGCCCCTCCCATCCACTCATAACTGTCTATTCAATTTCCATTTTCTAGGGAGATCTATTTATCCCTCCTAGTCCCTTACTCTATATCTAATGTCTATTTTTCTATAGACTATAGCTTGGATATCATTGACTTTACAACTAATACCCACATATGAGTGCACACATACCATGTTTGTCTTTCTGAGTCTGGGGTGCCTTACTCTGGATGAGTTTTTCTACTTTCATACATTTACCTGTGAGTTACATGATGTCATTGTTTTTAATAGCTTAGTACTACTCTATTGTGTAAATGTATCACGTTTCCTCCATCCATTCTTCTGTTGAGGAACATCTAGGTTGTTTCCAATGTCAGGCCATTATGAGTAGAGCAGCAGTGAACATGGTTGAGAGAGTGTCTTAAATGTAGAATGAAGTGTCCTTTAGGTATATGACCAAGAGTGGTGTAGTTGGATTTTGAGGTGGATTGATTCCAATCTTCCTAAGGAACTGCCATCTGTTGTAATACATATTTAATCTCAATTGGGGGTTTCTACCCCATCTTGACCATTCAATTCCCAGATAAAAGACATACAAGTTTTATATTTATAATAAGCCTTGAATGCACTAAAGATGGGCAGATATCTACACTCTAAACTATAAAAATCTACTTCCCCATCAATAACTCCATGTTATATCTTGATATGGTCTACCTGGGCTGTTCTTAACTCCAATTGGCCAGCCCTTATGGCCAGGTTTTCATGACACACCTACCCCATGGCATCTTCTCCTCTCTCCACATCTATGTCTCCTCTTCATGGTCTCTTCTCAGGCCGTAAGCCCAGGAATTAGAACCTCACCTACCATTCTTCTACCCAGCTATTAGCTGTTAGCATCTTTATTCAATGAATATTTTTAATTAAGAAACAAGGACACATTGGATTATTTGTTTTCTTGTTATCTAGTTTTCAAATTCTTTATATGTTTTGTTTTAGTGGAATCTAGATTGTTTTAATGGAATTGCTTTGAGGTTCTCACCATTAAAATTGATGTTGGTTGGCTATAGGCTTGATGTAAATTGGCTTTATTATGTTTAGGTATGTCTCTTCTAGATCTAATCTCTCCAGGGCTTTTATCATAAAGGGATGTTAGATTTAGTCAAAGGCTTTTTCTGCACGTGGTTTTCATTTTCCAATTTGTTTATATGGTGAACTTATCGATTTATATATGTTGAACCAACCCTGAAACTTTTTGATGAAGCCGACTTGATCATGGTGGTTGATGTTTTTTGATGTGTTCTTGAATATGGTTTGTGAAAATTTTGAGTATTTTTGTATCTATGTTCATAAGGAAAATTGACCTGTAATTCTTTTTCTTCATTGGGTTTTTATGTTACTTGGGTATCAGGGTACTGTGGTTTTAGGAAACAATTTGGGAAATGTTTCTTCTGTTTCTATGTTGTGGAATAATTTGAAGACTATTGAGATAATCTCTTTTTTGACACTTTGGTAGAATTCTGTGCTAAAACCATCTGGCCCTGGGCTTTTTATGTTAGCTAGTTTGGGAGACTTTAAATGACTGTTTCTATTTCACTAGGAGTTGGTGGTCTATTTAAATTGCTTATCTGAGCTAGATTTAACTTTGGTAATTGGTACATATCCAGATTTTCTAATTTGGTGGAGAACAAGTTTTTAAGGCATAGCCTTATGATTCTGTGGATTCTCTCAGTGTCAACTGCTATGCCCCTTTTCATTTCTAGTTTTCTTAATGTGGATATTTTTCTCTGCCTTTCACTTAATTTAGATGAGAGTTTATTACTCTATTGCTTTTTTCAAAGAATCATTTTGTTTCACTGATTCTCTGTATGTCTTTTGTTTATTTGTTTATTCCAGCACTTTTCCCTTTCAGGGATTTCTTCCTTTTGTTCTAGAGCTTTCAGGTACAGTATTAAGTCAGTAGTATGAGGTCTTCACAGTGTTTACCTGTCTATGTTCAGTTTTCCCCACTATCATGTATTAAAAAAGGCAACCCTGTACTTTAAAAGATCTTTCAAACTCTTCCATTTTTTTATTTATTAAAATGTGGTTCTTTGTGATGATATTACATTTCTTACCAACCCTTTAAATAAAGGCCACTCCCTATCTTATCCTTTCTGTGATCCTGGAAGCTTTAATAAACATTAGAGTCCCACTTAAAAAAAAAAAAAACTTTCACTGAATGTCTTTCTTTAGATACCTAAAGCCTAACATCATGACTATATGTTTTAATACTTTCAATTCCAGTACAGATTTCCCTGTATCTGCATTTGTAACCCTTCCAATGGTGAGGTATCTGAGTGTGATTATTCTTAATATTTTCTGATTTTCTCATTAGATAACTGTTGGATTAAACACAAAATAGCTTCAAAATTGCCAATGGACATTTTTGTTGAAACAAACTTATGTTAGAGTCGAATATTTACAGTTTTTCTTCCTGTAGCTTGTGGGGAGGATTTTGAGTTCTCTTGGGAGCAATTACAGGGAAGATATTTGTTAAATATTTGAGTACAGATGTAGTACCAGCATTCTGGATCTCGGGAAGATAGAGCTAAAAATTCATGAATTTTATACTGAACACCTTATAAGTACCTTAAACAGATATTTAAATAATTTGAACATTGAGTAAGCTCACTAAGAAAAATGACAATATACAAAAAGAACTGAATAAACATTTGGTGTATGACATTGAGAAAGATAGACCCATAGAGAAAGAGCATATGAGAAAGACGACATTCCTATGGGGGGGCACTGATAATGTGTTCAGGAAGAAGAGTACTATCAACTGTGCTGAGTGATGTTCTCCCAGATATGACAACAGACTTTCAGTTTGTCCACTGACTCACTCAGGTTTTCATGGAGAGAACAGGATGAATACTTGCTTATTAAAATGAATCAAAACATAACCAATGCCACCCAAGAATAGGAAGGAATGAAGTAGAGACAGTTATACTAACCAGATATTAGGAAGTTTTTCTGTGAATGGGAATACAGCAAGGAGTTGAATATTGGGTCTTTTAAAGGATGTTAATTTTCTGAGGAATTGCCAGACTGATTTCCAGAGTGGTTGTACCAGCTTGCAATCCCACCAGCAATGGAGCAGTGTTTCCTATTTATCCACATCCTCACCAGCATCTGCTGTCACCTGAGTTTTTGATCTTAGCCATTCTGACTGATAGGAGATGGAATATCATGGTTGTTTTAACTTGCATTCCCCTGATGGATAAGGATGTTGGTCATTTCTTTAAGTGTTTCTCAGACATTTGAGATTCCTCAGTTGAGAGTTCTCTGTTTACTCCGTACCCCATTTTTAATAGGGTTATTTGTTTTTCTTTGGAGTCTAACTTCTTGAGTTCTTTGTATATTTTGGATGTTAGCCCTCTTTTGGATGCAGGGTTGGTAAAGATCTTTTTCCTATCTGTTGGTTGCTGTTTTTGTGTTAATGCCAGTGTCCTTCGCCTTACAGAAGCCTTTCAATTTATGAGGTCCCATTTGTCCATTGTTGATCTTAGAGCATAAACCATTGGTATTCTGTTCAGGAAATTTTCCCCTGTGCCAATGAGTTTGATATTCTTTCACACTTTCTCATCTATTAGATTCAGTGTATCTGATTTCATGTGGAGGTCCTTAATCTACTTGGACTTCAGCTTTGTATAAGGAAATAAGAATGGATCGATTTGCATTCTTCTACATGCTGACTGCCAGTTGAACCAACACCATTTGTTGAAAATGCTATCTTTTTTTTTTTTTTCATTGGATGGCTTTGGCTCCTTTTTCAAAGATCAAGTGACCAAAGATGTGTGGGTTCATTTCTGGGTCTTCAATTCTATTCCATCGAACTATCTGCCTGTCCTGTACCATGCAGTTTTTATCAGTATTGCTCTATAGTATAGCTTGAGGTAAGGGACGGTGATTCCCCCAGAAGTTGTTTATCATTGAAAATGGTTTTTGCTACCCTGGGATTTTTATTATTTCAGATAAATTTGAGAATTGCTCTTTCTATCTCTGTGAAGAATTGCGTTGAAATTTTGATGGGGATTGCATTGAATCTGTAGATTGCTTTCGGTAAGATGGCCATTTTCTGCCAGAACCTGACCAATAGAGACATGAATGCATGCCGTCAAACATTGGACTGAGTGTGGGGATCCCAATAGAGAAGTTAGGGCAAGGACTGAAGAAGCTGAAGAGGTTTGCAACCCCATAGGAAAAATAGCAATATCAACCAATCAGATCCCCCCATAGCTCCCAGGGACTAAACCACCAAGCAAAGAATACACATGGGGGGACCCATGGCTCCAGCTGGATATGTAGCAGACGATAGCCTTAAAGGACATCACTGGGAGAGGAGGGCCTTGGTCCTGCTGAGGTTCACTGACCCAGGGTAGGAGAAGGCTAAAGATTCTGAGGCAGGAGTTGATGGGAGGGTGGGGGAGCACCCTCATAAAAGCAGGGGAGGGGGGAGGGGATAGGGGATTTGTGGAGGGGAAACTGGGAATAACAATTGAAATGTAAATAAATAAAATAACCAATAAGACAACAACAACAACAAAAAGAATGTCAATACTGTAGCATCTACATTTATTGATGGGAATTACTTCACTGAACCTTTAACTGGACAGTATAGGAGAGAAAAGACTTAGTACTAGGATCTTCAAAGGCCTGGGCTAAAAGGGGAAGTTACTAAAAGAAGTAATAGCCTTTGTTTTATGAGACTGACTCCTACTTCGCTAAGAAGGCATTTAGCCTTTGTTTTAAAAAAGAAGGAGAAGGAGAAGGAGAAGGAGAAGGAGAAGGAGAAGAGAAGGAGAAGGAGAAGGAGAAGGAGAAGGAGAAGGAGAAGGAGAAACTAGTAAACATTTGAACTAGGTCTTTCTCACTGCTGAATGCAACATGAATTATTCAAACTTTATTATTGTATGTTCCTAGCCTCGGTTAATCTACTATTTTCCCTTCTCCTCAATTTACTAAATTCATGGATCTTGCCAAAATTTTTCTTCTGAAAATGCTTTAAAAAACAAGAATCCTTCTAACCATTTAGTCCTTAGATGCTGAGTGGGCTGAGGGGCATATATAAATTTATGCTTAGGGGTTATGGTCATTGGGGGGTCACACCTGATCATAACTTTCAGCCCCACTCCCTTTTTAGATATTTAAAGGCTTCTCCAGCCTTCTCCAGAGGGAATCTATGGGCAACTAAGGGCTTTACATTCAAAGTCTTCAATGCAAGCATGGAAATTGTCATCTGCCACATGTTGCAATATCAAACATGCTTTTGATATCTACTTCCTGCACAGCTGCATGCACTAGGGGTAAATTGACCATCTCAGAGCCCATTCCTACACTCAGCGAGGTCCCACCAAAGTGAGAGACATAAATCCCTGTCTGAATGGAGGACTCCCCTCCCGTGCATTCAATGGTGACCTCTGACTTGCTCCCTAGCAGACTTCCCACCTTACTGGCAATTCGCAGAACTTCCTTTTGAATGTTTGAATAATGAATTTGAATGTTTAAAATAATAAACTGATAAGCCGAGAGCCTCAGAAGAGTTGGCATGCTGTAAAGACAGAAGTAGGGACACCCTGAGGGACGTTGTAGCCAGAATGAAATGCTTATGCGGAGGAAAGGCTAGCACGAAGAGAAGAGTCGTGCAGATAGGTCCTGAGAATGCCCTTTCTCTAGTACCTTCTTTGGGGGAGGAGATGAAGCATGCCTTTGTCCCTGTTCCACTGTGGCTGCCAGTGTTGCCTTATAAAGAAATGGCTTCATTAACATGGAAGTGGCCCCAGGGCTGCACTTCTGGTCAGCTGTTAAGAGCACATTGTTTCTCAAACTAAGTGTCTTTTGATTTGAGGGGAGTAAGGAAAGGAACTTGCCTTCTGCATCCAGGCAAGGAACTGATGGGAAGAATAAGGCAAATCCCAGGTGAGGTGTGCCAGCTTACATTTTCAGATGTGGAAAGAATGGGGACACTCAGCTCTGCCCAAAGACCACTTCTGCCTCAGCTCCTAAGAATTCTGTCTTTGCATTTGCAAAGTGGAGACGCATCTTCCCAACACTACTCATTCATGATCAGGAGCAGTACCGGTCGCTAGGCAACCAGGAGACTTCCGTTCAAAGATCTTAAATCCTGCCTTATGCATATAAGAGGGCCATAGGAGGACTTGGGTTTCCCACTCAGGATTCGACTCCACTCTGAGGCTCACTCACAGGCAATTATTATCCCATTCCACTCAGTTCTGGCATCAGAAGATGGCTCCCCTTCTCAGCTGGGTAAGGCTGGTGATATCTGTTGGGTGGGTATCACAGAGCGTAATTAAATCATAGGGCTTTTCTTTATAAGATTTGGGTCCAAATGACACCCTTTGTGATCTTAACATATTCAAGAAGTGCACAGTAACTGTGATGTAACTTGGGCTGCAGTCTGTAATCCACTACCTCTTCAGCTATGTGTAGTGGGCATATGAAAAAAAAATTGACTGGAGAATATCATGGCCAAACCCTGAGCTTTCTCAAACTGCTTCGCATAATAAATTCTGTCGCTGGTGCGGGGGGGGGGCAAAAACCCAAGAATCCTGTGAAAGCATTTCAACCATTTATTTCCTACTTTCTTTGTCTCACAGAGTCATTTGCTAGCCTCTCTAACTCACAGGTTTCTAAGATGTTTGCAGTTACTGACGGGCATCTGCTTGGGATAGGCTCAGATGATCCTGAGCTGGACTCTGGGAGGTCGTGCTTTCATTTGATTTTGTGACAGCCCCCTGACCCCGATCATCCATTCCATCTACCAAATGGGAGTGGACAGAGATCAGTTTTGAAAGAAGGACTCAGAACCGAAGCTCCTTCCGAGAAGAAACTAAGAATTACTGGTGAAATTCAAACTAGTTTACATAGCGGTTGACGGGAACGTAGCACCTCTCTTCACTGCCCCAGTACTCCCCACAGCCACCGGATTTGGGGAACCAGACTCATAGCTACGCCATGTTAAACACATTGGAGGAAAGCAAACTTATCTGTAGTTCCACCCCTCAGGGCACGTTGTGTTTGCAATACTTTAAATTAAGATATTTGCCCTCATCTCTCATTTGAGCTTCTTCGTGTCATTTGAAGGGTCTGGAAGTCCCCTTGGTCCTGAGTTGGGTGAAGAATTTTGTGAAAGTTCCTGACACGTGACCTCAGGTGACTGGAATTAGGAACGGGATCTTACTGCGAGTTGTCAGTTTGTTATAGAACCCCTTACCCAAATTTACTCTTCTATTCATAGAAGCGTGCACCTCTTATGCTCTAGGAAAAACTCAGGCAAGGAATGCAGCAGTTAACACTATCTTCATAGTCACCTAGGCGTTGAGTGCACTCGAAACCTAAAACGTGTAAGGAATTTCAGCTGAAATACGATCCAGTAGTACTCTAACCTGAGTGGGTTGGTCAGATCGAAAATGCTTCCAGAATTAAACGATTTTTCATGATTTTCAGAAAAAGAGATCTTGGAGTCATTTCAGTTATACAGAGAACATTTTATATTGCAATATTTATACTGTTAAAACTAGGAGACAGCAACCTGATGTGCAGGCAAAATTAGTTGTAGTTTTTGAAAATAAGCTCTGTTGGAACATCCCCTGCTAGTGTATGTGTCCTCTGTGGCTAAGGTTATAGTAGATACTATTTTGCTAAAATGCAGAAGATGTTTACGATCTGAGTAGCTGTGTACTAGTCATATGTTTCAAAAGACCAATCACTGGGATGGGGAGAGAACTCAGTTTTTAAAGACTCTGTGTCAAAAACCTGCATAGGGATGCGCGGGTTATGGGATGAATTTTTAATTCCGATGCTGGGGAAAAGGAAAGAGAAAGATTAGCCAGCCCAACTGGCGAGCACAAGTGCTGAGCTTCAGGCCAACGAGAGACCTTGTCTCAAAGGAGATAGGCACTCTCCTTTTTTACAAATTTTATTTTTTAGTTGAAATGTAATTACATAATGGAAATGTATACATTTTATTGACATGTAATTTCCTCCTTCTGTTTTTTCCCTCCAACTCTTCCATCCCTCTTTTGGTATATTACTTTAGAGCTGATCAGTAGTATTGACTAAGATATTAGGGAGACCATCCCTAGGGAAGACTATATATATTTCTAAAAAAATGTCTATGGACATGAAATTTCAAAACAAAGAAGTTAATTGCCATTACTAGAAAGTCATCTAGTGAAGTGACTTGCAAAATTATCTTGAGTATGGCTAAACAGTTAAAAAAATTGATTCAGGGGGTTGGGGATTTAGCTCAGTGGTAGAGCGCTTGCCTAGCAAGCGCAAGGCCCTGGGTTCGGTCCCCAGCTCCGAAAAAAAGAAAAAAGAAAAAAAATTGATTCAACATGCAACAAATCATATACACATAATAAGCACACAGACAATAACATATATAACCATATAGATAAATGTATATAAACAAAATACATGTACATATTATATATGAAAAAAATTGTTTAAAGCAAAACCCTCAATATCAATCAACACTGTATTTATCGCATTGTAAGCATTTAATATTATATTCTATTTCAGTGAAAAACATGCTGATTGAGAGCTACCAAAGCGATTTCATGAGCGATACTCAGATATAAGACACAGAAAAATGTTGCAGTAAAAGAAATATAATCTACAAGGTATATTTCCCAGAGCAAACATATTTATCAAGAAGAAATTTAACGTCACAATTGGGAGCCTTTTAAAGTGGAGGTAATTCCCGCAGCCACAGCCATCATCACTCCCATGACTCAGTTTTCTGTCCTATGATATCCGTCCCAGCCTCACTTGTTAAGAACATTTGGGCTTTCTACGATATTACCTAAACACTACAGAACTTGGTTTACCACTGAAGTCGCTTCGTTATTTTCAGTGTGCTCCCTAGCTTCCAAGAAGTCTATATTGACAATCCCTCTCTTAGCACTGAAGCATCGTTTTCCCAGACTTCTTACTGTTAGACAGTCACTCTCTTATTTAGTTCATTCATTATTAATTGTTTACTCTTTGTCCTTATATGTATAGTTGAAGCAACTTTGTCACTAAGTTATACACTGGTATTCTGCAGTTACTATATGCACAATCTCTCTCTCTCTTTTTCTTTCTCAATTTGATTCATTCTGCTGAGTAATTTTAAACTAAGATGCTCCCATTCCCTAAATTAAATGAACTCATGTCTGGTTTTTCATGTTTGGTCGGTTATTTTTCAGTTCTAGGAAAAGGCATATAAAAGTATGTTCTTCCTTTATCTCTTTCATTCTCATCGAGCTTTTCTGGGAAGTTGATTTACTAGCTAGCTTTCACAGAGTAATCAAAATGGCCTTTAAAGAGGGCATTGTGTATCACTGCTAGAGCCTGGAAATATCACTCATTTGTGGCCACCTCAGTGTCAACAGTTTTCAAACTGTGATCTCTTAGTGGAGGGGTTTCAGAGAGATCTTCATAGAGTCTAGGGAAGGAGAGAGAAAACTGAGATGCTGTGGCAGGGAGGAGACTCTAGAACTCCACAGGCCATTCAGTGAGATTACTGTGCCTTTCGTGTTTCATACACTTGGGTTCTACCCAAAGCCCTTATTGCTAACCTCCATAGGATTTCTGATTCTGAAAGGCATTCTAAAGAAAGCAAGACTGTTACCTTCAATTTATTATTGTGTGCTTTAAAACCTCAAGTTCCTCTAAAACTCTAGTATAATTTCATTAACTTTCACAGAGGTATGTAAGGCAGTCTGCAGTGATCCAAGAAGGCTTCGTCTGGTGAGTCCTGACGGCCCAATAATAGTTTTGAATGTTATGGGGATAAAATAAGATTCAGATGTTCCTTTTTTTTGTAGTTTCTGCCATTTCCCAATATAACGTAAAGTAAACAGATTATAACTTGTCTTTAGTCATTTATCATTTTGCCGAGTAGATAAAAACTCGCTGAATTTTCTCTAAATCGTTCATTTGAGTTTTATCTTGACTTATCCTACATGAGAATTGTTTTTAGTGTGGTCGCCTCAATAAGGCTAAAGCCTGAAAGCAACAAGTTTTATACTAGAAACACCTAGTGGCTTCATAGAAATTGGTGTATGAAGGTTATGGGTGTAGTCTGTGGGGCTTCGCACAGGGGCCTTTTCGTGGAGGTCTCTGGTACGGCTCGGTGCCCGGCTTCAGGCAAAGGGGAGAGAACTCGGCCTCTGCTGCTGGTGCCGTTCCACCTCCATTTTGGCTGCCACTTCAGTTCGGGCCAGGCTGAGTCGGCAGGAGACTAACTAACTGGCTTTGGGTACAGGGGAACTTTTGGCTGTTACTTTGGGAGAGCAGATCTCTTCCCCAAGTGGTGATGTTACAGCTCTTATGACAGGAGCTCTCCAGACAATGGGTAATTCCTGCATACCTTTTTAATTCTTCTGAATAGAATTACTGCTGTATACAGTTTTGGGATGGGCCAGGGTCTGGGACTTCCCTGTTGGTTGGCCGAGGCTGGGAAGACCTCCTACATATTTGGGGTGTGGGCTGCTTCCTGATCTGTCTTGAGTCTATGTGACCTGTGGTCATGTCCTCACCTGTGGAGGAGGGGCTTGGGGCCTTGTGCTACGTTACTGATCTGTCTCAAACCTCTCTACAGGGGTTAGTGGGGGCTGTAGCTACATGAGAGAGGCCTGATCTCCTGGGAGACGGGGAATGATCCTGCCATCCCATAGGGTTCCCGGGGATTCCACCTGTCTTGATCAGGGTACCTTTCACAGCCTGCTTCCCCACAGTAGTCCTGAAAGGAGAGTATCCAGATTCAAATCTCAGCACTCAGGCTCCATAGACATGGGTCCCTGGGCAAGCTGGAGGCTTCTATGCTTCTGTTTACTCACCCATAGAAGGATGTTGAAGAATGCAGTATGGATGCTTGATCCACATGGATATGATAAGGACCATATGCAAATGAAGAATTACAAATGTTCCTAGTAAGCTTGGTTTGTTGTAACTCAGCTGCAACCTCAGCACTGAGGAGGCAGAAATATCTCCCCGAATCAGGGCCCCAGTGGGAGCCTGTATCTAAAAGGAAAAATAAAAACTAAAGTCCCAAGAAACTTGGTTTTTGGTTCACATAACTTTCATCCATCCCTTCTTATTTAAAGGAGAGATTCTGATGAAATAGCAGGCTTTGGCCTACATTTTATTAAAATAGAGATATGAAAAATGCATATCTACATTTCACATAGTAAAAGCGAATATTCATTATTTCTTAATTTAGGTGAATGAATGGTGAAGAGGAAACAGTTCAGCTGCTCTTGCTTTATAAATCATGATGTGTGTTCTGTGGAAATGTTTTGAATTTGACATAAATGCCTCAAACATCTTGATAATATAAATACCGCTGTAATGAAATAAGAGCCTTTTGTACTCACATAAGCCCTCTGCCTTGCTAACACGTCTTCACTTCCTCTGCTGGCATGGCTAATGGCTTTTTGATGCTGTCTGCTCTCAAGTACTTTCATATTTTGGAATATTAAACAGCACAGTGGTATGTGTTGTAGGGGTTTTTGATACTAAGGTCTTATTCCCTAATTGGTTCTTGATCAGCCAATAAAGAAAGCCATAGGCCAATTGCTGGGTGCAAGGGACAGGCAGGACTTCCGGATCCTTGGAGTAAAAGGCAGATGCAAGAAGGAGAGAGGGAGGGTTTTTTTGTTTGTTTGTTTGGTTGGTTGGTTTTTTGGGTTTTTGTTTGTTTGTTTGTTTGTTTTTGTTTGTTTGTTTGTTTTTGTTTTTTGCCATGCTTTGGAGGGAGAAGAATGAAGCAGCCATGTGAGGTCTCAGGAGGAGATGGGGCTTGAGGCCACTATTACAGGGGGGTGGTCAGGGATGTTTGACGGGGGCTAGATGGGACTAGCCACTGAAGTTTAGAGCAGGTGGGAGGAACAGCACTAAGAGTATAGATAAGGGCAGGTTTTCCAGGCAGAAGGTAGTAGTGCCTAGCAATTGTGCCAAGAAGGCAAATTGAAACTGGACAACTGTGAGTGTCTTTTATCCCTGAATTCAAGGGAAGCTGGGGCGGGGGGAGGCTGGAAACCTGGTCACTTCCCAGAGCCAAGGCAGATAGAGCAAAATAACATGCTAGAATGTGTAGCTGCAAGGATAACATTGAAATGTCTAGTGTAACCACCCCACTTGCAAGGACTTCTGTGTCTTTCTGCAAACAAGTGGTGTTTGTTTAAGGCAGTGCCTTTCTTAAGGACCCAGGAAATTAGTAAAATGCTTCTATCCTAGATCTAAAATATTTGATCCCATTTCTTACCTGCGAAGTGCTCACTGGTACCTAGTGGGTAGATTGGGTCCTAACGAGACTGCTATATCTTCATTGATCAGTTCATGAACAGTTCATGTTCTTACATTGATCCTGCCCCTTTCTCTTTCTAGGAACTGAAGGTGACATACAAAATTTCCCTTAAGGGTTTGCAAGAACGCTTATAAAACTTAGTATTTCCGATCTCATGTATCAAGATATCAAAAAGTAATGGAACCTTGTGATTTATTTCTCTTCTCTTGATTTTTTTTTTGGTTGTGTATGAGGGCAATTATTTGTCTGTGTTTGTGTGTGCATGTGAGTGCATGTGTGTATATGTGTGTGTATGTACATGTGTATGTGTGTGAGCATGTGTATGTGTGTGTATGTACTTGTGCATGTGTGCAAGCATGTATGTATGTATGTATATGTGTGTGCATGTGTGTAAATGTGTGCATGTGTGTGCATGTGTGGATGTGTGTGTAGGGCAGTTTCAGTTAGTTGTTTTCCTCAATTGTTTTCCCCTTCTTTTCTCTCAATAATACCTTTTACTTATTCTTTGAGAATTTTATATTTGCATACAAAGTTTCTTTGTCATACCCATCTCCATTTCCCACCCCACAAAACTTTCCACAGGATTCCCCCGACACATGTCCCTCCAACTGCACATCACTGACTTTTAAAATTATTATTAGCAATTATTATTACTTTAATTCATTGGATCCCATTAGTGTTGCCAATTTAAACGTGAATGTGACTTCATGCACCTGAGAATGGGCAAGCTACCAGTGGTAATTTACCAAAGAAAGGTGACTTTCCCTTCCCCAGTAACCATCAAACAGCTAGAGTGCAGCCTTGGTAATCCTTCCATGATCTATGTTGCAAGTTTAGCTGCTTTGATCTTCTGAAGGTCTTGTGCAGTAGCCACACTTACCTACCATGAATTTATCAGCACTGTGGCCATGCCGTGTCCAGAATACAGCACGTAACGGAACTCCTCTCCACTCCCTGATGTTTACAGTCTCTCCATCCTATTTTTTTCAATGTTTCCAGAGTCTTTGGTTGATGTCCATGCTGTCTACAGCGGAGCACCCCAGTTCCTTATTCTCTGCACTTAGAACAGGTATGAGTCTCTGCATTAACCACTTCCTACTACAGCTGGACTCTAACCCCACCTTGAGAGCAGCGTAAAGATGTGGCTATAAACATCTATGTTCCTTCCTAGAGTCTGACAGCTCTCTGAGTATGAGTTCTGATCATGTTTACAGTATCGGGCATGAAATTCTTCATCTGGAGGACTTGAAGACAAGAGTGTGATTGGTTATCTTTAGGAATCATCTTGCTACCATTGACCCAGTGGGCACATCTTGATAAGACAATTGATGTCCTTCCTCCTCCAGCAGCAGGCAAAACACCTTCCATACTATGAGATCTAATCATCAGGGGACAGAATTTCCTGACAAATTTAAGATTGGTTTATTTGTGTCTTGCAACCAAAGTGGTGGTATTTAGTAATAAAAATTTACATATCTAGTTATGGTGGACAATCTAGTGCCTGTATTGTTTTGGGTGCTTCTGGGACCTCCCTGACCAATATAGAGGTAACTTGTGTCTAACACTAAAGTTGTCATTTAATACCCACAGCATCTGGAAGCAGCATTTTTATCCATGAGCGGAGGGGTACTCTGATTATATCTATATATAAAATAGGGGCTAATATATATATTAGGGGCTAAAGTTGTCAGTGGAGGTGAAGCAGAGGGTGGGAGAAAGGTGTGAATGGCATCAGGTTAGCAACATTAAGAATTGTGAAAAGGTCCTGTAAAATCTTACTCCTTAAGCTAATTAATATATAAGTTAAGACTTAGTGTGATGAAGCCCATCTTTAAACCCAGCACTTGGGAAAGAAAGGCAGATGGATCTCTGTGAGTTCAATGCTAGCCTGGTCTACTTAGTAGTTTCCTTTTCTTTTTTTTTTTTTTCAGAGCTGGGGACTGAACCCAGGGCCTTGTGCTTGCTAAGCAAGCGCTCTACCACTGGAGCTAAATCCCCAATCCCCCTTTTTTTTTTTTTTAAAGATTTTATTTATTTACTTTATGTATATAAGTACACTGTGCCGTCTTCAGACACACCAGAAGAGGGCACCAGATCTCATTACAGATGGTTATGAGCCACCATGTGGTTGCTGGGATTTGAACTCAGGACCTCTGGAAGAGCAGTCAGTGCTCTTAACCACTGAGCCATCTCTCCAGCCCCAGTGAGTTTCAAGATAGCCAGAGCTTCACAGTGAAAGCCCACATAATATATACAATATATATATATATATATATATATATATATATATATATATTGAAACTAGGATCAACATATGAGGTAAAAGTATGATGTGGAGTTTGTCTTTGAGATACAGAGAGACCTCACTTTTTTTTCCACTAACATTCATATGCCTACAAATTTTATGATTTCATACATTTTACAGCTGAGAAATATACCATTTTTACATGCACTGCATTTTTATTATTTGTTCACTGGTTGAGTAACATCTAAGTTGAATACACTTTCTAGTTATTGTAAATAGATTGGTGTGGTGGTTTGAATGAAATCATCCTTATAGGTGCATGGAGGTTGGCATTATCAGAAGATTTGGCCTTGTTGAAGTAGGTGTGGCCTTGTTGAAGTGGGTGTGGCTTTATTAAAGTGGGTGTGGCCTTGTTGAAGTAGGTGTGGTCTTATCTAGTTTTCAGAAACTCAAGCCCAGGCTTAGTGTCTCTGTCTCTGCTACTGTGGATCAAGATGTTGAACTCTCAGTTCCTTCTCGAGCACCATGTCTGCCTGTACACTGCCATGCTTCCTACCGTGATGATAACGAACTGAGCCTCTGAAACTGTAAGGGTGCCTCAATTAAAAGTTTTTCTTTATAAGAGCTGCTGTGGTCCATTATATCTTCACAACAATAGAAACCATAACCAGCAGAAGTGGTACCAAGAATTTGGGTATTGCTGTGATAGGCCTAACCGTGCTTTTGTTTGGAGGAATGTGGACTTCGGATTAGAAAAGCAATCGAGAGCTTAAAATATGGATTAATGGGCCATACTAGTAGGGGCGTAAAAGACAGTGGTGCTGAGGGTGATTTGAACTGTGCTTGGCTCAGGAGGTATCAGAGGAGAGGATCTTCAGTACGTAGCCTAGAGACCGTTCTTATTATATCTTGCTTAGGAATGTGGCTGATTTCTGCCCTTGTCCAAAAAATTTGCCGGAGGCTAAATCAAAGAGTTTTGGATTAGTAGCATTGGCAGAGGAAAATCCAAACAACCTAGTGTTGACTCTGCAGAGTGGTTATTACTGTCCACACTGATTTCCAAGTGGCCACACTGGTTTATACTCTCACTTGCAGAGTGACAAAAATTAAATTTTTATCATATTTCTGATTTTGGCCATTTTGACTGGAATGAGAGGGAATCTTAAAAACAAACTGAGGAAGACACCAGAGTATGGAAAAACTTCCTAGACTCAGGGATTAGGAGAACTGACCTCTGAAAATGGCCATCCTACCAAAAGCAATATCCAAATTCAACCCTAGGCAAAACACCAGGGCATTTCTCACAGATATAGAAATAACAATTTCACGTGTTGTATGAAGGTGCAAAAGATAGCTTAAGTAATTCTAAATAGAAAGCCTACTCCTAGAGGTATCAAATCTGATTTCAAATTATATTGCAGAGTCGTAGTAATTAAGAAAGAATAACAAGGACAGAAAACGGATAAATACAGATCTCAGAATAGAATAGCACAAAGGACTTAAATTTAACTGCACACAACTACAGTTATTTGATATTTTACAAAGATGACAAAAATAATTATTGGAGGAGAAACAGCATCGTCAATAAATGGTGCTGGTAACGCCAGATTTGAATTTCATCATGACAACCATTAATCCTAGATGTTTCCATTCACCCAGAACAAAACTCAATGTCAAAAGACTTCAGTATAAGATTTGTTACCCAGAAATGGCTAACAAGAAGGAAGTGAGAATGCTTCAGCTTAAAGACACAGGTAAGGACTTCCTGGTTATGTAGGAAGGAAGATCAATGCTTGACAAATGGGAATCTCATGAAACTAACATGCTTCCAAACAGCAAAGGCAGCTAAGGTTTTGAAGAATCTTTGCCAACTATACATTTGTCAGAAAATTAATTTCTAGAATATACAAAGAACTAAAAAATCTAAACATTGAGAAAACAATAGAAAATCTGGACTTATAGAACTGTACAGAAAGTTCTCGAAGAAGAAATACAAATTGCTAGTAAATATGTCAATAAATGTTCAACATCCTTAGCCATCTTAATGCTTTTAGATTGTATCTTATTTCTTGAGACTTGAGGTCTTTCATGGAACCTAGTGTCCACAAAATCTGTTAGGCTGACTATCCATTAATCTTTATGGGCTCATTTGTGTCCACATTCTCGGAGCTGAGATTATGGATATAAATCACTGTACTTCAAGTGATACTTCAGACTGAACATATCACCAAATTAGCTTTCTTTTGGTTTATTAGTGCTCTTGGGTATCCAACAGAATCTTTCCAAATCCCAAGCAGCTAAAACAGTGGTTAAACTCTGCTTCTAGAGCTTGCAAGGATAATTCTGCCTCTGTTGCTTACTCTCTGCTGTGCACAGTGGCTACAAGATGTGCTAACCAGTTTCCATATTTATCCATTGACCCACTGAGACAAGGGACCATTGTGGACAGAAAATGATTAAAAGGGAGAAAAGCTCATTTAGACTTGGTCACAGATATAGTCCACAGCAACTGACTCCATCAGTCTTAGGTTCATGGCAAGGTAGGAACAGGAGAACATTCCCGGTATTCAGTCAGGAAGTAGAGAGGATGGAGTTAATATCTTTCAAGAGCACATTCTCAATCACCAATTTCTCTAACGAGGCTCTGTCTGCTAATGGCATTTCCTGTTGTAAATTTATATAGGTTAGTTCATTGATAATGGTAGTGTCTTCACAATCCAATCACCTCAATAGAGTCTCCACTGGTGGAACAAGCCTTCAACACAGGAGTCTTTGGGGGAGGCTTCGTACCTAAACTCTAACATACAAAGACTGAACACTTAGCAGAGTTGCACCGTACATGAACTGCCCTATAGCTTCTTACAACTTTGGAGGATGCCCATGAGGGTACAGGGATATTCAGTGTCCAGTAAGGACACAATCCTGGTTTGGAGATTCCCAGGGGATCCTCAGATAATGGAATGGTGAAGGAGTCTCTCTGGAGCCTCCTTTGTGAGGGCACTGATCTGAGTCATGAGGATTCCATGGTCTGGCACTGTCATATTGGCTGTTTGGTTCCAGCATGGGAATTTGGGAAGGTTATGAGCATTTGGTGGACAGCCAAAGAAAGGAGTACAAGACAGACAGATGGAGAACTGAAGAAATACAGAGGGAGAATACATTTTTTGTATAACTGGCATTATGTTAGTTGAAAGGAACCATAACCAAATCAAATTAATTTCATCATTAAAGATGCTGAGTTCAGCACGGAAGCAGAGATTAGGAAGCTTATGGAGTTTCAGGAAATGCCCCAGTAAGATCCAGGGATTTGAACCCTTGGCAAGATACTTTATGGCTTTCCTCCCTGTGCTTCCCCACGAGGTTTATTTTTAACAATGATTAAAACCTGGCTTCTTTTGCTGCATTGCAGAATGGTCCTAGTCAGTATCAGGCTGTCCATGTTACAGGCCAGGCTCTCCAGGGGAAACTATCTTATATCTGGATTGGATCCAGGTCACCAAGGGAGGGGACTTTCTTGGATAGCAGGTAGGTCAGCTGATTGCCACTGCAGCTACTGCTGTTGCATGGGAAGATCAGCTCCCTGTGGTGGGCAGACTACACAGGCTAGCTTAGGATAGGTTAGTGGAAACTTTCTCAAACGAGTTTTGAACCAACGGCCATGTGTTCCCAGTTTTCACTTCCAACAGTTCATAAGTTATCCAGTGGAGAGACCTACAACTGCTGTATGATGTAGCTCTCTTCACAAATGTGACAGAGTAGTTGAGGTTACAGAATCTGAGTAGTGCGACTTTAATTCATCTCACTGAGCACTTTATTCATCATGTTCATTTCTTCTCTAGCTTTGCCTTTATAAACCTACATGTCTCAAAACTTTTAGCGCTGTTTATATTCTGACACATTGTGCTTTGAATAAAAATGGCCTCCGTAGGCCCATCAGGAGTGGTACTATTAGGAGTGTGACTTTGGTGGAAGAAGTGTGCCATTGCAGGTTGGGGGGCTTTGAGGTCTCAGAATCTCAAGTCAGGCCTAGGGGCTCACTGTCCCTTCCTGCTGTCTGTGGATCCAGGTGTAGAACTCTAGTCACCCTTCAGCACTATGTCTGCACAAGTGTCAATGCTTCCAGCCATGATGACAGTGACAATGGACTAAACCTACGGACTGTAAACCAGCCTCAATGAAATGCTTTCCTTTGTAAGAGTTGCTGTGGTCCTGGTGTCTGTTCACAGCAATAGGAAGCCTTACTAAGACACACATCTTCTTTGGTTACTTTTCTCTGAACATCTTCCAGTTTACTGACTGAGTTTCTGATGGCATATCGTTTCTAATAAAATACTTATAATGCTTATTAAGACATCTACATGGTCAATCCATGCTACTTTCAAACACAGATTTTGCTGCTACTATGTCTATGGCTCCTGGGGCTGAAGTATGTTTCAAAGACTGACATGACTAAGAACACGATCTATCTGTTTAGTTCTTGGAAAAGAACAGGAAGATACTACGTTGTTTTTGAATAATGTGGATAGTTTTGAATATATGAATATATATGAATAAGGAAGGAGTGACTGACACTTCCTGAGCATGTGCTAGCCTTCCCTCTCAAGAAGCCCTTGTCTCCGTTCTCTATGGGGTTTCTTACTTGGGTTATCAGGTGGTAGCCATGGTAACAGCTCAGGCATCAGTGGGGTTGGCCCAGCCTTCATCGGGGTCCTGAATTGTTTATCTGGGGAAGAATTTTTATAGGAAGTAGAGTATCTTTCTCCTGTTTTCTCCTCCTTTTTCGCATCTCTCTCCTTTTCTGTGAATGAAAACTGCCTTTGTAACACCACGTAGTTCCCCCTCTATCACTCAATGAGCCATTAGCAGGGCTCAGGTGTCAAACCAGTCCCTGCCAGTTTCTCTCTGTGAGGCTGCTGTGCATGTCAGCATGCTATGTTAGCTTTCTTTAACCCTGCATAGGATTCTTAAATTTTATATCAATTTTAGTAATTAGTTTGCAGTGTTATATGATGTGGAAACCAAAACTATGAATATATTAACAGGAAAAGGCCTATATTACACAGAATTTTCAGTGATTCCAATTCTGTTTGAATCTATTATTAGAACACTAGAAAGAAAAGTTACAATGTTAAAATTTTAAGATTCTAGGAGAGGAACTTTTTCCCCCTTGGCAACATTTGACCTTTCAGATGTCATTTGTTTTAAATCATAGTTCTAGTTAACTTTGTAATACAGTGGAGATTCAATTCTTAACATTACTCTCTCTCTCTTTCTCTATCTCTATTTCTCTCTCTCCACGTGTGTGTATGTGTGTGTATGTGTGTGCGCGCGCACACACACACACACACACACACACACATATCAATTTTATTATTGTAAACAAATTAAATTCCAAAGGAATTTTTTTCTTCAAAGTGAAAGACCCTTGGTTTTGGACTCCATTGTCAGATTTATTTTTGGAATGTGGTAATTTTGGCAGGATTTAAACAATTTGGTAGAGATCTCCACTATTTTGACTCAATTTATATTCTTTTCATGATTTTTAATCACAGCCTCTTGGATACTGTTTAATTGTATTAGAATACTATTAAAAAATTACTGACTTTCCTTTCAAGCAAACAGAAAACTCCTCCCCTCAAAAACATCCAGAAAAAACGATAAGAATTCATGAAAAAACATTAAGGTACACTTACGAACTAGATAATGCTGACCCTCAGAATCCGGTATAACCTTTGGCATACAAAACGCATTTTAGAGAGATTTGTTGCTTCATGTTCAACTAAAATTTATAAATATCACAAATGCTCAAAACTAAAGAACGACCAAATAAAATGTCTGCATGTGTCTGCGTAAATAAAAAAGAAAGAAAAGAAAAGCATATTGGAGCATCTGTGAAAGGCAGACTAAGTCCCCGCCTGCCACCGTGCGGACATTGTGAGAACTGCACCTCATTCTCCGTGATGCCAAGTGGAGGAAACACTGGCGTTCCCTAAGTGGACATGAATTGAGACAATGCCCAGATGATTTAGATGAGAAAGGAGTTTTCACCTGAAATGTGACCATTATCGAAACAATTGTAAAAAATGGTCAGGTAACTCCATCTTGGAGTGGAAGGATATTAAGAATTGGATGTTTTCATTCCTTTAGCATCCATGAGTCAAATTCGGTTTCATTCAGAGAGTTTATTCAGTCGTCCTAAAATCTGTAATTAGGTGTAGACAAAGAGATGACTATTGACAATAAAGGGGTAGTGAGGGAGATTTCTCAAACCTAGGACAGGCTGCCTGAACATGGCGGGCATCTGCCCTTGGCCCGTAGCCTTTTTACCACGTGTAATCAAATAGCATGATCAGAAGGAGAAAGGTTGTTTGAAGTCCCTACAAATATCATACTTTCCTCTTATTCTGATCCTTTGTCTCAATACAAACGTCTATCACTCTCTTACTTATTTCCATAAGGAATCATTTTCATGTGCAGAGGGCAGAGCCCTTTCTCTTCATGGTTGTTGATTTCCCGGCACTTCGAACCTCTGTGTTACCCGGCACCCAATTGACCGCGCTGTGAGCACTGAACCAGGTAATGCATACACTCTGTCCTTGAGTGTCCTTTGTGATCTGGTCTGGGACATTCTTGTCCTTTTTATAGCCCATTTTCTCTTTATTGTGTGTTTATGAAATGTGTGGGCATTTTTCTATGGACCGTTCAACTCATCTCAAATCTAGCTCCTGCACAGCCTGTAAGGCGTCATGTGTCCACTGCGTATTTCGTCTTTCCCTTCCATGTACTTCATTAGACTTCCAGATGTCTCAAATTCCAAAACACAGGGCTTGTTGCTTTTCCTTGTTGTCCACTGCTAGCCACACAATAAGAATCCTTTTATCATCGCGACCACATTTTAATCTGAGAGTTTCAACAGGCATGAATACACGTCCAGGAATTGATAAAATTCTGAGAACATGATGTTGCCGATGAGACTCAGCACGCCCAGAGGGCATTGTTTTACATAGCTGTTTCTTCAGGGTGGCATGAACATCAAACACTTTGAGATTTTCTTTTTACTATGTGAGTGTCTTTCTATTTCAATATCTCTGTTGGATTTCAGTTCCTATAGGAGATGAGACACATAGGAAGGTCGAGCCTTCAAATCTCTATACGACCCTGTTGTGAGCTGATGATTAGGAAAAGGAGCAAACCTGCCACTGAGAGCTAACTAACTAACTAACTAACTAACTAACTAACTAACTAATGCAGCAGACATTGTTCCAGGTACTAGCATCTCGTAATTCACGTTATCTTCACAACCCTGTAAGAGGAAAATAAAAACCCTCTTCCATTTAGAGACAAGAAAAACGAAGCTTTTAAAATATACTTTCTGTCACAGTTCCAGAGGGCTTTCTACAAGGTAGTTACTCAGATAACAAAACTTCTTCATGCTAATACTACCCACTGAGTACAGGCAGTTGGGCCTTCAAACTGCTTTGCTCAGGAAGCACCTCCTGCAGAGGAAGTGGAGAAGAACAAGCTCAGATCTCATCTGCTGCATTACTCACTGTGAATGCACCCAGTTACAATGGGAGAGTGACTGGTGGATCCCAGATAGCTTTTAATGGGCTGTGGGCATGAAGGACCAAGCAGACTCTGAGATCTCCTGGACGATGTTTGCTTTTTTTTTTTTTTTTTGAAACCTCCTGCTCCAATTAGAGAGCTCCATTTAGTGACAAGAAAACTGACACGAGGACTAGTCGATACAGAAGATTGCAGTCTGAAGAATGGAAACATTTTATGTGCAAATGGGTTTTTGAAACTATACTGAATACTCTCAGACTTCTAAAATATTGAAAATGCTCAATTTTTACAAAGTACTTTCTCTGGATTATCAATAAAATAGAGGAAAATTATATGAAAAGATGCTCTGTAAGCACAAGTAAGTGCATACACACATATGTGATGTGGTTGGCATTTATACAGAAGATTGCAGTTAAGTATGAAGAATGGAAACATTTAATAGTGAGTCAAAATGGGTTTTTGAAACTATACTGAATATGTCCATTTCTCCCCTCTGACTGTTAGTCTACACTTTAACTCTTTGGTCCTGTTTTCCTCCTTGTTTCCCTCCCTCCCCATATTGAAAAATGACACCCTCTTTCCATTTTCCCATCTGATTCTCAATTGAAATGCGGTCAATTTTACAAAGAACTCTCTACCTGGTCTCATTTCTGCAGACTGATTATGCCTTGAAGTGCGGAACATCTAAAATTTAGTCAGGAAAATTTTATTGGCAAAGGTGAAATAAGATGCTCGAACCTTAAGTTTCTTGCCTGCTAATGCATAGTTTGCTATAATCAGACAAGTTTCTTTCATGTCCTAATTTGCTAAGCTTGAGTATTTACCCTGTGTGGTGAAAATTAAATTTTAGAATTTTTCCTTTGTCCGTTTACTTAGGGAAGCTTTCATTTAATGACTGCGTTTATCAGCATGAGGAACAAGGATCGTTTTTTTGAGCAATCACCCTGTGTCAAACATTGGGCTGCAATTCGTAGATGAGCTCTAATTAACGTAATACCAAGAAGCTGGGTAGACACCTGTCAGGACTGACCAGCAGGCAAACCCAGGGACCTTGATTCCAGCTTTTTTCCCCCTGATATGACTCAGTTTTAATGATATGAGTTTAAGTTACTTTTTCTCTTGTGTACAAGTTTTCTTTATTTTTCTTAGTTTTTAAGTTTCCTTGGAATATATTCATAGTAAGTAATTGTCTTAGTTAGGGCTTAGGTGCTGTGAACAGACACCTCTTATATTGGGATAACAGGCAACTCTTATATTGGGATAACATTTAATTGGGGCTGGCTTACAGGCTCAGAGGTTCAATCCGTTATCATCAAGGGCGGAAACATGGCAGCATCCAAGGCATGGTGCAGGAGGAGCTGAGTTTCACATCTTCATAAACTAAGACAGCTAGGAAAACACTTTCAAAATCAAAAAACTCCTCCAACAAGGCTGTACCTTCCTAATAATTTTCCCTAGGCCCATATGCAACCAAAAAGTAAAAAGCCACCCATCCTTTCTCCACCTTAAACAAATACCATTTTTGGAAAGGAACATTAATAGTGAGAAAATGCCCATACCAGATTGGCCCCGTGGTGTCGTTTTTTGATTGGCGTGTGATGAAGTTACCCCATTCCTCATTCATAATATGTCCAGCAAAATCTTAACCAAGACATTGCCTCTTCAAGTCAGGTTCAATTAGTTTCTTGTTGCCTTCCCCTGACATCACTTATTAGTTGGTTTCGCTGGTCCATCAGAGAAATCCTGAGGCCTATCTCCCCATATTTTTTACCTCATTACCTGTAAGATGCTATCTCAGATGTTCTTAACAGAACAATTTGTGTATTTTTCTACAATTGGCTAAAATCATTCCGTTTGAATTATTTGAACTATTTTGCTTAATACATTCTTCAGTGACATTGATAATATCAGGATTAAATTCTATTGTATATATGTAATTTTCTTTTGTCTCTGCCTATCCCAGAACTTGATTATTGTGAATACTGTTATCAAGTGTCTCCGATGATGTCCATTTCTCCTTTTCTGAACTGTTAGTACTTGGATACCCCCTTCTCTACATTTCTGCCCCCATTTGTTAAATGTTATCTTTTCCCCCTTTCTCTTCTCTTCTCTTCTCTTCTCTTCTCTTCTCTTCTCTTCTCTTCTCTCTTCCTTCCTTCCTTTCTTTCTTTCTTCCTTTCTTTTCTTCTCTTTCTTTCTTCACATTGCATCCTTCTCTAAGGAGAAGGGGAACCCCCCTTGGGTACCACTCCACCCTGCGAAATCAAGTTGCAGAAAGACAAAGCACCTCCTTCCCCACTGAGGCCCAACCAGGCAGCCTAATTAGAGGGATGGAACCCAATGGCAGGTTACAGAGTCAGAGACAGCCTCTGCTCCAACTGTTAGGAGAGTCACATGAAGACCAAGCTGCACATCTGCTATGAATGTGTATCCAGCCATTGCATGATATTTGGTTGGTGTTTTAGTTTTAGTAAACCCTCATAGTTCCAGGTTAGTCGACTCTGTAGGTCTTCTTGTGGTATCCTTGACCCCTCTGGCTTGCTCAATTCTATCCCCCACTCTTCCACGAGTCCTCAACTGCCACCTGATATTTGACTGTGAGTCTATCCTGGATCCCAGTCGAGGAGGCTGCTGGATGAGTTCTCTCAGAGGACAGTTATGATATGATCCTGTCTGCAACCATTGCCATTAATAATGAGATTGGCTCTCTTACAGGGACTTATCTAGTTGGGCCAGCCATTGGTTTGTCCATTTCTCAACTCCATTTCATCCCTATCTTAGGCAGGACAAACTGAAAATTTTGGTGGGTTGATGTCCCTCTCCCACTGGAAGTTCTTGGATACAAGGTAGATCTTATTCTCCAGTGCTATTCAGCTACAGTCAGATTAACCTGGAGTCACCCTGGACCTTAGTCTCCAGCTACTCCCAAGATGCCTCTCAGCTATTGACATTCTGACGTTTCTTCAGGATAACTAAAACAATCCTGTACAATAATGCATCTCAGTTTGCTAATCAAAACTTCGGTATTGGCATAAAAAATAGGTTTCAATAAAAATAGAATGTCCCTAAAGGGAATCTTGATCTTTGTTGCTTGAGCATCTTCAATAAATGGTTTACCCTGTGTGTAAAAAATTAAATTTTAGAATTTTTTCTAATTTGTCCGTTTACAGGAGACAAATTAGGAGGCACTAAAATCATTAATTAATAAATGCAATCTCATGAGGAACAAGACTAAGGATCTGACAAAGTACTAATTTTGAGCAATGACATAACAAACCAAATAATGTAAAAAGTGGGGTTCTAAACATTGCAGGAAATCTGCAAGAAATCGTTAAAGGAACCTGAGTGTTTTTAATCATTAGGGAAACGTCAAAATACCAATTTATGCCTCTTGGATAAAACTCAAGTTCATCTGGTGGGGAGAAAATTTGGTGGTAGTGCAAGCTTGTACAAACTTTTGGAAACCAATTTGCTGGCTTCTCAGAAAATTGGCAAGGCCCAGCTATAAAATTCCTGGGCATATACCCAAAAGATGCCCCACTATACCACAACTATATTCATAGCAGCTATATTCAGAATAGCCAGAAACTAGAAATAGCCTAGATGCCCCTCAGCTGAAGAATGGATAAAGAAAATGTGGGACATCCACATAAAGGAATACTATTCAGCTAATAAAAGCAAAGACATCATGAAATTTGCAGGCAAATGGATGGACTTGAGCATATCATCCTGGGTGAGGTGATCCGGAACCAGAAAGACACACATGGTTGTACTCAGTTGTAAGTGGACATTAGCCATAAAGTATAAGATAACCATGCTATAACCCACAGACCCAAAGACGCTAAGTAATAAAGAGGTCCCAAGGGAGGATGCTTAAAACTACCTCAGAAGGGGCAGCAAAATAGTCATTGGAGGTGGATTGAAAGGGAACTGGGTGGGAGAGAGGGTGAGGAAGGGAATGGAAATGGGGGTCAGGTGTCCTAAAATTCACATGAATTACACGTAAAAGCACAAAAGACCCTGAATAACAAAAGCAATCCTGAATATATGTACCACAGAACCAAAGTAAAAGAAACAACATTCATACATTTAGTATTTTTATTTTCATTAAAACTCTGATTGCGAAGGATGTTGAACATTTTTCATGATTACTGGATATTTGTACTTCATCTTTTAAAACCTGTCTGTTTATTTCATTGCCACTTTATTGATTGGGCTGCTTGGGTTTTGATACATATATTTGGCTCCATATACATTTTAGGTACCAGTCCTCTGCGGGATGTAGAGCCAGCAGGTCCCACCTCCTTTGGGATGTTCTCTCTTCATTCTGGTGATTGTTTGCTTTGCTGTACAGAAGCTTTCTCATCACATGCAATCCCATTTGTCAGTTCTTGGTATTACATCCTGAGCTCTGGGAGGTCTTTGAAGAGGTCCTCTGCAGAGCCTGGATCTTGAATTGTTTTTCCTGTAACAGATTCAGGTCTTATTCTTAGGTCTTCAATTCACTGGGAGTTTATTTTTACACAAGGAAAGGGGTAGGATTCCACATCATTCATCTGCACATTAATAACCAGTTTTCAGTACACTACTTGCAAAAGAGGCAGTCTTTATGCGGATGAAGTACGTGCGTGCGTGCGTGCGTGTGTGTGTGTTTACACCCCAAGTCTGTGTTACTGGTCTCCATGTCTCCTCAGCATTACATGTTTATTCTATTTTCCACTAAGGACCAACATGTTCATTCTCAATTGCAAATCTCATAAGAAAGTACTTACGGCGGGCACTGTGGCATTCTGGGTAAGCCCCAGCCTCTTTAGAATGGCTCAGAATAACTCAGCAAGATCCGGTTTCTTCCAAATGTCTGGGTGTTTACGCATCACTTCAGTCCTGTTCCCTGCAGAGCTAAGTTGGTGGCGAGTTCTCTTGACTTTAGACATTTAAATTTAATACTCTGTTGGAAGCTTGCTTTTCTCACCTCAACACCTCCCTTTTCAACCCTTAGGTTTCTTTCTTCTTGTTAATGCTTAGGCATTATTTCTGTGAGAGTCTGTGTTATCAGTAAAATCCTGGTTCTGCCTATGGTGTTTACTACAGAGTGTTAAAAATACCAGGACATTTTCTCTCTTTTCATTAGGTCAAAATGTTCTCTTATGTTCCTCTTTTGGAAGCAAATGAATTTATTATTTCTTATTAAATAACTAAAGAAAAGCTATGAAACATTTAAAGCAACAAAACAAAGCAGCTTGGGTGTAAATGGAAGACTCGCTCAAGGCTTCCCCAAGCCTCCTGGAGGGTCTGTATGCCTTAGCAATGTAGGTCGGCGAAGGGCGCGCTCCTCACCCTGCCTCAGGAATCGGCTTCTCATTGTTGCTGTTTTCTTTCATAATTCATTCACATCCTAGTCGCATCTCCCCCTTCCATCCTCTCCTCCCAATCTCGCCCTTCAAATCCTTCCCCTCGATAACTCCTCTCCTTCTCCTCAGAGAGAGGGAAGCCCCCATTGGGTACCACTCCACCTTGGGACATCTAGTTAGAGCAGGACTAAGCACCTCCGTTCTTACTGAGGTCCAATCATGCAGGCCAGGAAGAAGAAGGGGATCCTTCTTCATCCCCTGTGGCATGCGACAGAGTCAAAGACAGCCCCTGCTCCAATTGTTAGGAGACATACGTGGAGAGCCAGCTGTACATTTGTAACAAATGTGAGGGGTGAGCTCCAGCCCCTGCATGCTCTTTGGTGGCTGGCTCAATCTCAGTGAGCCCCCATGGGCCCAGGTTAGTTGACTCTGGACCTTGTGGTGTCCTTGATCCCTCCAACTCGCTCACTTCTATCCTCTACTCTTTATTAGACAAGACTGCCAGGCTCTCTCTGCTTGATGTTTGCTGTGGGTCTCGTCTGTTTCTATCCGCCGCTGGATGAAGCCTCTCTGGAGACAGGTATGCTTGGTATCCGTCTGCAAGATAGGACCTTGTTACACGCTGTTGTCTGTCTTTCTGTTTCTGCCTCTTGAGTGCTGAGGCTACAGGTGTGAGGCTTGATGCTCAGTTCCGAATTACCATTTTAAAGCAAGCAATTTTAGTAAAAAAATAATTTGCAAGACAACTTGGTAAAAGTTTCCTCACTTCCAAAATCTAGATCGTAACCAACACGGTGCCAAGTAGAACTCAAGCACTGTATGACAGGCCCTGCTCCTCTCAGGAGCCCTTCTTTCAGGATGGGCATTATTCTGTCTGTCCTGTCCCTCACTAACATGCCTGTCTGAATTTAGAAGCCAGCGCTTATTAACCTTTACTGCCGTCAGGGGCTATTCCTTCCATTGCGACCTCAGATAGGAAAGGAGTCCAGGAGAGAAGCACAGGGTTTTTAATGCACAGAGGGTCCTCTTGTTGCTACATTTTACCACAGTCCCTAAAGGGCAGCACAGGGGAGTAACACCAGCGAATCTGGGTGGCCTGTTCAACACCAGAACACAGAGAACCGGAAACAAGCCGGTACATTATACCCTTGGCAGCAGCTGAGATGCAGGCAACCGTAGCCTGCCCTCCCTGCTCACAAGAGCTCTCTGGGCATCTCTGTTCCTGCCTGGAGATGCCTTTGCAGGGTTGGTTTACATGAGGGCATCCTGCAAGAAGCATGTCTGGCCCGTGTACCCCACACACTTTGCCCCTGAAGGCCAACAAAAAGGTGGTACGGAGAGTCCTGAAGAGACGAAGCCTTCATAATGTCCCTGTCAAGGTTCCTCCATACCTTAGAACAGTGGTACTACAGTGGATTAGGATGAATTCCCAGAGAGTTCAACATCTGTGTCTCTGCCGTATAAACCTGTGGCCTTTGCTGTAGGTGGCAGACCCTTTGCAGTTGTTCTGTGATCAGAGTCAGATGTTAGAGGTTTTTGCAGAAGGAAGTAATCCAGCAGCGTCCTCAAAATAACCCATGTTAGCTAAATGGAACACACAATATTTATAAACTTGAAACATTGAATCAATGTTATTGATTTCACATGAAAACATCAGTTTCATTTTTCTGTCTTTTCTCAGTTTCCCTTTTGTCTTTGAGAAAAGGTCTTGCCATGTGGCCCAGGCTGCCTTTGAACTCAGAATCCCCCTGCCTTGGTATCTAGAGTTCTGGGATCACAGGCTGTGCCAACACACCCAACTCTTATTTTCAGACTATCTAAAGTATTTTCGTGTTACATTATGAAATATGACTTATAAAACTATGAGTAACACATGTGAAGAAGGAACATCTATCCCTTGAAACTTTTTTGAAGCATTCAGGCCGTGAGTGTTATAATCACCACAGAAAATGATATCAGCGAGTTAGCTATAGGCCAGCATGTATGGATTTACATGGATGATTAATAGGACGGGGATTGTCTTCTTTTGTAATGATAACAATATAAAATTAATTAGCAAAGAAAAGATGAGCATGCAAAGTCTGACAGGTGTGAGATGGTATTGATTGGTACATCTATCTGTTTGCTCTAAGTAATTCCATATTGTAATATATTCTATATAGTCTATATACATGTAATGTAACAACCATATTGTGTGACTTATATAACTATATGGAAGTTTTATATATACTTATTCTACATTGTATCATATATTTATGTTTACATAAAACATATGCAGTTATACGTACACATTATTCTTCATCACTTTCCGTGGGTTTGTGATCTGCCTCCAGCCAGAAGGATGCTATAAGAATGTTTCTAATAGGTAGTTCATTCTTTCAGTACTTGTTTATAAGAAAGCACCCATATTTTCTTTATGGTTTGATTATTTTTCTGATGGCAGAACACAGCCTGTAGATGTCCCCAAACACATGCTGTATTAATGTCTAAAGCTCAGCTTTGTCGAAAGCATATTTCATACCTATAAATTCCTAGAAACTCTAGATAAAGACCAGCCAGACATGGCTTGCTGAGGAAGGATGGGACCTGGACAGAGGTTTGGTGACCCAGATTGTAATCAGGGCTGCCAAGGAAATGGAGAGAGAAAGAAGGACTTCTCAATCTACAAGGAGGAATGTCAACAGTGGGCCTAGGGACAAGAAACAGATTTGCTTGGCTGAGCCTAAGCTGCAATAGTTTATAATAATTTGAGTTTTATGTTTTCCAGAGAGATTTACATTATTGACTTTTGTTGGCAATTCAAGCATTAGAACATATGTAGGAATCATTATGCTGTATAACAAATATAAAATTGAATATAAATGTATAATTAAATATATACAGCATTGTATATATTCAATTATATGTTGAGTTTTTTAAAAGCTTGATACAACCTTAAAAATCTTAACCAAAAATAATTTAGTGTATACATATTTCTTTTTCAGTGAGTATTCTACAAATACTGAACTTTGTGAAATATATGAGTCAGAAAGTAAGTAGGAAATGAGGAACATCTTGGGAATTGAGAAGTTCATCATCCATGAAAGGCCATTGAGTGTGCACTGATGTAAATTACACATAGGAAAGTGAATGGGTAGCATTGTTTATTTTATCAGGTAAACAAGTGCACAGCATTTCCCAGAGTGTGATCTTGTAAGGCAGATGTTTTCCTAGACTTCCAGAAATGGAGCTATGCTGTTCTGAGTCACAAGACACACAGTGAAGGAACAGTTACTCTGTCTTACCAAGACCATGACCAGGACCATGCAGCAGCTGTAACTTCTCTGCTAAGAGCATTGCTTTGCATCAGCGCTTGAAATGAAAGGTGAACAAGACCTAAGAGTTCACAGCCTTTTAGACCGAAATGCAGACTAAGGCCTGATGGTTTGAAGGGAATGGCCTCTACAGGTTTGATACATTTAAATGATTAGTTCCCAATTCCACTTTGAAAAGAATTAGGAGGTATGGCCTTCTTGGGGGAAGTGTGTCACTGTCACTAGGAGTAGGATTTTAGGCGTCAAAAGCTATTTTCTGGCCCAGTGTCTGTCTGTCTGTCTGTCTGTCTCTGTCTCTTTCTCTTTCTCTCTGTTTCTCTGTCTCTCTGTCTCTTTGTCATTCTCTCTCTGCCTGTGGATAAGGATATAAAATTCTCAACTACTGCTTCAGCAGCATGAATGTCCCTATGCTGCAGACTTGATAATAGACTGTCCTCTGAAACTGTAAGCAAGTCCCTAACTAAATGCCTGTTTTTAAGAGTTGCTGTTGTTCACGGTGCCTTTTCATAACAAAGGAACAGTTACTAAGACACAAGGGTCAGGGTGCACCATACTATTTCAGTCCAAGATAAACTTGAAAATGAGAAATTAGTTATAATAATATTAGGATAGCAGTTTGCATTATTCTTTGATGTGGGGAAATGTATGGCAGGTCAACTTGTTAAGTATTTAGGTTACCTGTGAGGAAGGGTAGCTACAGTTCCACAGTGTCATTTAGTGGAGTCATAGCTGGCATTCAATCCAGGGTAGTTCTAAAACTGGACTCCTAGTGAGGTCATGCCAGTTTGTTTTTTATAACTTTTACAAATACTTCTTTTGTGTGTCATTGTTTTCCTCTAAAAAGGGAGGCTAAACTTGGGCTGTGGTACAGCTTTGTAAGCAAGGTGGATTTGTTACTCTTCAGTGTGGTTTTAGAAGCAGTTTTTTTTTTTTAAATTGTATTGTTTTATCCTTAACCCCTCCCTGCACACATAGACACACCGTAGGCATAAAAAGAATTTACCTCAAGTGCACAGTAGTGAATGAGTTTTTTTTTTTTTTAACTTGGGTTGTTTGTATAGTTTCAAAAATGGTTGCTCCATTTACCTTTTCTCTGAAGCCAGATTTCAGAATGTGAATTCCTGTTTTGGGTGCTTTTCAGCTTTCTTCATATTGACAAAATGGTGAATCTTCATACATGTTCATATAGCGCCTTTTAACATCCGTGTCCTATCATCAGCCTAGCTGGATTTATAGAAGCGATATCTAAGCACAATCGCCCCGGTCTTCTACATGTTTTCCTTTGGAATCTGTTCAGGGACACGACCTCTAGAGAGCAAACCTCCTGGAGAACACCAAGAACAAAATATTCATTGCTTTCACTGTTACCAGGGAGAAAATTTTAGGGATATCTGCAGTTTCCTCAAAGGACATAGCTCAAGCCTGTCATGTGTTTTTTAATTTCTAAGCACCATTAACTCTGATTCCATACATCAATTGTTTTTATGTACTTCAACCTGTAGGCATGACTGTGGTTCTTACTGTACTATGTGCCAGGACATCTGCGATCCCCGTCATGGGGACACATATGGAAAATATTGTATATTACTTGTCAGCACTTTGTGAGAAAGAAAAGATTGGACCTTAATAGGATTCATGATTTTCTTTAAATAACAGAGCTGGTTCATTTAAATGAATGCTCTTAAAATTCTGTTGTATGACTCAAAATAATATTATAAATTAAAAAATATCAGATTGTTTTGAGTTTAATTTAAAAAAAAATTACCCCTCCTCCCAAACAATACTACACCTGAGCGTAGAGAAATGAAAAATGAGTCTAGAGAATTCTATCCACTGAGCCTTCTGCACAAGCTCATAGTTTTGGGTGATTTATAGCTCTTGAAATCTTAACTCTTGTAATGATATAGTAAAATACATATCGTGACTGTTCTGCAGGTGAGAAATCTAAGGCTCATAAAGTTATAATTTATTATCCAAGGTGGCAAGTGAGAACCTTTGGTTCTGTTGGGTTCTATCCAACCCCAAACACCCACCGTCTCCCCTCAGCTGACTGAAGGCACAGGGGCAGCAGCCTGAGCATCGTCAGAAGGTTGACCAGATACTACCTCAGACTGCAGTGCACTTCCCAGCAGCAGAGAGGGTGGCTGACGCTAACAGTCACGCAGGAGAATCACAAGAATCAGTCTCTGCTTTCTGCCGGCCCACCCCTGCCCCACACCAAGCCTTTGACAGAAGCTGCAGGTGTCTACTCGGGGATCAGATCTAAAGCCATTGCTTACTCTGCCCTTGCTATTTTAGCCTATTCAACAGTTCTCTGCCAATTGTCAACCGTCTTGGCTCTTTATTTTGCAAGAACTGAGGCATAGAGGGCAAAGCTCTGATTCGCCAACTGTGTGTACATTTTTATTTCTATAAAAAGGCTTGATTCACAATGGAACTTTTGCTCAAAAGGTGATTAGTTTTTATTGTCTCTGTACTCTGATTGAAGATCGCTGATGGGTGTTTGGCATTTAATATGCAGTTTATAGTACGTAATTGTAATTGTATAGTACATAATTGTAGAGATGCCTCTTTATCCCTTCTTTCCTTTTCTGGCCTCACAGGTAGCCTGTTACCTTTCCCTTGATGCTCTAAGGACTGAGAATGTTTTCTTCCAGTGAAATGTAAATGGAAGCGAATCATGTAATTCTGTTTTCCTTACCCCTCTTCTTAATTTTACTGTGCCCAACTCCATTATCATGTAGGAAGTTTTTTTTTTTTTTTATGGTCTATTTTCCTTCATATCTCAGTTCTTTAGTATGTCTTTTCTGTCTGTCTCAGCTATCTGAAGCTTCCTGAAGATCTTTATGTAAGTGACGTGGGTGTTCTCTCCAAGTCCCCATGGGCCAAATAAAACATCATTAACTGATGATTTAAGGTTTTACTAATACTATGAATCAAATTATTACCCTAAGTGTAATAAAGATCTAAATAAATATTTGTTGTGATAAAAATATTAGTATACCTGAAGTCTCTATGACTATGTGTTGTTATTAAAATCTCGTTATTAAATATCAGCCGTGCCTGTCTGCAAAGAGCACACCAAACCAACACCAACATGGTTCTACAAGGTGAGATTTAGTGGGGGAATGAGACAAGGGGAAGGGGTGAGGGAAAGAAGAGAATAGAGAACGAGGGGGCAGAGGGAGTCTGCCTTTTATTTGGAATGTGACATAAAGATTCCCAGGTGGAGGTGTGAATTGAGCCAAAAGGTCTTCTGGGAATGTATGACCATTGCCATGGCAACAGTGACCAACCGGTGTTGCTGCTGAAGGCAATTCCTAATACGAACACTATGTAGAACAATAGAACATTAAAAGAAAGAGGATAGTTAAATATAGTTTAAACAATATCAGTGAATTCATATTATTATCAATTTCAGAAAATACAACCCAGATATTGGGAAAAGTAGCACCTCAGTACACTATTGAAATAAAAATGTTCTAAAGAGTGCAACAGTTTATGAGAGGAATGTACAGATGTTAAGTAAGTTTAGATTGGAACCTGTTAAAGAAAAACCATAGTTTTAAAGCCTAGACAGAATACATGAATTCAAATAAAGCAAACAAGATATTGTATTAGTTAGAATTTTTATTGCTGGGATAAAACACCACGACAAAAAGGAATTTGGAGAGGAAAGGATTTATTTCATCTTACAACTCTTAGTTAATACTCTATCATGAAGGCAAGTGAGGGAAGGAACTTAGGGCAGGAACCTGGAGGCAAGAAATGAAGCAAAGGTCACCGAGAAATGCTGCTTTCTGGCTTGCTCAGCTTGCTTTGTTATAGGCTCCAGGGCTAGTGGCTTAGGGAATGTTACCTTCCGTAGTGGGCTGGAACCTCCCACATCAATCACCAATAAAGAAAATTCTCACAGACTTACTTACCTTCAGACCAGTCCGTAGAAGCATTTTCTTAATTAAGATCCCCTCTTCCTAGATATGGTTAAGTTTGTGTCAATTTGATAATAAACCAACCAGCACAGTATCCAAATCAAAGTCCAGAGAAAACGGAACAGAAAATTTGCTTATGTGAAAGTACAAATAGGATAGAAATGATTTCAGCACATCAACAATTAAGATAAATTGTAAATGAAATGTAAAGTCTAGTTAAACTACAACAATTATGACTAAATTTAATGGCCAATTTTGTGGTATTTTTAAGAGAACTGGCTAAACAAAATTTAGAGAAAAGTAATATAAAATATGATTATATATGAACCAAAAAGGAATAGCTGAAGTTAATATTAGGCAAATATGCTTCATTTTTAAAAATTGCTTTTTAAATGTTTACACGTATTGAGTGTTCTGTCTGCATATATGTCTGTGTACCATGTGAGTGCCTGAAGAGGGTGATAGATTCCCTGGGATTGGAATTACAGAAGGGTGTGCTCTGCCCTGTGGTTTCTGGGAATTGAACATGGATCTTCTTGGAAAACAGCCAGTGACCTTAGCTGCTTAGTCACCTCTCTAAAAAGAAAAATGATTTTAAAGATTATTTATAAGTAAAGATTAACTTATGATTGTATGAAATCATTCTATAATGAATACAATTTTTAACTTACTTGAAATAAAGAAAAATTCTCAATGGAAAACATACTTTTCAAATATATATAAATATAACATTAGTGGATCACACAGAGAAATAGCAACATTTATCATGTAGGGAAGAATATCATATGGTATACAGAAAAAAGCATCAGCTAAAGCATTATGAAAAACCTTGTAGATATTGCATTGCAGGAGAATACAACATCGTACTGAACAGTTTTAGTATAAAACATTAACTCTGAACACATTTAAGATATTACAGTTAGTTTCTGCCAGACAAGGTGAATATTTAAAAATTTTTATATTACAATCATAGAGTCTTAGACAAATGCTCCTGTTTTTAGCCTTTGTGAATCTTCACTTTTGGACTTCAAATGTTTACGTGTGATAAAGTTGGCTATGTTTGAATAGAGAGCCTGGAGAGTAAATGCCTGTTTCCTTTGATCTGTATGTAAAAAGACTTCTATTTCCCATAGTCTGCTTGGTAGAACTAACCTTCCCTGAAGTAAAGTAAAAACAATTCTGTTTATATTTGTATGTACACAGAGTGTATTATTTACTCTGGGTGTGCGTCAGTGTACATAAGGTAGCATTATGTACACTCCATAATATCAATAGAGACCATTCCATCTCTATTGATATTACTCACAAATTACTATAATGTGTTTTCCTCTTCCATGTCATGCTCGGTTCTCATTAGAGATTGTAGAAGTTATCCTGTCTGTCTACACATGCAAAAAAAAAATATCCTGTTTACCTTATTATATCTATGAAATTGTTAACTCGTTTATGAGAATGGAGTCCAATTCCAGAGGTTCCAATGTTCCCTTTTGGTCTCTATGGGCATGGGTTGCCTGTGAAAGATATGTGCTGGAAAAACACACATAGACATAACATATGAACCAAAAATAAATTTAAAAAAGTATTTTTTTTACCTTAACCACTGTAGTCCAGTGCTGGAAATAATTTTAGAAAAGGCTCCCAGTAGCAAAAATATCTAATAAAGGTAAGGGCTAAAAAGCATAGCATACAGAGTTGCAAGTTTAATTTTTAGTTATGTGTGTGTCTGTTTATGTACATGTGAGTGGCGGTGCCCACAGAGGTCGGAAGATGGCATCACACCTGGAGGCAGAGCTTCAGTCTGTTGTTAGCTGCCCAACCTGAGTCTTGAATGTTTGTCCTGCAGAATAGGAGGGAGTTCTCAGCACCTGAGCCATAGCTTTAGTCCCAGGTTCTTGAGTTTCAAATCAATGCATTTCAGTCTAATTTCCTGTTCTCTTTCTCCATAGAATCACAGAAAGTGTGACCTTTGTTCAAGATACGAAGGATAGGTTCTGACTTAGGCTACGGAGTGTATATAAGACATCCCTTCCACTGCAATGTCATGGGGACACAAGCAGGAACTTTCAAGTTAGAATAGAAATTGTTCTTACTTGGTTGATTGGATCAACAATGGAGCCTTCAGTGTCAAGTGTCAGGTTATCTTTGGTACAAGGTAGGAGATTCTTCACTTTAAACAAGCCCCAGACAATGCTGATGTTGTTTATCTTAGGGTTACGTTATGAATATCCAGGGCCTAGAATAGCACATTGGTGGGAACTCTCCTGTAGTTGAATTGTACATCGTGCAGCCTTAACTTTGACTTCGCCTTTTATTTTCTCATATTTTGAATACAGTTCTCTTATAAGTCATCACATCTTTATTGAGTTCTTGAATTACTGTATTTGTGTATTTGCTTTTCATGTAGTAGTAATTTCTGGCCTTTTCTCAGGAATTGTAAGTTTTTAATAATTCCTTTCCCAAATAATGGTATTCAAGTATATGTGATATGTGCCAGCACTGAGTTTTGGGCATATTAACTTGTCCAGTTCCTCAGAAGTGACACCTCCACTAAATTCTATATATCTGACTGCTGTAAAGCTCTTATTGACAGATGTGCAGAATACAGTATGTTCTGCCAACACATGGCTGTGGAACTGATCTCCTCACAGAGTGTTTTGCTAAAGGCAAGTTTGGGATCTTACATAAGTTTTGGAGAAAGAATTTTTTGAGAAGTTCTTAACCTTAACTCCTAGCTACAAGATCATAGGAACTCTGTGTGTCTGTGTGCGTGTTTGTGTGTGTGTGCATGTTTGTGTGTGTGTGTGTGTGTGTGTGTGTGTGTGTGTTTGGGGGGCATGTACTGTATATGTTTGTGTGGGTATGTGTACATTTTAATGTGGGTGTTCATGTGTGTGTGAGGGACAGTAGGCAATGATAGGGCCCCTCTTCAATTGTTTACTACTTGACATTTTGAGACAGAGGTTTTGACTAAATCTGGATCTATTTAGTTTTGCTAGACTGGCTGGCCAGTGCACTCTAGGGATATTCTGACCAAGCCAGCTCAGTCAGTCCACAGGTTCTCCAGGGCAGGAGTGAGGATTAAAAAGAAAAAAGGCAATTAGACAACATTTAACATGACTCCAGCCAGTTCTGAGGCTGAAGCAGATTTATTGTTTTCCAATCTGCTTTTATACCACTTTAATTACATGCAGAATAGTAAGATCAGTTCTGAGTCAAGGAACAAGCAGGACTATAAACAAACTTCCATAAACACCTTTCTGGGGGCTAATCAGGATGACCAAGACAAAAGGACTGACACAGATGCTTCCGCCGAGCCTGCTCTGAGCTTTGTATTAACTCAAATGTGAATGTTCTTAATCCGGGCCTATTTCCTGAGTCCAGGCCCAAAGTCAGATTCCTGATTATTTCTTCTGTCCTGATAATGTCAAATTCCTGCCAAGTGTCTAGAGGCAAGTTCACTAAATAGGCTCTCTACAATATCCCTGTGTGTTTCCAGCATTAGAATTATAGGCGTGTGTGCTACCACACTCAGCTTATTTTGAGGATGTTGGGAATTCTAACTCTAAACCTCATTCATGCTTATGTGACAGCTCTTTACTGACTGAACCATATCTGCTGCTACAGCATGTAAACTTTACAAAGATAATGTGGTGAAATATCACTCCCAGAGTCAGTTTGGCATTAGGCTTGTCATTACCCAATTTAACCATCCACTATGAGATTCCGGTATTGAAGGACCCTAGTTCTTACTGAAGAGTAAGAGCTGTTAGGAGTCTTGGCCTGGTAGAAAGTAGGTAGGTTATGAGGACCGTAAGGGCTTTTCCTAAGGGTTTTCGCCAACTTTACACCACCACCTCAGGTCAAGATTAGGCCAAGTACCAGTTTCCTGTCTTGGGTCAAGGCTAGACCAAGTTCCATTCTCCACCTACAGTTCTTGGGAGGAGGAGGGACATTCTTGAATCCGAAGAATGCACTGATTGATAGTCACCTGATCCTCTGGTCCTAGATAGAGCTCTAAGGCAAGTCATATAAGTTTAAACTGTAACCTTGCTGATGTAATCTGTACCCCTAACAAGTATAAAAACTGCTTGTTACAACCAGTTGGGGGTCGCCTTTCAGTCACTCGCCACGAGGGGCTGATTGAAGTTTGACCCAGACGTGCTGGAAAGTAAACCTCTTGCGTTTGCATCAAACTCTGTTCTCCTGCCTCACTTGGAGGGGCGGGTCTCCCGGTAGTTCAGACTCGATTCAAGCCTTACATTATGGTGATGTTTTTAATAAAGGTTAAAGTAGTATCTGTGTTTACATTGAATAATGTCAATTACATTATGTGTGCATGTACTTAACAGCTTCTTAGCTGAATAAGTATTCTATGTATTTTCTTTTTTTAAGCCTCATTGTAGCCTTCGATCTCTGGCTTTCATAATCTTTGTACGCCCTCATCTACAATAGTTACTAAGCCTTGGGAGGAGGGATTTGATGTATACATCCCGTTTAGGGCTGAATCCTTAACTGTCTATTATTTTCTGCACATTGGACAAGAGTATGCCTCTTTGTTAAACCATCTACTGCAAAAGAGTTCAAGCTGGTGTATACTTGTAAGATTTGTATTGGCTACTCTTAGTGGTTTGCTTCCATAGTGCTGCAAGGTGTTATATATGCTCCTGGAGGAGAAAAGGGTAGCCATCAGTCTGATCCAGCTGTTGACCCTGACAGCTCCCTTAATGCCCATTGGTGTAATAACTGCATGGCTGTCGTGGAAGCAATCAGCCCCTTTCTGGATCAATTTAATGTCATCTCCACAAGTTGCAGCTCATACCTGGCACTGTTATCAGTGCACAGGACTGTGACTAGGCAAGCCATAGGCTCTGTGTTTTACCCACAGACCTGCAGATTTCTCACCTCACTTTTTAAAAATAATTTACTTATTTATGTTTACATTCAAGATTTTATTCCCCTCCCTCCGACTTTATTCCACATCCCATACCAACCCCCCCACTACCCCTCCCCTGTCCCATCTCCATAAGGATGTCCCCACCCCAGCCACCCCACCAGACCTCTAAATTCCCTGGACCTCCAGTCTCTTGAGGGTTAGGTGCATCTTCTCTGACTGAACCCAGACCTGCAGTCTTCTGCTGCATATGTGTTGGGGGTCTCATCTCAGCTGCTGTATGCTCCCTGGTTGATGATCCAGTGTCTGAGAGATCTTGGGGTACCAGGTTAATTGAGACTGCTGGTCCTCCTACAGGGTTGCCCTCCTCCTGAGCTTCTTTCAGCTTTCCCCTAATTCAACAGAGGGGTCAGCAGCTTCAGTCCATTGGTTGGGTGCACATATCTGCACCTGACTCTTTCAGCTGCTTGTTGTGTCTTTCAGAGGGCAGTCATAAGATTCCTTTTTGTGAGTGCTCCATAGCCTCAGTAATGATGTCAGGTCTTGGGGCCTCCCCTTGAGCTGGATCCCACTTTGGACCTGTCACTGAACTCCTTTTCTCAGGCTCTTCTCCATCCCTGCAGTTCTTTCAGACAGGAACAAATATGGGTCAGAGTTTTGATTGTGGGATAGCAACCCCATCTCTCACTGATGCCCTGTGATTCTGCTGGAGGTGGGATAAACAAGTTCCTTCTCCCCACTGTAGGGCATTTCATTCAGGGTCACTCACTCCCCATTGAATCCTGAGAGTTTCTCGCCTCCCAGGTCTCTGGAACATTCTCCCAACCTCCTTCCTTTCGAGGTCGCCTGTTTCCATCCTTTCTGCTGGTCTTGGGGCTTCAGTCCTTTTACCCCACCCAATACCAGATCGTGTTCCCCCTTCTTTTTTTCTTCTTTTTTTTCGGAGCTGGGGACCGAACCCAGGGCCTTGAGCTTGCTAGGCAAGCGCTCTACCACTGAGCTAAATCCCCAACCCCCATGTTCCCCTTTTCCTCCACCCCTCTCCCTGTCCTCTTTCCTTTCCAGGTCCCTCCCTCCCTCCCCATTTGAGGTTGCTTTATTCTCCCTCCCAAGTGGGACTAAGGTATCCTCACTTGGACCCTTCAGCTTGTTGACCTTTTTGAGTTCTGTGGACTGTGTCTTCCGTATTCTGTACTTGTTTTCCTTTCTTTTTCTTTTTCTTTTCTTTTTCTTCTTTTTCTTTGACAAATACCCACTTATTAATGAGAACATAACATGTATGTCCTTTTGGGTCTGAGTTACCTCACTCAGGATGATATTTTCTAGTTCCATCCATTTGCCCGCAAAACTCAGGATGTCCTTGTTTTTAATAGCTGAGTATTCCATTGTGTAAAAGAACCACATTTTCTCTATCCATTCTTCTGTCGTGGGACATCTGGATTGTTTCCAGCTTCTGGCTATCACAAATAAGGCCGCTATGAACACAGTGGAATATGTGCCCTTGTGGCATGGTGGGGCATCTTTGGGGTACATTCCCAAGAGTGGTATTGCTAAGTCACCTCACTCTTTATTCTTTCTGTTTCTATGGATTCACCTTTTCTAGATTCCCCATGTAAGGTTGATCATATGCTACTTTCTTTCATTCTTGACTTAGTTTACTTAATATATTGTATTGTAAGTATAAACATGCTGTCACTTATTTTCCAAGGTTGAATAATATTCTGAGGTGTGTGTGTGTGTGTGTGTGTGTGATTTATGCTTTCACATATTCATTAATGGACATTTAGGTTGATTGTGTAACTTGATTTGTGGATGTCACTGCAGTGAACAAGAGGCATAGAAATTTCCAGAAAACTAATTTTATTTCCTTTGAATGCCCACCCAAATAATGAGTTTGATATATGTATTTTTATTGTTAACTGTTTGAGAAACTTTCATATTGTTTTTTTCATATACTTTGTGCTATTTACATTGTCACCGAGAGTGCTGAAGTTCTTGTTATTATTCAAATTTTGTTGACTATATATTCAAATAGGTATAAAATATCCAATTATGGATGTAGTTAGCATTTTCCCAAACAATTAGTGATTTTAATGATATTTATGTAAATAGTATCCAATGATATGTCTTTGAAAAATTATTTTTAGGTCCCTTGCTTTGATTTAATCAGTTATTATTTCACCACCTATTTTGATATTTTATGCATTTTGATCATTAAGCCATTGCATGGTTATAACTATTGTTTGTTTGTTTTTTGTAAGGTGTTTTTTTCTGTTGGTCTTTTTTTCTTTCAGTTATGCAGAAGCTTTTAAATTTTCTGTAATCTCCTTTGTGGATTTTTTCTGTTAGCACACACACACACACACACACACACACACACACACACTGCTGATTGGTGTCATTGAGTTTTGATTATATATATATATATATATATATATATATATATATATATATATGATTAGTGTCATTGAATTTTTGACATTTTATTCTAGTAGCCTTCAAGTGTCAGACCTTGCCTTTAAGACTTCAATACCTTTTACATATGTCCTAGCTTGGTTCTTTAATATGTAGCTACTCAGTCTCCCCAATGCTATTTAGTAAATGGTTCAGCTACTGGTGATGTTAGAGGACTAGAACTCTTTTAGCAAGTATTTATAACTCCATTCTTTGCTTACCTCAGCTGGAATAAGTCATAGATACTCATCTCTTATAATATTTCATGCAAATTGAAACTTGCTGACATATACATCATGCTGTCATTTCTTTTTTTTTTTTTTTTTTTTTTATTAACTTGAGTATTTCTTATATACATTTCGAGTGTTATTCCCTTTCCGGTTTCCGGGCAAACATCCCTCCCCCTCCCTTCCTTATGGGTGTTCCTCCCCACCCTCCCCCATTGCCGCCTCCCCCCAACAGTCTAGTTCACTGGGGGTTCAGTCTTAGCAGGACCCAGGGCTTCCCCTTCCACTGGTGCTCTTACTAGGATATTCATTGCTACCTATGAGGTCAGAGTCCAGGGTCAGTCCATGTATAGTCTTTAGGTAGTGGCTTAGTCCCTGGAAGCTCTGGTTGCTTGGCATTGTTGTACATATGGGGTCTCGAGCCCCTTCAAACTCTTTCAGTTCTTTCTCTGATTCCTTCAACGGGGTGGTCCTATTCTCAGTTCAGTGGTTTGCTGCTGGCATTCGCCTCTGTATTTGCTGTATTCTGGCTGTGTCTCTCAGGAGCGATCTACATCCGGCTCCTGTCGGTCTGCACTTCTTTGCTTCATCCATCTTGTCTAATTGGGTGGCTGTATATGTATGGGCCACATGTGGGGCAGGCTCTGAATGGGTGTTCCTTCAGTCTCTGTTTTAATCTTTGCCTCTCTCTTCCCTGCCAAGGGTATTCTTGTTCCTTTTTAAAGAAGGAGTGAAGCATTCACATTTTGATCATCCGTCTTGAGTTTCATTTGTTCTAGGCATCTAGGTAATTCAAGCATTTGGGCTAATAGCCACTTATCAATGAGTGCATACCATGTATGTCTTTCTGTGATTGGGTTAGCTCACTCAGGATGATATTTTCCAGTTCAACCATTTGCTCTAATTTCATAAAGTCGTTGTTTTTGATAGCTGAGTAATATTCCATTGTGTAGATGTACCACATTTTCTGTATCCATTCCTCTGTTGAAGGGCATCTGGGTTCTTTCCAGCTTCTGGCTATTATAAATAAGGCTGCAATGAACATAGTGGAGCACGTGTCTTTTTTATATGTTGGGGCATCTTTTGGGTATATGCCCAAGAGAGGTATAGCTGGATCCTCAGGCAGTTCAATGTCCAATTTTCTGAGGATCCTCCAGACTGATTTCCAGAATGGTTGTACCAGTCTGCAATCCCACCAACAATGGAGGAGTGTTCCTCTTTCTCCACATCCTCGCCACATGCTGTCATTTCTTATTAGGCAACTTGGAACTCTAGGTAGCCTTGTGATGTGGGTCTCAAAATACAACCTATGGTAGCTTATTCAAATAACTGAACATTTCTTAACTCTAAATGTGAAAAATTCTCCAATTTTATCATTCAACTTGCCTTTTTTTGAATTATTCAAGTACACAGCCAACTACTAAAACCATTTTGTTAACTAGTTGGGACTCTCAGTGGCTAGTATTGTGGGGCCTCTAGTTAGTATAAGTCTAAGGAGAAGAGACTTGATTTATTTGAAAATCACTGGTAATTTATAAACTCAAAAGGTGAATGGAACAATTTAGATTGGGGATGTGGAGGATCCCCTGGAAATCAGTGGGCTTTCTTTTCAATGTTGTGATGTTCTGATGAGCTCTTGGAGAACAAAAATTTCAATAATTATCAAAGCCCACCTTTACTTAAAAAGACACTTTAAAACTCAAATATATTTCTCCAGACTTCAGCTACTCTACTTCCTCTGAAAACTTCATTTACAGATGGGAAAGCAGTTCAATAGCATTAGATAATTTGATTATAGTAAATAAAATAAAGTTCTTTTTACACTTTAGCAAGGAAATCTACTTAAGTGGGCCTCAGAGTAAATTAACCTCTCAAGCATTCCTAAGACACAATGTGATTAAAATAACATTTATTGGATGTATTGTGCCAGTACCTCTGTTGACACTGAGTTTGACATGATGACCTTTATGCCTTTTAAAAAGTACAGATCTTCTGAATCTGTAGTAATACCCAGATGGCATATAAATCCATTGTTGACAGCAGCAAAGTTTCTCAACCTGTGTGTTGTGCCCTCGTGTGAATGAATGTGGAGTGATGAAAATTTGACAACCCTAAAAGTCTTCAAATGAGAAACAATAAAAAATAATTTAAGAGCTAATGCATAATGGTCTGATGTGTTTCTGCCAGTTCTGATCTTTGTTACATAATGTGACTTCACTGCAATTTTGGTTCTGAATGTGTGTCATGCATACTCCATAGTGTGCATGTGGTTGCACCATGTATGCCCCAAAATGGTACCCAATGCTTTTGCTCAGATTCAATAGTGTTGGATATTGTGAGTTATAGTATGTTTTACTCAATTACAAAGACTTTTAATATTTTCCTATCACCATTCCTCAGTATGTAATTATCAAAATAGTAAAACTTTGTAATGTACTGTGTTAGACAAATAAGCACAGACATCTCAATAGAATGTAAGATTGCTTCTGGTCTTCCATAAATTATGACATTATCTGTGTACAAAAGGATAATTTAAAATGTACTTCTTTACATTTTTAGTATGTGTTTGATGTGCATAGATATTCTCCCTATCCCTTTCTCTCTCTACATATAAAAGTTAAAGTTTATATGTATAAACTTTATTAAACTTTTTACTAAACTTCATTAAAGTTTATAATGTATAAGTAATAGAAATGTTTATGGAGATTTGAGAGTCAACCAATAACGCAGAGAATGTATGTGAGAAATGCCTCTTGGATGTGACCATATTAAAAAATAAGATACTCTTAATGCTTAAATAGTTTTTAGTCAATTGATCTGTTGAAATTACATTGCTGTAAAAAGATCTGCTCTTGAGAGATTTTATTCAAGATCACTTATTCAATAAGAACTTGTTGCTGCGTGTGAGGCATATACCAAGTTGCGATACGACAATGAGCATACACATTAATGAACAAACATAAGCACAGTAAGTCTTCTGTGGTTCCATGGAGATTTCATTTCAGCTTGAGAAAGTAGATGATAAATGATGAACTATACAATGAATACACATTATCTAATACATTTCCTACTGTCAATGGACGTCAGAGATACAGGATTGGAAAGTCAAGGTTGGAGAGCAGGGGAGACATTTTAAATAGAATAACAGGGACATGGTTCATGAGAGCATGGGACTTGAGGGTCGGCTTTATAGATCAGGGGGTAAGATGCTTGCTTTGCAAGTATGAGGGCCTGAGGATGCACTTTTGTTGTATCTGGCAGAAAAGAGATAGGGATAGGATGATTACTGGGGCTCTTTGGCCTTCCAATCAAGTCTGGTAAGTGAGTTCCAGGTCAGGGAGAGAGCTTTTATCACAAAGGGTCATAGTTCCTGAGGACTGATACCTGGAACATATTGCTTCCACACACCTATGCATATACACACATCACCACCACACACATGTACACATGCATGTATATATGGGCATGCACACACACATGGGCATGCACCCAAGTGCACACACAAAGAAGGCATGAGCAAAGAATTGATGTAGATTAGGGTTGTGTTCATGGGAGTATTTTGAGAAAAGAGCAACTTTTTCGGTTTTTACAATTAGCTTAACCACAATTTGCATACAGTGCAATGCAGCCACCGTAACAGTGAGGCTGGTAAATTTGCAAATGTGTGTCTACTGTTACACTGTTATCAATATTACTCTATAAATACAACACATCTCTCACCTCCCAAGCCTTCTGCATCATTGCAGTTCCTGTGACCTTTCACTAGCCCCAGACTACTAATGCATTATTCTGTGTCTATATTACCTTTACCTTCCTGGAGTTTCACAAAAATGAACTTACACTGTTTGTATTTCTATGTGTCTGATTATTTTCTCAGAGTGATTTTTGGTGTTAATTCATTATTTTCTCGGCTATGAATGTCAGCAGTTAATGCTTTTTTTTTTCCATAGCGATGTAGTTTTGCCAGTATATAAATAGTATTTTGTATAAATAACAGGTTATTTTTCTGTTGATTTGTTGATTGAAATTTGGTTGATTCTAGCTTTTTTCTAATATATATAGGAGAAGACTTCATAAGGGCTTGTGTTCTTGTTCCTCTTATAGATGTATAGATGGGAGATTTTGATTTTTAATACATAAGTATGTCTTTGAATTTACCAGAAGCTGTCAAACTTTCTCAAAGCCTTGGCATCATTTAAAATTGCCAACACCAACGTGTGAACACTCCAATTACTATAGTGTGCTAAATCTAGACAATGGTAGCCTTAAAAATTTTAGCTAGTCTATTGAACATGACATGGCATTTCAGGGTGATTTTAATTATCATATTTTCGTCATGGTTTATATTTAACCAGTAGTAATATTTTATTTATTTATTTAGTTTTTGAGTTGGGAATCTCATGTAGCTCAATTTGGCCTTGAATTTCCTATGTAGCTGAAGATGACCTTTAACCCCTGACTGTCTCCTACCTTCTATTCTGCAGGCTGGTATATGTACCACCACACTGTATGATCTTTTCTCATAATATAGTCAAGTCATCTCCCTATTTTAAGTATTCAGTAGAAAGTATGTTATCAAGATGTAAATACTTTGACAGATGGTGATTTTTTTTTTGTCAGCCTGTGATTTTGACTTTTCACTTTTTAAAAAAAAAGTGTGATAAACATGACTGAGATATTTGGATTTTAAAAGCATAAAACAATGAATAAAGCATGAAGTGCAGGTGGGAAATAATTCCATTTTATAAGTCACATTAATGTTGATCACACTAAAGCTGTTTTAAACATTGATGGAATTATTCACCTCCTTTACCTTGAAGCACGCGATTGTATGTTTCTCATGCAATTGCTCGTATCAGTTGCAATTTTTCTTTTTCTAAGAACAGTTTCCTTTTGTCTAAGTTAGAAATAAGTTCTCTCTCTCTCTAGATTGTCCTGTTTTCACCTCTGATCTAAAGCTACTCTATTCACCAGATATTTAGGAACACATCTTGTGGTTTTATCATTATGTTGGATTCCTTCTTTCCTTGTGTGTATCAGTCAAGGATAGTTAGAGAAGTAAGATAAGGAACACATCTCCATTACAAGTTCTTGCTTGCATTAATAAGAAAGAATGTTAAGTCTTGATATCAATAGTAAATGATCTGCGGACTTCAGGGAATAAATGCAAAGTTCCAACCTGAATCTGAACATCTGTGAGCCAAGAGAGCCAATGATGGAAGCCTCAGTCTGAAAGGTTTTGTCTGGAGCCCAAGAGGGTCTGTGCTTCACTTCAAGTTGAAAGGACTGATAAAGCCTGATGTTAGAACTCAAATGCAGTCCATCTGAAGGCATCCTTTCTGAAAAGAGGTTAGTCTTATTTTTCCTAGTTGCTGCTTTTGCTGTTTGGATGGTAGCTACTGATGTTGGAGAATATAGTCTCATTTATCCAGCCTATGAATTAAATGTTTATCTCATTAGAAACCACTGTCCTCAATGGACCCAGAAAAACATTTTATCAACTATCTTGGCCCAACCAACCCAACAGTTAAACTAAGTACTATGAAAAGATCCTTCGGAGCTGAAGGTGTTTGTAACCCCATAGGAAGAACAACAATATTCATGAACCAGACTCCCTAGAGTTTGCAGGTACTAAACCACCAAACAATGGGTACACATGGAGGGACCCATTACTCCAGCCTCAAATGTAGGCAGAAGATTGTCTTATCTGATATCAGTGGGAGACCCTTGGTCCTGTGAGGGCTTGATGCCCAGTATAGGGGGCTGCTAGGGTGCTGAGGTGGGAGTGGGTAGATGGGTAGGGGAGTACCCTCATAGAGGCAGGGGGAATAGGGGATGAGATAGGAGGTTTGCAGAGGGGAAACCAGGAAGGGGGACAACATTTGAAATGTAAACAAATAAAATCACCAATAAAAAAGAAAGGCTCCTTCTGTATTTGCATTATAGCAAGTGAACTGAACTATCTATGAGAAAGATCAATGCTGTATACTACGAGAGCATACTGTACCTCATACCTACCTACATAGATGTATTTTATTATCCACTTGATGTTCATCAATGCCAACTTCTATCTATAATTCAATAATTCTCTTTCTACTTTTTGTAAAGGATGCTTTCGAATGACATTCGTTCTCTAGGTAACTTGAAATAGCCATATGCCACTTTATAATCACCTAAAGTGAGGGGAAATACTTTTCTAATGCAGCTCCCGGGATCTTATCATTCTGGAAAATTCATTTGAACTTTAAAAAGTAGACATTTAGAGAAAGTGAAAGCCAGGTAAAATTGCTGGTTCTATGAGGTACCATAATAAATTCCCAAATATTGTTTCCATAAACAAAAGCATTAGTTGGGGGAAAATTTAAATCATTTCTCCTTCATGCACAATGTGGTTGGTGAACTAGAGCTTGCATGGGAAGTAGCTTATGCTTTGATGTGTCAGTGGCTCGGGATTATAGTTCAGTGGTGGAAAGAACAGGTGTGTCCTCTCTTGAAACCCAAGTTCTACCAAAGAGAGTGACTTTTGTTAACAGAATGAAAAGCAGGGCTGTATAATGGTGTGGACAAATATAGAAGGTTCCAGAACTATTGAACTCAGAGTCAGCATTGTATACAACTGGCTTCCATGCCCCTGAACACAATCGTAAACCTTTCCCTAGATCTTCCAAAGAGACAGCTGTGTATCAATGACAGCTGGAAGTACAAGCAGGATATGGCTTTATCCAATGAGCATTCCAATTTCTTGGCACCAGCTTCAGCACCAGGGAGAACTGACTTAGTCTATCATGTCACAGCTTTCTCTGAACTTAACTGAGCCTCTGTTGTACTAGGTGAATAAATTCTGAAAGGGATTCATTTGGATTTGGTCTTTGGGGTGGGAACTGGGCTAAAGTGTGTTCCCAGCTCATGTTCTACATAATCACATTCTCTAGCTAAATGAAAACCACTCATCCCTTCAAGGCTGACATACAGTTGGGTTTTACTTCTCCTGGTGAGACTGAGCTTTGAATACAGAGTGGGTCCCCATGGGCCTTTTACAGCTGGACTTTCCTTCAGGTCAAGCTGCAAAAGATCTGCCTTAGTAAGCCCACCAGCACTTTCAAAAGCACGAGAGTCATTTGACATTTTGTAGTGTGGGTGCTTTTGCTTTAGAGTGTTTCCCCTTCATGACTATACAGTTGAATGCCTTTTTTTAATTGAATCCTTTCAACAAGAGGGTTTTTATTCCTTAAGTTAGGTGGATTCTGTGGTATTTACCTAACCCTTGCTGGCATCAGATATCTACATTAATTCAATTTACTTAAATCTCTAGCAACTTTCTAAAAGAAAAGAGTTTCTCTGAGGAGATTTTCACATGATAAAAAAATTTCTACTTAGCATATTTTTCCATAATTATAAATTTAGATACAGAACTTATATCTTTATTTATTTCTTATTATATATATTACTCTAATCTGTTTATAAATTGGGGTTGTATCTCCTTTGTTGAGTTTCACATTAGCTAAGAGTGCCACCTCACTAAGATTTAATTCATTGTTGTGGCTTCTTATTTAATATTAGATTCAGAAAAATGCTCTTTTCATTGGAGTATAATTTATCATATTTTGGCCACCATGGAAGTATATGTTTTGTTTCCATTGTTATGTTTATGCATTCTTACTGCATTGAGGATAGGCATATAAAAATATAGCAAACATTTTCCATTTAAAACATATATTTAGTTGCACCCAAATCCTGTGATGGAGAGACCTGAACTCCCAGAAGTGTGGATAATCCTAAGACCTCAGGGGAGACAGCCAGCCACTTCTGACCACTTCTCACATTCCTGGCCCAAGAGGAAACATAGTGCCTCTGGATAAAGGAATATAGGAATAGTAAGTAGCAGGAAACTGCTGGTTTCTGCCAGCGACCAGAACTGAACTGAACAAGTCACACAGCTTCCTGAATACAAATCCTGTCGGGGAGAGAGCTGGACTCTCAGAAGTGCAAAGAATCCTGAGAACTCAGAGACAATCCACATTCCTGACTCAAGAGGAAATTGCCTAGTGCCATCTGTGCCCTCTGGGCACAGGGACCCTGGAGCAGTCAGGGCAGGACCCTTCAGGTTTCTGCGAGAGCTGAAAGCCAGTCGCCAGTAGCACCTACACACCTGAGAGCAGACTAACTTTTCTGTGCCAAGCAACACATATGGAGGCTTCAGTTCACACAAAGCAAGGAGCATCACTCTGTTCCCAGATCCAGCTGAAAGAAAGCTGTTCTACAGGAGTGCTGACACAGGCCTACAGGAGGGTCAAGCCACTGTCAGAGACAGCAAGACAAACTAATACCAGAGACAACCCAGGCAAGAGGCAAACACAGGAACCTAAGTAACAGAAATCAAGACTACCTGGCTACCCAGTTCTTCCACCAAAGCAAATACTGGATATCCAAACACACCTGAAAAGTAAGATTTAGATTTAAAAAATCACATTTTATGATGATGGTGGAGGACTTTAAGAAGGACATAAATAACTCCCTCAAAGAAATACAGGACAACACAAATAAACAAGTAGAAGCCCTTAAAGAGGAAACATAAAAATCCCTTAAAGAATCCCTTAAATAATTACAGGAAAACACAACCAAACAGGTGAATTAATTGAACAAAACCATCTAGGATTTAAAAATGGAAATAGAAACAATAAAGAAATCACAAAGAGAGACAACTCTGGAGACAGAAAACCTAGGGAAGAGATCAGGAGTCATATATGTAAGCATCACCAACAGAATATAAGAGATAGAAGAGAGATTCACAGGGGCAGAAGATACTGCAGAAAACATCAACACAACCATCAAAGATAATGTAAAATGCAAAAAGCTCCTAGTCCAAAACATCCAGAAAATCCAGGACACAATGAGAAGGTCAAACCTAAGGAAAATATGTATAAACGAGAACAAAGGTTCCCAGCTTAAGGGCTAGTAAATATCTTCAACAAAATTATGGAAGAAAACTTCCCTAAGCTAAAGAAAGAGATACCCATGAGCATACAAGAAACCTACAGAACACCAAATAGGTGGGACCAGAAAAGAAATTCCTCCCGTCACATAATAGTCAAAACACAAAATGCACAAAAAAGAGAAAGAATAGTAGAAGCAGTAAGGGAAAAAGATTAAGTAACGTACAAAGGCAGACTTATCAGGATTACAGCAGACTTTTCACAAGAGACTATGAAAGCCAGAAAACCCTGGGCAGATGTCATACAGACCCTAAGAGAACACAAATGCCAGCCCAGGCTACTATATCCAGCAAAACTCTCAATTAATGTAGAGGGAGAAACCAAGATATTCCATGACAAACTCAAATTTACACAATATCTTTCTAGAAATCCAGCCCTACAAAGGATAATAGATGGAAAACTCCAACACAAGGAGGGAAACTACACCCTAGAAAAAGTAAGAAAGTAAACTTGCAACGAAACCAAAAGAAATATAATTCCACCTCTAACAACAAAAATAACAGGAAGCAACAATCACTATTCCTTAATGTCTCTTAACATCAATGGACTCAATCCCCCAATAAAAAGACATAGACTGGACACATAAAGAAGACCCAGCATTTTGCTTCATACAGGAAACATATTTGAGAGACAAAGACAGACACTATCTCAAAGTAAAAGGTTGAAAAACCATTTTCCAAGCAAATGGTCCAAAGAAACAAGCTGGAGTAGCCATTCTAATATCGAATAAAATCAACTTTCAACCAAAAGTTATCGAAAAAGATAAGGAAGGACATTTCATATTCATCAAAGGAAGAATCCACCAAGATGAACTCTCAATCCTTAATATCTATCCTGCAAATGCAAGGGCACCTTCATAAAAGAAACCTTACTAAAGCTCAAAGCACACATTGCACCTCACACAATAATAGTAGGAGATTTGATCACTCCACTCTCAGCAATGGACAGATCATGGGAACAGAAATTAAACAGAGACATATAGAAACTAACAGAAGTTATGAATCAAAGGGACTTAACAGGTATTTATAGAACATTTCATCCTAAAACAAAATAATATACCTTCTCAGCATCTCATGGTGCCTTCTCCAAAACAGGCCTCAACAGATACAGGAAGATAGGAATAATTCCCTGCATCCTGTCTGATCACCATGGACTAAGGCTAGTCTTCAGTAACAAACATAACAACAGAAAGCCCATATATACATGGAAGTTGAACAATGCTCTACTCAATGATAAATTGGTCAAGGAAGAAATAAAGAAATCACAGACTTCTTAGAATTTAATGAAAATGAAGGAACAACATACCCAAACTTATGGCACACAATGAAAGCTGTACTAAGAGGAAAACCCATAGCTCTGAGTGCCTCCAAAAAGAAACAGGAGAGAGCATACATAAGCAGCTTGACAGCACACCTAAAAGCTCTAGAACAAAAAGAAGCAAATACACTCAAGAGAAGTAGAAGGTAGGAAATATTTAAACTCAGGGCTGAAATCAACCAAGTAGAAACAAAAAGGACTATACAAAGAATCAACAAAACCAGGAGCTGGTTCTTTGAGAAAATCAACAACATAGATAAACCCTTAGTCAGACTAACCAGAGGGCACAGAGAGTGTATCAGAACTGAATAAGGAGACATAACAACAGAATCTAAGGAAATTTTTAAAAAATCATTAGATTTTTACTACAAAAGCCTATATTCAACAAAACTTGAAAATCTGCAGGAAATGGACAATTTCCTAGACAAATAACAGGTACCAAAGTTAAATCAGGAGCAGATAAGCCATCTAAACAACTCCATAACTCCTAAAGAAATAGAAGCAGTAATTAAAAATCTTCCAACCAAAAGGAGCCCAGGACCAGATGGGTTTAGCGCATAATTCTATCAGACCTTCATAGAAGACCTCATACCAATACTGTCCAAACTATTCCATAAAGTTGAAACAGACAAAGCACTACCACATTTTTTCTATGAAGCACAATTACACTTATATCTAAACCACACAAAGGCCCAACATAGAAAGAGAACTTCAGACCAATTCCCCTTATGAATATTGATGCAAAAATACTCAATAAAATTCTTGCAAACTAAACCCAAGAACATATCAAAAGGATCATCTATCATGATCAAGTAGGCTTCATCCCAGGGATGCAGGGATGGTTCAATATATGGAAATCCATCAACACAATTCACTATATAAACAAACTCAAAGAGAAAAAAACCCCACATGTTCATTTTATTAGATGTTCAGAAAGCATTTGACAAAATTCAACACCCCTTCATGATCAAAGTCCTGGAAAGATTAGGAATTCAAGGCCCATACCTAAACATAGTAAAAGCAATATACAGCAAACCAGTAGCTAACATTAAACTAAATGGAGAGAAACTTGAAACAATCCCACTAAAATCAGGTACTAGACAAAGCTGCCCATTCTTTCCCTAATTATTTAATAAAGTACTTGATGTCCTAGCCAGAGCAATCAGACAACAAAAAAAGGTCAAATGGATACAAATTGGAAAGGAAGAAATCAAAATATCATTATTTGCGGATGATTTGATAGTATAATTATGTGATCCCCAAAGTTTCACCAGAGAAATACTAAGCCTAATAAACAACTTCAGGAAAGTGGCTGGGTATAAAATTAACTCAAACAAATCAGTAGCCTCTCTCTACTCAAAGGATAAACAGGCTGAGAAAGAAATTAGGGAAATGACACCCTTTACAATAGTCCCAAATAACATAAAGTACCTCGATGTGACTCTAACCAAGCAAGTGAAAGTCTGTATGACAAGAACTTCAAGTCTTTGAATAAAGAAATTGAAGATCTCAGAAGATGGAAAGACCTCCCATGCTCATGGACTGGCAGGATTAATACAGTAAGAATGGCCATTTTGCCAAAAGCAATCTACAGATTCAATGCAATTCCCATTAAAATCCCAACTCAATTCTTCATAGAGTTAGAAAGAACATTTTGCCAATACATTTGGAATGACAAAAAAAACCCAGGATAGCAAAAACTATCCTCAACAATAAAAGAACTTCTGGGGGAATCTCCATCCCTGAAGTCAAGCAGTATTACAGAGCAATAGTAATAAAATCTGTATGGGATTGGTGCAGAGACAGGCAGGCAGATTAGTGAAATAGAATTTAAGACCCAGAAATGAACCCACACACCTAGTCATTTGATCTTTGACAAGGAAACAACAACCATCCAATGGAAAAAAGATATCATTTTCAACAAATGATACTTGTTCAACTGGAAGTCAGCATGTAGAAGAATGCAAATTATTGCCCTGTACAAATATAAGTCCAAGTGGATGAAAGACCTTCACATCAAACCAGGTACATTCAAACTAATAGAAGAAAAAGTGGGGAAGATTCTCCATCACATCGGCACTGGAGAAACCTTCCTGAATAGAAAACCAATGGATTATGCTCTAAGATCAAGAATTGACAAATGAGACCTGATAAAATTGCAAAGCTTCTGTAAAGCACTGTCATTAGGACAAAACGGCAACCAAGAGACTGGGAAAAAATCTTTACCAATCCTACATCCTATAGAGGGCTAATATCCAATATATACAAAGAAATCAAGAAGTTAGACTGTAGACAATCACATAACTGTTCGAAAAAATGGGCTACAGAGCTGAACAAAGAATTCTCAACTGAGGGATATCGAATGGCTGAGAAGTACCTAAAGAAATTTTGACCTCCTTAGTCATCAGGGAATTGCAAATCAAAACAACCCTGAGATTCCACCACACACCAGTCAGAACGGCTAAGATAAAAAACTCAGGTAACAACAGATGCTGGCAAGGATGTGGAGAAAAAGGAACACTTCTCCATGTTTGGTAGTATTGCAAACTGGTACAATCACTCTGGAAATCAGTCTGGAGGTTCCTCAGAAAATTGGACATAGTTCTACCTGAGCACACAGCTATACCTCTTCTGGGCTATACCCAAAAGATACCCCAATACACAACAAAGACACATGCTCCACTATGTTCAAAGCAGCCTCATTTATAATAGCCAGTAGCTGGAAAGAACCCAGATGCCCTTCATCAGAGGAATGGATACAGAAAATGTGGTACATCTACACAATGGAGATGTTAAAAGCAATGACTTCATGAAATTTATAGGCAAATGGATTGAACTAGAAAATATCATCCTGAGCGAGGTAACACAATAACAGAAAGACACACATGATATGCACTCAGTGATAAGTAGATATTAGCCCAAAAGCTGCAGTTCTCAGAGATAGAATGCACATACCACATGAAGCTCAAGAAGGATGACCAAAGTGCGTATTCTTCTCTCCTTCTTAAAAGGGGGGACAAAAATATTCATAGGAGGGGAAATGAAGGCAAAGTTTGGAGCAGAGACTGAAGGAATAGCCATTCAGAGCCTGCCTCACATGGTTATACATTTTATATATATATATATATATATATATATATATATATATATCCACCAAAACTAGATAATATTGATGAAGCTAAAAAGTGCATGCTGACAGGAGCCTGGTATTGCTTTCTCCTGAGAGGCAGAGTCAGCGCATGTCAAATGCAAAGGTAAATGCTAGCAGCAAACCATTGAACTGTAATGGGATCCCTGTTGGAGGAAGTAGAGAAAGGATTGAAAGAGCTGAAGGGGCTTGCAACCCCATAAGAACAACAATGCCAACCAACCAGAGCTCCCAGGGACTAAACCACTACCCAGACTATACATGGACTGACCCATGGGTCCTACTGTATATGTAGCAGGGGATGGACATCAATGGAAGGATAAGCTCTCGTTCCTGCCATGTTTGGACCCTCGGTGTAGGGGAACGTCTGGCGGGGGCGGGAGGGTGGTTGGTGAGGGAACACCCTTATAGAAGAAGGGGAGGGTGATGGGATGGGACTTATGTTCGGGAAACTGGGAAAGGGAATGACATTTGAAACTTAAATAAAATATATCCAATAAAAGGAAAAAAAACATGCATTTATTGACTATTCGTGGCGCTACAAAAATTTCTATTTTTGTGTAGTGACAGAGCTGTCTTGGAAGAAAACAGATGAGGAATCTTGAAAACTGTCTTGAGGCACTTTTGATGAAGAGAAAGAAAGAGAAAGGTCTGTAATGCTTATGAGTCTAGTAGATCCTCAACTTTGTCTCATAAGACCTGTCAGTTAGCTCTCCTCCCAGCTCCCTTTTTTACCTTTTGTCATAAGTCTTGTCCTTTCATGATGTTCTGTGTCTTGGCTCTCTATCCTATCTAGGCTTCATAGTACTTGATATCTAGATTTTAAGAAATTATTGCTTGTTTTAAGACTCTTGTCTCTGTTCCCCTATTCATTCATTCATTCATTCATTCATTCATTCATTCATTCACTCACATTATATCCCATCCACAGCCACCCCTCTCCTTCCAGTCGATCTTCACACAGCCCTTGCCCCCTCCTCTTCTCTTCTGAGAAGGAGACTTCCCACCGGATACTGACCCATCTGGCACACCAAGTTACTGCAGGACTAGGCACATCCTTTCCCACTGAGCCCAGACAAGACAGTCCAGTTAGGGGAACAGGATCCATAGCCAGATAACAGAGTCAGAGGCAGTCCTCACTCCAGTTGTTGGGTGATCTGAATGAAGACCAAGCTGTACATCTGCTACATTTGTGCAGGGGATCTAGATTCATCCCACATAATGCTCTTTGGTTGGTGGTTCAGTCTCTGGGAGCCCCTCAAGGGTCCATTGAATTGACTCTGTTGGTATACCTTTCAGAAGACCCTTGATTTATACCCTTATAAAGCAAATCCAAATCCACCGAGATGCAAAGGATCTAATGGAGGAGATAAATAAATAAATAATCAGTTTCAGTGGTAGCATATATGTTCATACATGATGGAAAGCTATGCATCCGTAAAATTAATTAGTATGAATTGCATGGCTTACACATACTGAGAAGATACACAAGACTCACTATGATACCCTTTAATATTGTGTTTAATTTAAAGTGCATCCCTTAGTAGGAGAGGATATAAAAGCATATGGGTATGAGAAATGCCTAAATTAGGCTGGGCTAAGCATTAGATTAGGGAGCACAGTGACATTCTTATGGAAACTTATGAAATGGCCTTCAGTTGTGTGCAGCTGAAATGCTTGAGAGCTGTCAAGTAAGAACATTGCAGGAGACAGGTATTTTTTTTCTACATTCCGGAAGAAATCTGAGTGGACACCCTAAAGCAGGATAAGCATGAGTTCTTAAATTTGGTTGCACAGCAGAGGTACCTGGAGAGATTTACAAACTCCCAAAGCCAAGGTACACGGCAGACTGATTAAATAATAACGTCTGTGAGCAGATCCAGGAGTTATGAAATGTCACATGGTTCCAATTGTACAGTAACAGTGTTTGAGAATCATTGTGCCGTAATATCTCTCCATTTACAGATTTATTTAAAGGTGTCTTCCAATAATGGTTTACAGCTTTCTCCAAGGAGCAGTTTTACTCTTTAAAAAATTTAAATCATTTTTGTAGCTATTTAAATGGCTGTTCTTATATTTCATTTTCTGTTTGTAGCTACTATAAAGAAATAAGGCTTGCATGTATTGTGAGCTAAAATGCAACACTTATACATAATAGTGCTGCCTCTTGTGACGTTTTAGTCCGTGTATATTGCACACATATTATACATTGCATTTGGCTTAAGCCAGGCTAAACCTATTTTCTTAAACATTTATCATTATGTTATGTTGAAAAATATCAAAATTTGCTCTTCTGGCTTTTCAAAATACCACATAATTGGTATGTAGTGTTATCCTACTGTGAAGAAGGATAGCAGGACTTTAAGAAATCACTGAATTTATTTATTTAGTGTATATGTACATGTGGAAGCATGCATGCCACAGTGCACATACAGAGGTCAAAGGGCAACTTGCAGCAGTCTGTTTTCTGTTCCCACCATCTGGACCCCAGTGGTGCAAGCTTGTCAGGCATGGCAGAAAATACCTTTACCTGCTGAGCCATTTCCATTGCTTCATAATTCTGGCTGCCTTATGCCCTGTGATCAGTCCTGCACCATGAATGATGCTCTCTTCATCATTGCCAGCCTCTGGTAACTGCAACTGCCCCTCTACTGAGGGCTATAAGAATAAGTTGTATAGCACCTTCATATGAGTAGCACTATATATACATATCTATCTATCTATCTATCTATCTATCTATCTATCTATCTATCTATCTATCTATCCATCCATCCATCTCTATCTATCTATCTATCTATCTATCTATCTATCTATCTATCTATCTATCTACCTATCTATCTATCTATATCTATCTATATATACATATATCTATCTGATTACCATGGAAGAAGTCCAATGACTATTAGCCTTTTGAAATTTTTATTCATGATTTTATTTTAAAGTTTACTTTTCACACTTTAATATTCACATTAAATTATAATAAAGCATTCCTCCTCCCTTCCTCCTTTCTCTATAAGCACTTGTGATGATTTTAGCAAATTCTTCACTGTTTTAACATGCTTCATTTAGTCTCACATGTTTTGTGTTATCTCACTAGTCTTTAGCTTGACAATGTACTTTCTTCTGTGGTTTAAGAATGATCCTGAGTGATGTGCATATCTCAGTGGATAAAATGCTTGCTTTATAAGCATGTGGCCCCGAATTCAGATTCCAGCACCCACACAGAAAACAGTTGCATGGCTCCTGCCTGTAACTCCAGCAGTGGCCATGTAGAGATCAGTGGATTCTAGGATATTGTTGGTTAGCCAGCCAAGATAAAATATTAAGCTTTAGGTTTAATGAGAAATCTTTGGACAAAATGTACTGAGTGAAGAGGGAGATAACTGGTGTCCCCCTCTGGTTCCACAGGCACAGATTCAATGCACACATGCCTATACCACACGCAAGAATATTTTCTGTCTTCTTTTTTTTTTTGGAGTAACCTTATTCTAAGTATGTATGCTCAGAAAATGATCAAGGCAATCTATTAAGTGTATTAGCATGCTTAGCTGTTGTTTTTATCATGAAAAATATTTTCTGGAAAATATGTAAATCAGTTTCATGTTTCTTAGAAGCTATAAGTATGTTCATATTCAAATACTAAACCCATCCTCAAAAGACTTTTACATTTCAGCAGTACACTTCTCCAGGTGAGCATATGTCAGACACAAAAGGTGTATTTTGAGAAAGTTATGCTTTAAATTCAAGCTATGGTAGAAGCTGTTTGTCAATGAAAAGGACTATTTCACTCTCTTACACTGATTGAGGTGTTTGTGTATGTAATAACCAAGTAAAATACTACAAAATATATATAAAAGAAGTCTAATGTAGGTAACCAATTGGTTTACAGTTGGACATTCAGTTATTAAATGGTAAGTTATTGAACACATTGAACATACCAGGCAAGATCCTGGGCATCCACACCATCAGGCACTGTTTCAGTCAGGATGGTTCCCAATATGCTTGTGTAGATTGGAGACACACTATTGCTAGGAGTCTAACAAAAAGTGTAGAGTCCTTCTAGGGCCAAGATCAGCAGCAGGATGAAGACAATGTCAAATGCTTGGTAGAAACTAAAACACTGGGCTTCCTCTCTGCCTCTCTTCAGTCTAAGAACGCCTGACAAGGATGCATTTAGACATACTCCTCTCCCAGGGCTATAGCTTCTGTCAGATTGATGTCACCTAGTGGGGGATCATTTGGTCCATACCATCTAAATTGCAGGTGGAATCCGAGTAGCACACATATTTCTTTAACTGTGTTATTCTTTCATTTGATTACTGTCACTTCTAATATATTTTGAGAGAGTTTATTACATAGCTACAACCACTCACATAAGGCAAAACATAACTTTGGTTTTGAGGAGGAATAGTCCGCAATAACATTGCCAAACCAAAGTTAACAGCTGGCAAGATCTTCATCCAGCATCTTATTGTAACTGGTTGAGTATTGCATTTCTTATGGACACTATTTGGTGTTCCTATTGTCCTTTCATGGACTATAGACATCACCCTCCACTCTGAAAATAAATGGAACTATCTCACTATGTTTTGAACAAGATACTTATTATTCCAAGTTAAATTTGTCTTTTGTCAAATTTCAGTTGTCAAACATAAATGTTAAAGTTTTTTATTTTTTCTTTCTATATTCTTTAAACATTATTAAACAGTAATTGATTTTATGGATAAAATATAATAGACATGCTAAATAACACTATAATTGAATGGTTTAACATAGTCTTAAATAGAAGAAGAAAGGGAAAATGTTTAAGCAAGGCTTTTTTTTTTTTTTTTTTTTTTACTATAATATCTACCTTAACACAACCAAGTAACCCTATGTAATTCTACGAGAAGGTAAGGTACCCATCAGTGGTTTCTTTGGGCATGATGGCTCTATGGATGGCCATAAAAATCTCTAAAGCATCTTACTTATTTCAAGTAATGATCAAATTTTATTTGAATTCTTTTATGACTTAATTTTTCTAGTTCCTGAGGATACAGAATTGATCAAGTTATAGCTTTGATCAGGGCTTTTGACCTCTTGGGCTTGTTTTATTTCAATGAACTTTATCAGATAATTTCATTGTGGGTGGGTTTTATACAGGTCAGATGGAATGTGTGAGATGGGGCTTAAGTAGGAAAGTTTAAAAGGACATTTTAGAATATATTATTTCTATACTAAGACCTAAGCAAATATCTTGCTGGGCTAAATGTGGTTCAATGTTGTGAAAGGCTGGGTGGACTAAGGCAAGTATAAAGTATATACTAGCTGGAATGTGACACATATGGATGAACTGAGGTAGTTCCAGGGTATGATGCCACATTTTGTGCCATTTTCTGCTCTAGTGTCTTGCATTCATTGTATGCATAAAAATGACACCATACTTTATGGTTGTCTTTTTCCTCACAGTATCAAAGATTGAACTCATGAAATGGCAAAGAGGGATATTTGAAGAACACTGTGTTTATTCATGGTTTGCCTAAGGAAAATGGTACCAACATTATCATTTCAGAGCTTATCCAAGTTACCAAAATCACAGAAACTGGCTTTAGCCTGAAGCAATTTTAAGGCTATGCATGTGCACTGTGGAAGTGAAGAGTAGGAGTACGATGAAGCTGCTTTTCAGGAGAAGCGGGCTGAGGGCTTGCCTACATCTTCACTTCTGTGTGGACATCTACTTCTTTCAATTCTGAGCGCAGTATCGCCTTCCCGGTACTACAGAAGTCACAGGTACCACTCCAGAATTTAACACCTTAACATCTGAGCAAAATGCTTGCTTGAAGTTCAGAAATGATTGAATGGGATCCATTTGCTCAAATAGAGTGAGACACTGATCCTTGAAGCAAGTGACTATGTGCGAGTGTGAATTGGCAGTACTGCTACTGTCAAACCAATAAGCTGTATTCAGGATCATGACTGGATGAGCCAAGTAGCTTGTCTAACACTTGAAAGTTTCTATAGGGATATCTCAAGTGAAGCAAGGAGAAGGGTGTTTTCAGAAAAACAAACAAAACAAAAGAAAACAAAACAAAAAGCCTAGAGTGCTGGACAATTATTTCCAGCATAAATTGTCAGTTAGAAGAAAATCTGGAATCATCTGGTAGATGAGCCCCTGGGAATCCATGTGGTACATTGTCATTGTTTTGTAAATTGGGATGCATGGTACCATTCCTGACTGGGATCTTGGATGGTCTCAATAGAGGAAGGGCACTGAGCAATAGCATATGTGCATCCCTCTCTGTTTCCTGACTGGGACTGTAATGAGTGTGATGCTGAACTGAACTGATATTCACTGATCTGTGAGGTAGAGTGAAACATTTCTCCCTTAGGCTGCTTTTATCAGAGTGTTTTATCACAGAAACACGAAAAAAACTAAGACAGAAACCAAGATGCATCAACTACAATATAAGTGATTTTCAAATCAGTTAATTCCTTTGGGCTCATCTCAGTCATTGCTCTGTTACTGTGAAAAGATACCATAACGAAGACAAGTCTTATACAAAAAAACATTTAATTGGGATCATTCTTACAATTTTATAGGTTTAATTCATTTTCATCATGACATTGGAGCAGTTGCTGACAAAGACATCTTGATCTGAAGGCAGGGAGAAAGACAGAGAAACTGAAAAAGAGAGCTAGGCAACAGACAGACATACATGCCAAGAGACAGAGGGACAGAGGGACACCTTGGCAGACATACAGATAGAGATACACACACACGCACACACATACACACACACACACACACACACACACACACACACACACACCAGAGAGAGGAGAGAGAGAGAGAGAGAGAGAGAGAGAGAGAGAGAGAGAGAGAGAGAGAGAGAGAGAGAGGAGACGCTGATCTGGTGTGAGCTCTTGAAATATCAAAGCCCAATCTCATCTGGATATTTTTTTCATCAAGGCCACGCCTCCTAATCCTTCCCAAATAGTCCCACTCTATGATGACTAGGCATTCAAGTGTATGCGCCTATGTGTCAATTCTTATTCAAACCACCACAGGGGCCTCAATTTACCACCTTCTGGAAGTGTATGGAGTGTTCACTGCTATGGCTATATAGCAAATGAGGTATTTTAAATCTATGTTAAATTATAAAGTTCTATCTAATTACTAAAAACTGCTCTAATTATTGCATGGAGGGCACTGGAAGAGAAATTCCATCTTTAGAGAGTTGTAATTTGTAAAAGTGGACAGTTTTCCTTTACTATGTATGACCTAGTGAAACAAAAGATGAATAAATATATTATTTATTGATATTTAATATATGCCAAGTATCATCATAGGAGATGTGTGTAGTTTTGTCTTCTCTATCACAGCTCTGTGAAGTAGATTTCATCAGCAAGTGCAATACAAGGTAAGGGGTTAAGCGAATTGCAATCTCACGGTGAATTAATGAGGTATTTAAATATGGGTCCAATTTATTCCTAAAGTCAAGAATGGATTGCGTTTGAAGGGATCATTTAAACCTTCATTTTAGGAAGGTGTAATAACTTTCATGCTCATTTTGAAATTTTAACTGTGATAACAAAAGTTTAAGAATTTAAAAATATTATTTTACTTTTCTATTACAATCTGGTAATCTCTCTGGTAATTATAATCAAAATCATGTCTTTTTGTTAAATGAAAGCATTTTGTACCATGGATTTGCCCACAGCTGTTCTGGAGAAATACAAACTTTATTTTGGAATGGGAAGATTGAGAATTTTCCAGTAAATATATGAAGAAAGAATTATGACTTGCCTGGAAGCAACAGTGACCTCAGACAAGCTTCTGGGAGAATCCTCAATAGCAGATCTCAACGGTAGATATAAAGTTTAAATAAATGATTACAATATCTGCACTCTGTCTGTTTGAACAGAAAACATTTTTGGCATGCAATTTGTATCAAACTATACTATGTGGGTGTGAGTAATTTACTTTTGTGGAAATTTTTTCCAATCACTGTAAAGACTTGGAACAGTCTCATTAACTCTACCAAAGTTAGGCTAAGAACAGACCAGAAGATTCTGTTTCCTTCAAAGGATTTAGGTAAGGTCTTTATTTGTTCATTCAGTTGTAGAGAGTTTGTGTTGTCAAAGTGGTAAAATGGTGGTATTCATTTTTCATTTTTCTGTCAGCAGGGTGTTGATTTCAGCTTTGATAGGTCACCAGTATTTTGTGACTTGTGGGCCCTCTGCCTCTAAAGCCAAAAATGGTGGTAGGCGATTCTTCTGCCTTCTGCCTACTCATCTATCACCATATCTCTGAGCACTGCCGAGAAGTATTTTCAGACCTGCTCTTTCTATGACTTTGTAAGAATGTGGACTTATTTTGATAATTCATTGAGATCTCCCTATATTCAAATCGAGAACCTAATCACGTCTCTGACCTCGAGGCTTATGGAATGTTGCAGAAATGGAGAGAGGTAAGAGCCATCGATATGGAAAAATTCATTAACACTGTCTTCAGGCTATGGCATGGTCCTGGCACTCACGAATTCATAAGAACTAGAGTTACGTGCATAACATCGAGTCAGTCAGGCGTCCAGGGTTTCATGATGACTTCCTCAATTTTCATAACTTGTGAAAATGGCACAACTTCAGGAAAATATTTTACTTACTATTTTGGTTTATTATAACATAAATAAACAGCCAGTTGAAGAGGTAATTAAGGCAGAAAAGCCTGTATATGTTCCAGGATGTTATTGTCCCAGCTGCTTGCTATTTTCTTAGACTTATAAGGCCTCCTGAACTGTGATTTATGTGACTTTCACTGGGTAGGCTTGATTGCTTGACTCACTGGCTATTGTTCACTATGTCAGTCTCCCTTCTCCTCCACCAACAATGGAGGAGTGTTTCTCTTTCTCCACATCCTCACCAGCATCTGTTGTCACCTGAGATTTTGATCTTATTTTCTCTGACTGGTGTGAGGTGGAATCTCAGGGTTGTTTTGATTTGCATTTCCCTGATGACTAAGGAGGTCAAACATTTCTTTAGGTACTTCTCAGCCATTCTATATTCCTCAGCTGAGAATTCTTTGTTTAGCTTTGTACCCCATTTTTTTGTTTTTGTTTTTTATTAACTTGAGTATTTCTTATTTACATTTCGAGTGTTATTCCCTTTCCTGGTTTCGGGCAAACATCCCCTAATCCTTCCCCTCCCCTTCTTTATGGGTGTTCCCCTCCCCATCCTCCCCCATTGCCGCCCTCCCCCAACAATCTAGTTCACTGGGGGTTCAGTCTTAGCAGGACCCAGGGCTTCCCCTTCCACTGTGTACCCCATTTTTAATAGGGTTATTTGACTCTCTGGAGTCTAACTTCTTGAGTTCTTTGTGTATTTTGGATATTAGCCCTCTATCAGATGTAGGATTGGTAAAGATCTTTTCCCAATCTGTTGGTTTCCACTTTGTCCTAATGACAGGGTCCTTTGCCTTACAGAAGCTTGGCAGTTTTATGAGGTCCCATTTGTTGTTCTTAATCCTAGAGCATAAGCCATTGTTCAGGAAATTTTCCCTATTGCCCATGGTTTGCTGTATATTGGTTTTACTATGTTTAGGTATTGGCCTTGAATTCCTGATCTTTCCAAGACATGAAAGGGTGTTGAATTTTGTCAAATGCTTTCTCAACATCTATTGAGATGATCATGTGGTTTTTTAGTTTGAGTTTGTTTACATAGTGAATTACATTGATGGATTTCCATATATTGATCCATCCTTGCATTGTTGGGATGAAGCCTACTTGATCATGATGGATAATCGTTTCTATGTGTTCTTGGATTCAGTTTGTGAGAATTTTATTGAGTACTTTTGCTGCGATATTAATAGGGGAAATTGTCCTGAAGTTCTCTTTCTTTGTTGTGTCTTTGTGTGGTTTAGGTATAAGCATAATTGTGGCTTCATAGAAGTAATTGAGTAGTGTTGCTTATGTTTCTATTTTGTGGCATAGTTTGGACAGTATTGGTATGGGGTCTTCTATGAAGGTCTGATAGAATTCTGCACTAAATCCATCTGGTCTTGGTCTCTTTTTGGTTGGGAGACTTTTAATTACTGCTGCTATTTCTTTAGGAGTTATAGGATTGTTTAGATGGTTTATCTGATCCTGATTTAACTTTGGTACCTGGTATCTGTCTAGAAAATTGTCCATTTCCTCAAGATTTTCCAGTTTTGTTGAACATAGGCTTTTGTAGTTGGATATGATGATTTTTGAATTTCTTCAGATTCTATTATATCTCCCCTTTCATTTTTGATTTTGTTCATTTGATTATATTCTTGGTACTCTCTGCTTAGTCTGCCTAAGGTCGTCATTGTCGTAATCGTCCTTCTCCTCCTCGGCGGGTTCTTCTTCTTCTTCTTCTTCTTCTTCTTCTTCTTCTTCTTCTTCTTCTTCTTCTTCTTCTTCTTCTTCTTCTTCTTCTTCTTCTTCTTCTTCTTCCTTCTCCTTCTCCTTCTCCTTCTCCTTCTCCTTCTCCTCCTCCTTCCTCCTTCCTCCTTCCTTCCCCTTCTCCTTCTCCTTCTCCTCTCCTTCCTCCTCTTCCTCCTTCTCCTCCTCCTCCTCCTTCTTCTTCTTTCTTCTTCCTCCTCCTTCTCATTCTTCTTTTTTTTCTTCATAGAACTCATGGTTGGTGTTGTCTCTGCCTTGTCTTTCTGGTAGCCATCCTGAAACTGTCATTGACCTTTCCCACCACTCATTTCATAACACACCAGAGGCATCGTCTTCAGAGGTTCTTAGTATCTGTATTACAGAAACTGACAACAAATATGAAATAAAAACTTGTATTTATTTTAATGTCCCTTTGAGTCAACAGAATACTGTCTTTTAATGATTGTATACAAGTTGTACTTATTACAATAACTGTAATATTTGGAAATATCTCTACCCTCTGCAGATGCTCACTCACGATTCTATTCTGCTTTCATTTTTGCCAAGTGTGCTTTTTTCTATCCTCCCTCTTCAAGCTCCTTTTATCTCTGCTCAACAGATTGTATACATGTTGCTCCTGTTTATAGTGCTTACTTTTACTGATTTTTCCCATCTTTATTAAATTGGGTATTTCTTACTTACATTTCAAATGTTATTCCCTTTCCCGCTTTCCATATGAACAACAATGCCAACCAACCAGAGCTTCCAGGGACTAAGCCACTACCCAAAGACTATACATGGACTGACCCTGAGCTCCAACTGCATAGGTAGCAGTGAATAGCCTAGTAAGGGCACCAGTGGAAGGGAAAGCACTTTTTCTGATCTTAACACACATTTTACTCGATAGAGCTTTAAGGTTGAGTGTAGCCTTGATCTTTTTTCCTGTATCATGACTGTACATTAAAATATTTATTAAGAGCTTTCTTTTCCTACTTCATTTAGTACTGTCTATGGGTTTTAGTATGTAAGACCTTATATAGCTAATGTGTAAATTGGCAACTCTCAGACCAACATTATCAACATATTTTATTCTTCATGTATATTCTTGGTGTTTTTAAAATTAAACATCTCAGAGAGGCATGCTTATGTTTTCTTTCTTTTACTGCAATAATTGAGTTATCTAACTTCTATCACCTTGAATATATCTTGAAGTTTCAGGTTGTTAGTTGAAATTCTGTAGTTTTTCTGATAATCTTCTTTTGGGAATGAAGATAAAACATGATTTTTTTTTGTCTGATTTCTATGAAGTTATTTTTGTAACTTAAAAAGATTTTTTCCTTATTTTATGTATTTTATGTCTACGAGTACACCATAGGCATCTTCAGACACACTAGAAGATGGCATTGGATCCCATTAGAGATGGTTGTGAGTCGCCATGTGATTGCTGGGAATTGAACTCAGGATATTTGGATGAGTAGTCAGTGCTCTTAACCACTGAGCCATCTCTCCGGTCCCTCTATTTTTTTTTTAAATAACTTCAATACATGTCAAATATAGATATATTTTCATGCTAAATTTGTGAATTCTTCTTTTATATATTTGTTGGTTTTCTGAGAATTTTGTAGGCATTGAAAATTTTAAATATGCTTGCAAACTAAAGTTAATTTTTAGAGTAAAAATGATGAGCTTCCCTATGCCATTTTCATACACATGCCATTGTAATTTGCTGTTAGTAGAATTATAGCTTTATTCATCCTTTCACTTTTTTGATGGTCTCTTCTTTCCCTAAATGATCCCTGCTGCCTTTATGACACATATGTAATATATTAATATATATGCATTTTATGGTTAAATCTAAATGCCAAATACAAGATAAAATGTTTCATTTTTTTCTCTTTCAATATTTTTTATTAACCTCTCTCACCCCTTCTTCATACTCATTGTCTATCCTCCACTTTCCACTTTCCTGTTATATACATTCACAATAGATTCTGCATATAATATTAAGCATGAATTTTTCTTTCTGAATATAGCTTGTTTTACATAATATCTCTAGTTTTCCTGTAAATGATATAATTTCCTTATTTTTTTGGCTGAATAAAACATCACTATATGTATTTATAGCATATTGTATACACACACACACACATACACACACACACACACACACACATATACACACACACACAGAGACACTGTTTCTGCTCATACATTTGCTGATGGATATCCCAACTGGTTCTATAGCTAGAGAATTGTGAGTGGTATAGCAGTATGCAAAAGATTTCTTCTCTTCATCTTCTTAAAGAAGCTGCCTAAAACATTGGAAATGCTTTTTTTCTTTGTTTACAAAAAGGAAGAAGTAAATGCCAAGGCCATTCAAAATATGTTTTTCTATTTTCAAATCCTTTATTATATCCTGTGACCAGCTCAGATACAGGTAAACATGGTCTTTGAGTATGAGTTTTAAGTGAAGAGCAAAGTAGAGAATTAATTTAAAATTTAGAATTTAAAACAAAATCAAGACATTTTTGCTTTTATTTAGAGCTTTAACAGAAAACATTAGGATTTGAAGAGATATTATCAATAAAAATATCTTTTGGATTATTGAAATAATTTTTGAAGTTTTGGAATTTTATACCCATAACATATAATAAGAATAAAATATATTTTTATTTTGTCTAAATATGATAGAATTTAAAATTCCTCTAAAAGTGAAAGCTTTGTCTAATTTTCACAGTGTACATTTCTACTCCTTTATACTATTTAACATCCATGAAGAAAAACTGCAAGAGATGATATATTTTCAACACAAATTATCTCAGTAGACACGTGATCATATTCCCACGTGACAAACATAGCCCTCAGTGGAGCTTGCTGTTCGATGCATGTAATGACCCCTATGTAGGTACTCTTACACCTTTTCATAAGGAAAGAACCTCACAGCATCTGTCAACTTATTCTGGTCAAACTATAGACTGCAGCATTTGCTTTTGAATATTAACTTCCAACATGAAATATAAAAGAAATAATGAAACCAAGATGAATTTACAAGTCTAAGGTAGGAGTTTTCATGTCAGCCCACTCTAATAGCTTTGAAAACCAGTCTCAGCATTTGAAATCTGAGATCTTCTGAAAGTACTTAAATCTTTTCATTAGTTTTCCATTTATTTTTCTTTCTTCGAGACAGCAAATTGATATTTAAGTTCATAGTAATCTATAAATTAATGTGGCTTTCGGAAATACTTCACTAGGGAAATTTGTGTGATTGCTGGCAGTTCACGTTTTTTCTTTTTCTTTTTCTGATATGCCAATTTACTTTATTTATATGAACATAGAACAGTGTTAATGTTTTTCCCCAGTTCCTCATCTCTCATTGTATACACCTCTGTTCAAATTCCTGACTCTGTATATCTTCCCCTTCTCCTCTTATACCTGACTCTGCCCTCCTTTTTCCCCTCCCCGCTCCCTTTCCCTCCAAGTCCCTCCCACCCTTTACCTACCATGAGTATTTTGTCCCCCATTCTAAGAAGGACTGAAGCATCCAAATTTTGGTCTTCCTTCTTCTTAAACTTCATGTGGTCTTTGAATTGTATCTTGGGTAGTCCGAGCTTTTGGGCCAATATCCACTTATCAGTGAGTGCATACCATGTGTGCTTTTCTGTGACTGGGTTACCTCACTCAGGATGATATTTTCCAGTTCAATCCATTTGCCTATGAATTTCATGAAGTCATTGTTTTTGATAGCTGAGTAGTATTCCATTGGGTAGATGTACCACATTTTCTGTATCCATTCCTCTGTTGAAGGGCATCTGGGCTCTTTCCAGCTTCTGGCTATTATAAATAAGGCTGCTATGAACATAGTGGAACATGCGTCTTTGTTGTATGTTGGATCATCTTTTGAGGTATAGCTAGGTCCTCAGGTAGTGGAATGCCCAATTTTCTGAAGAACCTCCAGACTGATTTTCAGAGTGATTGTACCAGTTTGCAATCCAACAGTGGAGGAGTGTTCCTCTTTCTCCACATCCTTGCCAGCATCTACTGTCACCTGAATTTTTGATCTTTGTCATTGTGACTGGTGTGAGGTGGAATTTCAGTGTTGTTTTGATTTGCATGTTCCTGATGACGAAGGATGTTGAACATTACTTTAGGTACTTCTCAGCCATTCAATATTCCTCAGCTGAGAATTCTTTGTTTAGCTCTGCACTCCATTTTTAATAGGGTTATTTGGCTCTCTGAAGTCTAACTTCTTGAGTTCTTTTTATATTTTGGATATTAGTCCTCTATCGGATAAAGGATGGGTAAAGATCTTTTCCCAATCTATTGGTTGCTGTTTTGTCCTAGTGACAGTACTCTTTGCCTTACAGAAGCTTTGCAAATTTATGAGGTCCCATTTTTTGATTCTTGATCTTAGAGCATAAGCTATTGGTGATCTGTTCAGGAAAATTTACCCAGTGCCCATGTGTTCGAGGCTCTTCCCCACTTTTGCCTCTATTAGTTTGTGTGTATCTGGTTTTATGCGGAGGTACTTGATCCACTTGGACTTAAAATTTGTTGAAAATGCTATCTTTTTTCCCACTGGATGGTTTTAGCTCCTTTGTCAAAGATCAAGTGACCATAGTTGTGTGGGTTCATTTGCAGGTCTTCAGTTCTATTCCATTGATCTACCTGCCTATCTTTGTACCAATACCACACAGGTTTTTATCACTATTGCTCTATAATACAGCTTGAGGTCAGGAATGGTGCTTCCTCCAGATGTTCTTTTATTGTTGAGGATAGTTTCAGCTATCCTGGATTTTTGTTATTCCAAATGAATTTGCAAATTGCTGTGTTTAATTGGTGTTGGCTTACAAGCTCCTGAAATTTAGTCCATTATCACCACAGAGGAAAGCATAGCAGTATATAGGCTGACATGGTACTGGAGGAGCTTTGAGTCCTGCATTTTGACAGGGCAGGCAGCAGAAAAAGACTGAAACACATTTCCTCCAGCAAGGCTATACCTATTTCAACAAGGGCACTCTTCCTAGTGCCACTCCCTATGGGCCAAGCAGTCAAACATGAGTCTATGGGGGCCATTCCTATTCAAACTATCACATTCTACTCCCTGGCCCCCATAGTTTTGTAGCTATAACTCAATGCAGAAATGCATTCAGTCCAACTTCAAAAGTCCCCATAGTCTATAAGAGTGTCAACACTGTTTAAAATTCCAAAGTACAATGTCTCTTCTGAGACTCAAGTTAATCTCTTAACTGTTACCCCCTGTAAAATCAAAATTCAAATTACATACTTCCAACATACATAGGACATATATTATCATTTCGTATTGAAAAAAGGGAGCATAGTGAAGAAATACTGGACCAAAGCAGACCAAAAACCAATTGGGCTAACTCCAAACTCTGAATCTTCATGTCTTACGTCAAAGCACTTTTCAGATCTTCAACTTCTTCCAGCGTTGTTGACTGCAGTACATTTACTTCTTTCTCATGGTCTGGTTCTACTCCCTGCTCGTAACTCCTCTGCTCAGGTAGCCCATGGCTCTGGCATCTCCAATAATTTGGGGTCTTCACGGTAATCCAGGCTTCACCCTCACATCTTTGCACAGTGCTCTCTCTAGTCTTCTATTCATGGACAACAGTGACATAATGCCTTTCTTCTATTCTCAACTCTAAAGTCAGAACCACTTGGCCCAAAGTACCAAGTTCTGCTGCCTGCGGGGGCTGGAACATGGCCCCTCCTTCAGGTACATCTTCATCAGTTATCCATTTTTAATGTTTTTTTTTTTAAACACCTAAACTTATCTGTCCTGAAACTTACTCTGCAGACCAGGCTGGCCTTGAACTCAGAGATCTGCTTGACTCTGTTTTCTGAGTGCTGGGATTAAAGGTCTGTACCACCATGCCTGAATCTAATCTGTTAATTCAGTTTTGCTAGTGGGAAGCTTAGTTGCATGGAGTCTTGTCCTGAGGTAACAACTCTTTGATTACATTTAACATCAGGTTTTTCTTTAATGTTTTTATTAACTTGAACAATGATTTAGCCCAATTCCACTTCCTGGTGCAACTTTTCTCCCTGAATTTTTATAGTTTCCTGTACATTTTGTATTTTTCACTGCTTGGTTTGTTCCCTTTCATTATAGATTGTCTTAAGAGTGAACATGAATAACCAAACAACAGAGTCAATACCAGGCTGTTTTGAAATTTTTCTGCCAATGAAATTAATCAAAAACTCTTCAATTTAGCCACCACACATAGAATTGGGACGAGTTCATGAGCTTCTTCATCATATCTGAAGAGTTACAGGCAGTTGATGGCTTCTGGAGTAAGGTGAACCTTTCAGAGTTTGGCTATTGGCAGGTTAACTATTGTCTAGTAAATGGTTCCACACACAGAATCATATGAGCAGCACAAATAGGAGTCGATGAATTATTAAAACAAGTAACACAGTGTAGTAGGTCTCGGAGGAATGTGATTAAGATTCCCTGTAAAGAATTCTCAAATAATTAATGAAGATATAGAAGTTACAATTTTACTATGAAAATAATTGATACTTATATGTGGGTTATTACAGAATCTCTTTATGAACAGCAATACAATATATCCACAATATACTATATTATTATCTAGAAACACAACATTTTAGGCTCGTTTTATATTACTGTCACCTTCAATCTATTGTCTAGCTAGTGATGGATTTTCAAAGAGAAAAAGAACTTTAAAGAATCCAAATCAGACATAGCTATGGAATTGGACATGGCAATAGAAAAAAGAAAAGTGTTGACAGTAACAGACATACAGATTGTTACACCAAATAAAAGAAAAAGATCATGGGACTTAAATTTTTTTTCACAGATAAACCAGAATGTTTTCCTTAATATCTAGACATAAAGAAATTGTCATGCATACACCATGAAACATATGTAACAATGAGTAAATTTTCATTTTTTGATATTTGGCTCAGAGCGTCACATGGAATATTGCATATGAATTTGACATTGCCTAAATGACTATGTAAGTTAAATGTAACAACATTACTGGGAAGAGCTTATCGTCTTAGACTCGCTATTTCCCTCAGCTATAAAATGAAATCCAATTCCTAATTGGATGCAGACTGGGAGGTCTTTTTCTGAATTGTGCTGCCATACTTCCAGGACTATTGATAAGGATGTTGATAAGGTTGTTGTCTCACTGCTTCCCTTTGTTAGACTCACGGATGAAAAACCTGACTGGTTTATACAGCATGAAAAGTTGTGCTTCCCATGAATGACTGCCTTTAAAACCTTTTGGAAAGTAAATGTATGATAAGTCATCATGTTTCTGCCAGTTTTTGGATATCAGAAACTTCAAAGCTAAATTTTAAAACAAATTTTAATAGCCCTATATTTTCTTATTGGATTCAAAGTTTTGTAGTCAATTTAAATGACAGGTGGTCTGACTTCATTCTTCTTTCTAGTCATTCCATGATTTGTTTTTGGCCCTGTATTTCCTGTGCTATCTAAATCATTTTGAAAGCATACAGGGTTTAATTACCTGAACAAATTATATGATCTTTTTCCTATCAAAGTTTATATATATGAAAAACAGCAATAAAGAATGAGTTATCAACTATGCCAAAATGACATACCAGAAAATCACATATCATTATTTTTTAGTATATATATTCCAAAGTCTGGAGAATATTGAAAACCGGAGAGTCTTAATTTCATGTTACTCTAGATATGGGAAGGAGTAAAATAGATGATTATTAATATTTATACAAAACCTACAGTTTGGCTACTGTAGAAATTTAGAGTAAGGGCACTTTTTGGATCTTTTTTGTTTTTTGTCTACTTGTTTTGATTTAAGTTTGTTTCTGTTTTGACTTTTTTGGCCAGAAGAGAAGGAATATGAAGATGTGCGTAGGCAGGAGTGGAGGATCTGGAATGAATTGGGGGAGGGGAAAACATCCCCAAAATGGATTATATTAAAAAATTAAAAATTACTTAGAGTTTAAAATTTACAAAAGAGCTCTATACCAGAAAAAATTTAAAAACGTTTTGAGATATATTAAGTTTATAATCTGCTTTGCCTAATGTAAGCTAAGTATAAGTCAGCCTACTTGGGTGTTATTAGCCCTTGATTGTTATTAGTGCAAGAATGGTATTTGTTTTGCATTGTCTCTGTTTAATACTAAATTATTAGTGTAAATAGCAGTGGGGCAGTGCTTGGCTGGTGGTCTCAGTCGTTTAAACACTACCTGTAACTGTGAGTTATTGCATTGTTGAGAGGGAGAATATTAGTGGGAAATAGTAAATCCCTGCTCAATATAGGAGGTTCAAACCTCTCAAAGGCTTACCTCTCACTCTCATTCTTGCGGTAACCGTGCTGGTGAGGCTCTTCAAGCAGTTGCCTCAATTCTTGGGCCTGATAGGAGGGAAAAGGCCTATCTGTGTTGGTATTTGGTTCATGAGAGGTAAATGAACACGCAGCCCATGCTGAGTTCCATACTTGTGCTGAAATAAACAAGAGTTCCCTTGTGTGTATACTTCATTTTCCAAAGTGAGCTAGTCTCTCAAACCTGTTTCTAATAAAGTGGGGCTCTGTAGAAATGGTATTATTAACAATTATAGAGAATAGGAAGGCCTTATCTCTTGCATTTTCATTTTTCCTGGTTGAGTCTGGTACAATGTTTAGTACAGTTTCACCAGGGTGTCTGGTGACCTTAATTTAAGTCTGTCTCATATTTTCTAAAATATTTATTCTTTGAGATGTTAATACATGAAATAAAAGCCTGTCAGTGTGGCCAGTTTTCTTACATTTTTTTCTAATCTGCATTTAAGATATTTTATTCAGTAAAGGGTTTGAGATATTTCATGTTTACATCATGGAATTAGTTTTAAAAAGATTACATCTACTCATTAAAAGATTATATTTAATGCATGTATATGCACGTGTGTGTGTGTGTGTTTGTGTGTGTGTGTGTGTGTGTGTGTGTGTGTGTGTGTGTGCATGCACATGTGTGGTCAGAGGACATCTTTTAAGATTTGGTACTTTCTTACCCTGTGGGTCTTGAGGATTGAACTCAAGTCCTCAGGTCCACAACAATCGACTTTATTGGCTGTATGCCTGGCCAGCCCCAGAGTTGTTTTGAAGACTCAGCAAATTGACCTATAGATGCTTCTAAGTAGACTGCCTGACGCATAAGTATCATTAAATTGGATCCATTATTCACATTATGTCAAACATAATGACTTTGTGTGTTTGTGTGTGTGTGTGTGTGTGTGTGTGTGTGTGTGTGTGCTTTAAGTCAGCATACAATACATTAGATACCATAATGACCTTTTCTTTCTTTCTTTCTTTCTTTTTCTTTTTTCTTTCTTTTCTTTCTTTTTTTTTTTTTTTTTTACTTTGAGTTTTTTTTTTTTACTTTTCGAGTTTTATTCCCTTTCCCGTTTTCCGGGCAAACATCTCCCTCCCCCCTCCCCTTCTTTATGGGTGTTCCCCTCCCCATCCTCCCCCCATTGCCGCCCTCCCCCCAACAATCTAGTTCACTGGGGGTTCAGTCTTAGCAGGACCCAGGGCTTCCCCTTCCACTGGTGCTCTTACTAGGATATTCATTGCTACCTATGAGGTCAGAGTCCAGGATCAGTCCATGTATAGTCTTTAGGTAGTGGCTTAGTCCCTGGAAGCTCTGGTTGCTTGGCATTGTTGTACATATGGGGTCTCGAGCCCCTTCAAGCTCTTCTAGTTCTTTCTCTGATTCCTTCAACGGGGGTCCTATTCTCAGTTCAGTGGTTTGCTGCTGGCATTCGCCTCTGTGTTTGGTGTATTCTGGCTGTGTCTCTCAGGAGCGATCTACATCCGGTTCCTGTCGGCCTGCACTTCTTTGCTTCATCCATCTTGTCTAATTGGATGGCTGTATATGTATGGGCCACATGTGGGGCAGGCTCTGAATGGGTGTTCCTTCTGTGTCTGTTTTAATCTTTGCCTCTCTATTCCCTGCCAAGGGTATTCTTGTTCCCCTTTTAAAGAAGGAGTGAAGCATTCACATTTTGATCATCCGTCTTGAGTTTCATTTGTTCTAGGCATCTAGGGTAATTCAAGCATTTGGGCTAATAGCCACTTATCAATGAGTGCATACCGTGTATGTCTTTCTGTGATTGGGTTAGCTCACTCAGGATGATATTTTCCAGTTCCAACCATTTGCCTACGAATTTCATAAAGTCATTGTTTTTGATAGCTGGGTAATATTCCATTGTGTAGATGTACCACATTTTCTGTATCCATTCCTCTGTTGAAGGGCACCTAGGTTCTTTCCAGCTTCTGGCTATTATAAATAAGGCTGCAATGAACATAGTGGAGCACGTTCTTTTTATATGTTGGGGCATCTTTTTATATGCCCAAGAGAGGTATAGCTGGATCCTCAGGCAGTTCAATGTCCAATTTTCTGAGGAACCTCAGACTGATTTCCAGAATTTTACCAGTCTGCAATCCCACCAACAATGGAGGTGTTCTCTTTTTCCACATTCGCCAGCATTTGCTGTCATCTAGTTTTTGATCTTAGCCATTCTCACTGGTGTGAGGTGAAATCTCAGGGTTGTTTTTGATTTGCACATAATGACCTTTTCAAACAAAGTACGTTTTGTGGTCTTTTTACCTTCCTCCTCAAGCTTGCCAGTGGGTTGGGCCCTCTTTGTACATTTTTCTATCAGATTCTTATTCTTTTTAATAGACCCATGTGTTCCTTTTATCATCTCCTACTACCTCTACCCAATGTGATTCTTTGCCTACTCTGTGCCCTTCTTCACTACCTAATTGTGATGTCTTTTGGTTCTAATCTGTTCTAATTTCCAGATCTGCCATTTTTTTCCTGAAAATTTCATGATATTTTTCCTTTACAGCTGAATAATATTCCATTTTGTGTACATTTTCATTATCTATTCATGTACAGGTGGACATCTAGGGTTGTTACAATATACATGGATAGTCACTGGGGTGGAATATGGAGTTCTTTTGGTATAGTCTAGTAGCAATACATATGACAGCTCTATTTTTGACATATATATATATATTCAACACTTCAGATTTTATCTCTCTCCTGGTCTACCATCTGACTATTCCATATCCCATACCTCTCTCCCACTTCCATGATGATGTCCCCTCCCCCACCCTACCAGACATTTCCACTCCCTGGGTCCTCCAGTCTCTTGAGGGTTGGGTGAATCTTCTCTGACCAAACCCAGATCCAGCAGTTCTCTGCTCTATATGTGTTGGGGGCCTCAAATCAGCTGGTGAATGCTGCCTGGTTGGTGGTCCAGTTTTAGAGATCTCAGGGATTCAGGCTAATTGAGACTGCTGGTCCTCCTACAGGGTTGCCCTCCTCCTCAGCTTCCTCCAGGTTTTCCCTAATTCAAGCACAAGGGTCAGCAGCTTCTGCCCATTGGTTGGGTGTAATTATCTGCATCTGACTTTCAGCTGCTTGTTGGCTCTTTCAGGAGCAGTCATGAAATGTCTCTGAGCACTCTGTAGCGTCAGTAATGGTGTCAGACCTTGGGGCCTCCTCTGAGCTGGATCTCACTTTCTGCCTGTCACTGGACCTCCTTTTCCTCAGACTCTTCTCTATTTTTGTCCCTGCAGTTCTTTCAGACAGTAACAATTATGGGTCAAGAGTTTTTGACTGTGGGATAGCAACTCCATCTCTCACCTAATGCCTGTCTTTCTTCTGGAGGTGGGCTCTACAAGTTCCTTCTCCCCACTGTAGGGCATTTCATATGAAGTACCTCACTTTGAGTCCTGAGAGTCTCTCCCATCCCAGGTCTATGGTACATTCTAGGGATCCCACAACCTCCTAACTCCTGAGGTTGCCTGTTTCCAATCTTTATGCTGGCCCTCATAGCTTCAATCCTTTTCCCCAACACAATACCTGATCATGTTCCCCTCTTTCCCTCCCTGTCCTTTTTCTCACCTATGTTCCTCCCTCTCTCCTCCTCTTGTGATTGCTTTCATTTCCCTCCCAAGTAGGATTGAGGCAGCCTCACTTGGGCTGTTCAGTTTGTTAACCTTTTTGAGTTCTGTAGGCTGTATATTGGGTATTCTGTACTTTTTAATTTTTGGCTAATAGCCACTTATTAGTGACATATACCATGCATGTCCTTTTGGGTCTAAGTTACTCCACTCGAAATGATATTTTCTAGTTCTATCCATTTGCCTGTAAAACTCAGGATTTCCTTGTTCTTAATAGCTGAGTTGCAATCCATTGTGTAGATTTCTGTATCCATTCTTCTGCTGTTGGACATCTGGGTTGGCTCTAACTGCTAGCTATCATTAACAAGGCTGCTATAAACATAGTGGAACATGTGCCCCTGTGGCCTTGTGGGACATCTTTTGGGTATATTCCCAAGAGTGGTATAGCTGGGTCTTTAGGTAGACCAATTTCCAATTTTCTAAGGAACCTCCAGATTGAATTCCAGAGTGGTTGTACCAGTTTGCAATCCCACCAGCCATGGAGGAGTATTCCTCTTCCTCCACATTCTTGCCAACATGTGCTATCACTCGAGGTTTTGATCTTAGCCATTCTGATTGGTGTAAGGTGGAATCTCACGGTCGTTTTGATTTACATTCCCTGATCACTAAGGATGTTGAACATTTCTTTAGATGCTTCTCAGCCATTCTGGGGTCCTCTATGGTGAATTTTCTGTTTAGCTCTATACCCCATTTTTTGATTGAGTTGATTGATTTTTTTTTTAGTGATTAGCTTCTTGAGTTCCCAAATTTGTAGGTTGCTGATTTGTCCTATTGACTATGTCCTTTGCCTTACAGAAGCTTTCCAGTTTCATGAGGTTCCCATCATTTCTTGATCTTAGAGTATGAGCTATTGGAGTTCTTTTTAGGAAATTTACCACTGTGTCAAACAGTTCGAGGCTCTTTCCCACTTTTTCTTCTATTAGATTCATTGTATCTGGTTTTATGAAAGGACCTTAATCCACTTGGATTTGAGCTTTGTGCAAGGTGACAAATATGGTTCTATTTTTATTTTTTCTACACACAGACCTGTTAGACCAGTTCCATTTATTGAAGATGCTTTCTTTTTTTCATGGTATATCTTTGGCTTCTTTGTCAAAGATCAGGTGCCCTTATGTGTGGTTTTATTTCTGGGTCTTCAATTCTATTCCATTGATCAACATGTCTATTTCTGTACCAATGCCATTCAGTCTTTTTATCACTATTGCTCTGTAGTAGAGCCTGAGGTCAGGGATTGTGATTCCCCAGAAGTTCTTTTGTTGTTAATAATTTTTTTTTTGCTATTCTGTTTTTCTTTCTTTCTTTTCTTCTTTTTTTTGCCTTTCCAGATGAATTTGAGAATTGTTTTTTCCATGTCTTTAAAAAATTGGGTTGGGATTTTGATTGGGATTTTGTTGAATCTGTAGATTGCCTTTGGTAGGATGGTCATTTTTTTACTATGTTAATTCTGCCAATCCATGCGTATGGGAGATCTTTATATTTTTTGAGATCTTCTTTAATTTGTTTCTTGAAAGACTTGAAGTTATTGTCACATAGATCTTTTACTTATTTGGTTAGAGTTACCATAAGATAGTTTATATTATCTGTGGTTATTGTGAAGGGAGTTGTTTCCCTAATTTCTTTCTCAGCCTGTTTATCATTTATATGAAGGAAGGCTACTGATTTATTTGAGTTAATTTTATATCTGGCCACTTTGTTGAAGTTGTTTATCAGTTGTAGAAGTTCTCTGGTAGAATTTTTGGGGTCACTTATGTATACTATCATATCCTCTGCCAATAGTGATACCTTTATTTCTTCTTTGCCAATTTGTATCCCCTTTATCTTTTTTGTTGTCTTATTGCTCTAACTAGCACTTCGAGTACTATATTGAATAGATATGGGGAGAGTGGGCATCCTTGACTTCTTCCCAATTTTAGTGGGATTGTTTCAAATATCTCTCCATTTAATTTGATATTGGCTGCTGGTTTGCAGTAAACTGGCTTTTAATAAGTTTAGGTATGGGCTTTGAATTCCTGATCTCTCCAATACTTTTAACATGGGGGGGTGTTGTATTTTGTCAAATGCTTTTTCTACATCCAAGGAGATGATCATATAGTTTTTTTTCTTTGAGTTTGTTTATATAATGGATTACATTAATGTATTTTAATATATTGAAGCAACCTTACTCCCCTGGGATGAAGCATACTTGATTGTGGTGAATGATGGTTTTGATATGCTTTTAGATTCGGTTTGCAAGAACTTTATTGTGTATTTTTGCAATACACAATATTCATAGGAAAGATTGGTCTAAAGTTCTCTTTTTTGGTAGGTTCCTTGTGTGGTTTAGGTATCAGGGTAATTGTGGCTTCATTGAATGAGTTAGGTAGTGTTCCTTCTGTTTCTATTTTATGGAATTTTTTGAGGAATATTGGCCTTTGAAGGTCTGGAAGAATTCTGCACTAAAGCAATCTGGCCCTGAACCTTCTTTTGGTTGGGAGATTTTTAATGACTTCTTCTGTTTCCTTAGGGGATATGGGCCCGTTTAGATGGGGGGCAGCAAGTTGTGAAAGGTACCTTGATTCCTGGTTGAGAAAGGTTGAATCCCCAGGACTCCCTAAAAGGATGGCAGGAGCATTTCTATTCTTCCAGGATATTAGGGCCTAACGTAGCTGTACCCCCACCAAGACCCCTGTAGAGAGGTTTGAGACAGATCAGTCATGTAGGGCAATGCCTCAGGACCCTACTTCGCAGGTGACATAGGCTCAAGACAGATCAATCATAGAAGCAGGACTACGCCTCCAAATATGTAGATGAGGTCTTTCCAAGCTCTCAGGTCAAATCAATAGAAAGTACTTGCTGTCAGACACTGATCCATCCAAAAACTGTATTTAAGGGTCGTGTTCAGAATTAAAGGTGTCTTGTGGTCTGGGGAAAAAAAATCATGAAATGTCCCTGGCAGTTGCAAAGTAAACACAACAGCTATAGCTGGCTGATAACAAGAGAGTGGGCTAAGAAAACATGTCTTTCCCAAGTCAAGGTACCCCTTTTAATGTATGCTCCCTCCCTGTGGTTTAACCAGGTGCTGTAAATTAGCTTAAAGACCAACATTCCTTTATCCTCTCATGTAATGCCAAGGCTTGGAAAACCCTGGCAGTTTTTTCCTTTATAAACCTGCTTTACTTAGACCTAGGGACTCACTCTCCTTACTGTTCCATCAGGAAGGTTGGTGGCCCAAGCTCACGCTTGAATAAAGACCCTCATGTGCTTACATTGGTGTTGAGATTCCTGGTTCTCTTTGGGGTTTTTACTATTTGGGCACAGCATTTCATGCATTGGCCAGGAACCTTCAGAGTTCCAGAACCCCCGACCCGAAGGGTCTAGCACTGGCTCAGTGTCTGTGTTTTTGTGTATTTCCTGTTTCTGTTCTTGCTTTCGTTTTTTGAAAGGTCTTGAAGTGTCTATATAAGTGACAAGGAGTGGCTAAGAGAGAAGGGTCACAGCCTTGGGAGTTAGGAAGACATTCCTGACTCCAGGGTGGCTGAAGTACCCACCCATCAGTTGGAGGAATGTTTGGTGGAAGACAGCTCCAGTGTTAGCTGCTTCTGCTTCTGAAGCAGGAACTTGTGAATCTGTGGGTCTGAGTCTTTGGGTTCATTTTTGTTTTCAGTCATTGAGTGGCTATTTAGTGCTTTCTATTTTGTTTCTTGTGTTCTTTGGTCATTACTTTTATTGGACTGTGACTGACACCATGGAATAGACTGTTTCTCACCTTAATCTTATTCTGACTCATTTTAAGGAAGTTAGGGCTAAGAACAATTTATTGCAACTTGGAGTGGCCAGCTTTTGATGTTGGATGGCCACTGGAGGGGGAATTTTATCTTCTCAGGGTGTCAGCAGTAGAGAATAAAGTGTTTCAAAAGTCTTCCCACTTTCCCCCTGTTAACACTTCTTCCTCAACAGGAACAGCCACAGGGTAACAAAAAGCAACACCTAGCAGCCAGCTCCATCCTTCTCGGTGGCATCACCTATAGGGCTGGAGAGATCGTTCAGAGGATAAGAACCCTCATCTCCCTTCCACAGATCCTGAGTTCAATTCCCAGCAGTCACTTGGTGACTTATTTTTCCTCAGGCTCTTGCAGGGTCTCTTTATCACAGACAGAGGCCAAGAAACTGGCTTCTGGCTCCACAGGGAACCCACCCACATTGGGCTCTGTGTTTTATGGAATCCATGGTCCCTAGAAGGTTTAAGGCCTCTTGTGGCCCTAATCAGGCTTTCTCTGAGTTGGGAGGTAAGTTCCCAAAGAGCAGGGACAGATGCCTGGACAGACTCGACAGGAGAGGCGCCAAATGGGCAGATGTATACCTCACCAGAGCTTGCAACAGACTCCTGGTCACTCATTTTGTCAGTAAATGGCTATACTTTTTGTCAGGAGAAGTGCTCTCTCGCTGTCTGAACAGATGTGGTCTCTGGTTTGTAAAGAGAGGGTCTTCACTGACACTATCCTGCCACACCCAGTCCACTGAGAAGCAACAACCACTCCCTTCCATGCACCTTAGGGCACTCAGTGCTGTCACCCACACAAAGCTCTTGCAAGTTCTCTTTACCACAGACAGAGGCCAAGAAACTGGCTTATGGCTCCACAGGGAACCCACCCAGATTGGAATTTCAATGAGGTAGAAGGTAGGGAACATCTCCAGATTTACCACCAGACTCTTTCAACAGGTCTCAATAATAATTTGGCCAATGTTTAGATATGATATTAGACAAATTGAAAAAAGTCCAGTGGCATGTCTTGAACAGGTCATAAAGACTATATGTATAAGGCTATACACACATAGACCCTGAAAAAAAGAGAGAATTCTAGCATGGTAGCCCTGGCTCTCATCATTAGTTCGTTCCGGATATTAGGAAGAAGTTACAGATTCAAGAAAGATTAAAAAAAAGCTGTTGAGGGATCTAGTGAAAATGATAGAGTGAGTGGAGAAGAGTACAGATTAAGACAGAAAAGACACTGAATGAAGATTTGATTAGAGTCCTTCTAGCCAACAAAGCCTCCAGGAGAAAAGGAAATCCCAAGCTTCAACAGATTGCTGAAACAGGAGTAACTAAAGGGGTCTTGACCCAAACTCTAGGACCATGGAAATGGTTGGAGGCTTATTTATCAAAGAAACTGGACCCAGTGGCAGCAGGATGGCCACCTTGCCTGCATATTATTGTAGCCATGGAACTGTTGGTTAAAGATACAGATAAATTAACTTTGGGACACAATTTAATTGTGACCATATTGCCTCCATGCAATTGAAGGGGTACTCAAGCAGCCTTCTGATCGATGCCTCAGTAATGCCTACATGGTTCATTATTAGACTTTACTAATCTGAGTTATTTTCCAGCCACCTGTTTCCCTGAACCCTGCTACTCTCCTACCTGATCCTGACTTGGACTGTCCACTCCATCAATGTGATGAGGTTCTGACCCAGGTACACAGTGTGGGAACTGACTTGAGAGACTCTCCTCTGTCAGAGAGAGAGCAGACCTGGTTTCTGAACAGAAGCAGCTTCAGCTATGAGGGTCAGAGGAGAGCAGGGACAGTGGTGACTTCAGAAAGGAAGGTAATCTGGACTCATTCTCTTCCTACAGGCACTTCAGCTCAAAAGGCCAAGCTAATAACATCAACACAGGCCTTTATCATCGGAAAAGATTTGGCTGTTAACATCTGCAGGGACAGCCAGGTATGCATTTACAGCTGCTCATGCGCATGGAGCCATTCACCAGGAATGAGGGCTCCTAACAGCAGAAGGAAGAACTGTCAAAAATGAGGATAAAATTCTACAGGGCACCAAAAAGGAACCGATGACTGGAGGTAACAACCTGGCTGACAAGGCTGCTAAGGAGGTAGCCTTAAAGGAAATAGCCATCTCTAGATTGCCACTGTCCTACCTGAACCACCCAGAGCAACTTATATATACAGGAGAAGAAATTAAATGTGTTGGTGGTGATTGACTGAAGGTAAGCAAAGATTACTCACCTCTTTAGCAGGAACTGTTCTCAGAAAGATCCAGAGTCACCCACATGGACATGAAACAAATGACAGACACAGTGGGACAATCTAAGGTGACTTTCAAAAAATATACAGAGCTCCATTGAGGATATAGTGACAAACTTTAAAGCTTGCCAGCTGACCAGTACTCCCAGCAACCCCAAACATCCAAATTCCTGACTGCAAGGTGAAAGACTGGGGGCCTATGGGGAGATTTGATTTTACAGAGATCAAGCAGGGAAGGTATGGCTATAAGTATCTGCTGGTATTTGTGGACATTTTCTCTGGATAGACAGAGGTGTTCCCAACGAAGGCTGAGACAGCAAAGATAATGGCCAAGAAATTACTAGAGGATATTTTACCCTGATACAGATTTCCTCATCTGAGAGGGTCAGACAATGGATTGACGTTTGTGTCCAAGGTAAGTCAGGATGTAGCAAAATTCACTGGGGCAGATTGGAAATTGCATTGTGCACACTGAGCCCAAAGTTCAGAGCAGGTAGAAAGAATAAATAAGACATTAAAAGAGACCTTAACCATATTAACCTTGGAGACTGGTAGAGACTGGATGATGTTCCTTCCCTTTGCCCTATATCAGGTAAAAAATTCTTGCCAGATGAGACTAACTCCCTTTGAAATTATATATCCCAGCCCCACATTGTATCCAGTCTATAGTCTGTAGCCATTACAGAACTGAAAGATGATGATTTAATATTCAGGGTCAGAGCTACCCAATGGACTCATAAATATGTTTGGCCTAAATTATGTGCCTCTACTGAAGCAGGCCCAGTTCCAGAACCACACAAGTCCAGGAAACTGGGTCTAGAGAGGAGATTTCACCAAGGTGTGCTTAAACCCAGGTGAAAAGGATGTTACAGCATCCTGTTGACCACACTGACTGCCATCAAAGTGGATGAAATTACCGCCTGGGTGCACTACACTCACACCAGACCTGCTGCTCCACTAAAGAGACTGCCTGGCTCCAGCTGTGCCAAAATGGAGGCTTCAAAAGGACACCAACCCCATCAAGTTAAAGTTGACTCAGTCTCAGCCCTGAGTCTGTTGTCCCTGCTAACTATATGTACTGTGTGTCTTATATTCCCCCCCTTTAGGAAGACATTGAGTTAATAGTTAAATATAATGTTTCTACACATAGATGGTGACAGGAAGGTCAAACTTTAATCCTCCAGACTGTATTGGAACAGGGTATCTTTCTGAGGAACGTCCCCTTGTCACCTCTGCAATTGGACCATTCCCATAGTTTATTCCAAATAGGTTATTCCCTCAGAACAGACATGGTGGGCCTGTTTGACAAGACTGACTCCTTGCATGAAAGGGGTGGTTCTTAATTCTACTACAGATGGGTTCTGTATTTTGGCTTAACTAGTGCCCAACATACCTATTATTAGGAGAAAATGGTATTAAGTGCCTTAGTAAGACAAATTGAGGGACACCTTATGAGATAAAGGAGAGAACCTATCTCTTTGACTTTAACATTAATTCTAAGGGTAGGGCTAGCCCTGATCAGTCCTGGGATAACTGCGCTAACAGACAGTTTAAAGACGTGGATAAAGATAGCCAGTTCGGAGAAAGGGTCATGTCCCACCTGGAGCATCATGTACATTCTCTGGCTGAAGTGATGTTACAAAACAGGATTAGACTTAGTCTTCCTACAAGGAGGACTATGTGCCACCGTACACAAGAAATGCTGCTTCTGTGTCAACCATTTTAGAGCTAGAGAGTACGAGAAAATTCCAAAACTTGATACCATTCACTGTTTGATCCCCCCTTTAACAACTTTTGCATCAACCCTCATGGAACCATTACAATATATAAAACAGAGATTGGGGGCTAGTCAACTAATAGTAATGAGATGTCACTATCAACAAATTAGCACGGACAATCTGAACCTCAAGCAGCCCAAGATTGACCTCCAAAGCAACTAGTAGAGGGGAGAATGAGGGGAGTGAGGCAGCATAATTAACTCCATTTTGTTCTTAAGACTCCATTCTAAGTTAACTTGCCCTAAGAGAGGCACGGCTCCCTCTCTTGAGGTTTGAGAAAAAAAAATCTTGAATTGTCCCTGACAGTTCCAAAATAGACACAGCAGCTGCAGCTAGCTGATAACCACAGAGTGGGCTAAGAAAACAGAAGCCTTTGCCAGGACAAGGTACCACTTTTTGATGTATGCTCCCTCCTTGTGGTTTAACCAGGTGCTGTAAACCAATCAGCTTAAAGACCAACATTTCTTTAAAAGCTCTCATGTAATGCCAAGGCTTGGAGACCCACACGAGTGTTGTTTTTCCTTTATAACCTCCCTTCACTTAGACCTGGGGGTTCACTCTCCTTCCTGTTCCTGGTGATCTCTTTGGGTTTTTTTTCCAATCTGGGTACAACACTCCTAAACTGGATGTCATGGTTACTTCCTTTTCTGTAGCAGAATGTTGAATGGCTTAATCTAGTACAGGTCTTGTTAAACCACAACAGTTACTGTGAGTTCAATGTGTACACCTGTTTGTCCTGTTCAGAAGATAAGAGTTTGTTTCACTGTTCATGCTGACTTCTAGGTCCTAGAATTTTTTCTATCTCTTCTTGTTCAGTGGTCCCTAATACTTGAGTGTGCGTGTGTGTGTGTGTGTGTGTGTGTGTGTGTGTGTGTGTTATAGATGTTCCCATTTGTTACTGAGCACTATATGGATACTTATTTTCTGCATTTAAATCATTTATGTGTATGTTAACTACCTACTGCACAAAATCTTCTCTGATGAGGTGGATCTGAGAGCTGTACTAATCAGTGAATAAAAATATAAATTTAGATGGCAGTTTGATAAGAAATCTGTTTAATGAAATAGTAGTACTAGGTATATTCCTGGGGCCAGTATACTCCCCAGATGTAGGGAGTGGAGCGGTAAAACAAAGATGGCGCCGACATCCAGTCCCGTCTGGTAGTAAACAACTTATCCCGCATGCTCAGGCTTGTCCCCTTGCCAGGGAGGCCAAAGGATAATGAGGTGATCCGGCGCCCACCTGTGGTGAACAACGGTACTGCGCATGCATGGGTTTTGCACCTGGCGTCAGTTGGCTGGAACGTTAATATGCTAATGAGGGATTCATGCTCTGCCAATCCCTGAAGGACAATTAGCAGCCTGCTGTGTATATAAGGCCAGAGCTTTTGCGGCTCGAGGTCCCCATATCAGCAAAGAGGTGGTCCTGCAATAAAGGCTGTTGAGAAGAATCCGACCGTGTTGCGTCTTCCTTGCCGGCCGAGGTGGGCGCGACACCCAGACATCTGGTTTTGGCCAGATTCATTGTACCAGGCATGTACTCCCTCCAATGGAGTAGGTCTTGAATAACAGCCTTTGGTTACTCCATGACAACTGTGTGTCTATTGTACTGATGGGCATATCTTGTCAAGCTGATCTTTCTGTGGCTTGCAGGATTGAAGGCTAAGACAGACTGTTGAGACTTTCTCCCAGCTGCCTTCATAGCAGCTTGTGGTACTATCAAAACTATCAAAACTAGCCAGCAGAAACGGAGCTTTCTGTTCATTAAGGACTTGATTTCTCCACCTTCTGCACACTTTTAAATATGGCCTACACTCAGAATGAACTAAAACAGAAGCAGATTGGCACACCTGTGACTGACTTGATGGACTGGGTCATATCAGGTAGGGAGACTAATCTTAAGTCTGGGCCAAACCTTCTGCTGGCAGCCTACATAGAAGGGCGTGCAAGATGCTTTTGCTTTTTGCCTGTTTATGCACTTATGTCTGTGTATAACGTACATGGCTGGTGCCCACAGAAGCCAAAAGAGGCTGTTTGATCTTCCTGAATTGGGATTATAGATGGTTGTCAGCTGCTGTGTAGGTGCTGGGAATCAGAAAGGCTCCACTGGAAGAACAACCAGTGTTCCTAACTACTGAGCCATCTCTTCTGTGCACAGAACTGTTTTTCAATTAATGTACACAACATGGCTTTAAAATAGAAGGGTCAACATATTCCTCACAAGTTTTGTATTTAGTATATGTAATACAATTATCAGGAGTTAATATCACACAAAAATTCAACATGCTTGACAAAGATTAGCTTCTCTGGTCACCAGTAATGATATTTGTAGATTGATTTTTGACTTTAAATTTTGTAGAAAAAAAATAAATTAGATTATTGTTTTAGCTCTCGAAGTCATGGAACTAAACTTTGTAGGGACATAAAGAAGTGGTATAATTTACTACCGAGATACAGGCAGGTTTACTTTTCTCCAAGGTTAATATATATTCCAAGTATCTTAGTATGGTCCTTTTTAAAATTTTTCTTTACTTCTCAAAAATATTTCCTGGGTTAGAAATATAATTAATTCTGTTCTGTAAAAATTTTTAAAAATTATTAACATGTAGGTATGTATGTCTTTGCATGAAAATATCATGTGCTATAGATACCTGTGAAAGTCAGAAGTATGGAATTGGATGCCTTGGATCTGTCTGTCTATCTATCTATCTATCTATCTATCTATCTATCTATCTATCTATCTATCTATCTATCTATGTATTTCTCCTGTACATATTTCTGTATACCATATACATGCCTGGTGCCCACGGAAGTCAAGGTGGTGTTGGATATCCTTAGGACTAGAGTAGATTTGTGTGACACAATGTGAGTGCTCGGTAGCAAACTCAGAACCTCAGCAAAAGTAGTAGCATGTCTTCTTAACCATTGAGCAATCTCCAGCCCCAATTTCTTTTCTTTTAATTAATATTTGTCTGTCAACATTAGGCCAAAGCCAAGGAAGTATGCCCTTAGTAGAAGAGGATAACATGAATTATTGAGGTGTAGAAGAGTAGGTAGGAACTCTTTCCTTGAGTAAAAAGATTTAGGCATGGGTACATATGCTCAAATACACTTACATCACCATAAAAAAGCATTATAACTGAGGCACTGTGTGTATTACTCTAAAAAATGAAGTAACCCCTTCTGTATAATTTATAACTACATAAGTATTTGACTTTTATTTTTGACTAATTTTTGTACTACTCTATTTAGAAATGACCTATCTTATGGGGGATCTGAGAACTGGAAATTGCATTTTGTAAAGCGGTGAACCTTTTGAAAAATTAAATTAAATAATTTAATGACAGCAGTTAACCTTCAGTTGATCCCGACAATAAGTTGTTCTTTTAATATTTTTAATGTAATGTGGTTCTTGAAGATGACTATAAAGTGAATTTCCTGTAAGGAAATCATGTCATCATCCTGCACTTTCTCTTTTGGGGGTCTGGAGACCAAAACAGGCTAAATTTCAGAAAGTATAGAATGGACTGATAGTGCTTTGGAGTGAATGATGGGCTGAGTCTGAGGATTTTGTCAAAATCCAGGCTTTTGGAATTGATGGAGCACGGAGTTCTGTAGTCCATGCATTTTATGAAAGGGAGGCTTTTCACCTTGATGTGCCCTGGTTTCCATGGTGATGATACTATTGGTCTTGGCATAATAGTGGAATAGAAGCATATCATGTTAAATAAGACACAGCAACTCAGCCACAGATGCTTTTGCTTCCTGATTTATGAGACATAGCATGATTGAAGGAAAGAATTTGTAAGTGGCAATTAGAGGCACGTAGGTAAAGAATTACACCAAGATTGATATTTTTTAGTGAAGTGTAGTTAATGGAGCATGTAAACAAAAAGGATTTTCCATTCTTTGGCTGGCTGGCGTATCTTCTGATTTAATCAAATAAGATTGCAGAATGCCTTTAACTTTCTCCGTGGGCTGACAAAGGTAATTTAGAATGGCGCTTTCCAATGAGTGTCTGCTACCACTGCCAGGGTTTCTATCTTCATGAAGGAAACGCAACTGCGAGTGTCTTTTCAACCTGATTGATAGGCATGAGGAAGCTGGAACAAGAGTTCAGTCTCCAAGAAACAAGAAAAAAGTTGTGTTTGTTAAATGGGGCAGAAAGAGATCTGTTATCCTCTTGTGAATTTTGTGTCTAATTTAGTGTCTGTGAAGAACCATGTGTGGTACATGAAACTAGATACGTATTGCCAGTGCAGTACGCTTCATTTGCCTGGTAACATTTTCATTGAACTGCACCCATAGCGCTCCATAGCCAACCTACAAATTCTTCCTGATTAGAATCATCTATTGATATTGAACCTGGTCTAAGGGCTATAGTACACATTGTGATTAAGAGAAGAATGGAGTTTTGGATCTTTGTTTTGCTCTTGAGTGATTCTCACTTCTACCGTGAATCCTCTGTCCACTGAAAGCTGAAAGCAGATGCTGCGTGAGAAAGAATGGAGTGAATGCATATTACTCCACGCATTCTTCCCCCCACTCCTTATGTCCCTAGAGATACTTATTCCCCCATTCCTTACTCAACAAGGGCATTGCTATCTGCTGTGAACGGAGATAAAACTGAATATCCGAGTAATTGTGATGTGTTATGGCGTTAATGATGTGACATGAACACATCATTTCTATATTGAAAGATCAAGCTCATGTAAATGTTCAGAAATACAGTAACTCTATCAGGTTGGAGATAAGTAAATAAATATTTCACATAGAGTCCAAAGGAAAAAGAATATTCTAGGCATAAAGAAGAGAAAGATGTGAACAAGAAACAGTATTTATTGTTGATTAGTTATGCCTAAAACTCCAAGGAAGGCTAATCGTACAGCATGGTGTCAGTCACCTTCCCATACTGCGAAGCTGCTTACCTTGTTGTTTTGCTATTGTGGAAGTGAATAGACTTTTGGGACAAAAGATACCAATAGAAACAAGTAGTCGATATTAAATTTCCCTTTGACAAAATTCTTAGGTACTTCGATGGCTAGAAGCATGCTGATAATAAATCTCTAAATATTTGCAGTGGACACTAAAAAGGTTCTCCATTCTAGAGAAAAAATGCTATAAGCAGAAAAGGTAGGCAGGTTGAAGTTGCTGTCTTGACCTCCTAACAACACGTTTGCAGTTCCTAAATAATCTACTTTTGAAATATGGTTGGGAATAGAAGTTTGGGTTGCTGAAAAGAAATTGAGGCTGCAGATTTAAAGTTAGGAGGGCTCATCATATAGCTGCTATTTAGAGTTGGGATAGTGGACTGAAATACTCCCAATGTATTATACACAAAACTGTAGAAAACCACGGAGTTTGGTTCATGGTCAGTGAAGAACATGAGGGGAGCACTGGCTGTTATTAGTCTACATTAAACAAACAGCCATCTTGGACTCCTCTTCATGACAGCACCTTGGTTCTTGTTAGGGTCTTTGTATATTTTCCCATCATGTTGGGGACGTGTTGTCTCTGAAGCTTTTATAATCCCAACTGCAGGGATGAGCCAGCATAGAACTGGAAGGGAATCTTATACCACGGTAGTAAGAATTGGTTCGCAGCCCAGTGTAATCAGAATGTGGCATTTTTGGGATGACAGGGTTTGTTTAGGAGGGGCAAAGACCTAATTGAATATAATTAGGCATGATGGGCAGTTTGCTGGAAGTTTCTGGGAGAAAAGCTTTTGAAAGGCAATCTTCATATTCAGAAAGGTACAGTAGGTAATGTTACAACGTGGGATGGAACTCACGGCAGAGCTGCAGAAGGGAAAGACGCCGGTCCTTGATGAGCTGCCTGAGCAAATCAAATCTGAACTCAGCCTTCACTGAAAGTCTCGGTTGCTTTAACTTGTACGTCGTTCTTATATAGGCTATGTTAGTTGAGCTTTCTTTTGCTGGAAACAGACTGCATTCTAATGGATAAAATTGCAATTGGTTATCTAATTCCGAGTGGTTAGGCCTGAGATCATAAACATACGAGAAACACTAATTGTACTTAATAGGTTATATTAATATATTAGAAAATATGTATGTTTGTATAATCATATTCAGTAGATTTATAATTTAAATTCAGTAGATTTTAGATGGTCTTACTACAATAAAAGTTACAATGGAACTTAACAAATGGGTTATCTGCACTGCAGTAATTGTTTCACTTCGTACATCTTAACTTTTTGTGGTATACTTTACAGATATCAAAAGGGTACAGGCTCAATAAAAAAGACAGTAAGCAAAGGGAACTGGGGTCAGCATGGGCTCAGGGAGTGTGGTCCACTCCTGGTATTTGCTAGAGAGGCCCAGAGGATTGAAAGGTGCAAGTAAATTTCAGTGGAAGGAAAAATGAATAGAGCTAATGAATGAAGACAGCTGGTACAATAAGAACAGACATTTTAATTTTTTAAAATCCAGTTTTGAATTTCCAGGACTTGGAAGAGCCTCTGAGGCATAGTTGCACTTACTACATATAAGAGACTGAGTGAGCATGTAAACATTTAAGAAGTGCGTGACACTGCATGGAGTAGCTCAGGCGCATAACCTCACTACTCAAGAGAGCTGAGGTAAGAGCGTTGCTGTGAGTTTGAGAACAGTCAGAACTTATAGTGAATTTCAGAGCAGCCTAGGCTAAAGAACGAGGTTCCTTTTCAGAATAAAGTAATGAAGGGAGTGTAGCAACGTGTTGAGGACAGAGATGAGCAGAAGGCAGAAGATGAGTCTGAGCAGAGGGTAGGAGAAATTTAGGAAAATGTAGAAAAGAAAAGTAAATTTTACAGATAAAATTTCCAGAAAGTGGTTGAGAAGGTGGAACATGCCAGGCAATCCTGCAGGTTTCTGGACAGGACACTTGCAAAGGAAGGCTTGGGTTCTCTAAGCCATTGACTGACTGCTGTGGACAGCAAGGAGAAGATAACCCTAACCCGAGGATGCTGGCAGAATTCATCTGCTAAACTACAAAAAGAATGGGATGCTCCTGCAGTCCAGTTAGGATCAGTTACTCTTTATCTGAACAAATATTTTATGCTCTGTTAGACACAGATTATGTCAAAGACTAATGCTCAGCAGAAAAGATACTTATGAGATCAAACACTACCAACACATGTCAGCAGGACAACTGCTGGTGATACAAAGAAAAGCAGTCAACAATCTTTAAAATGGATTTAAGGGTAAATAGATCCAAGCAATGAAAAACAGGTCAACAAGAATAAAGTAACAGGGTGAGGAAAATGTGTCCACCAAAACAGAACTGCAGAAAGAGAAGAGGCACACAGTAAAAAAAACCTGCTATTGCTATTTCCTATCTGAGGAGCAGAGCTCGGACAGTGAGTGATGAATGGAGGAGGGTTGTAAAGTGCATGCATAGTGGAAGACAGGCTGCAGGTCCTGGGGAAGGGAACTGTAGTGAAAAAAATCACCTAGTAGAAAGGTTTCTTATTCTTGTATCACATAAAGATATAAGTGATTGGCAGGACAGTATTGGAAAAGATAAAATAAATACAGGTTAATAAGTTGCGGAATTTTCAATTTGCATCAGAAAAAATCAGGATTGTTGAACATCAAAAATAAGGGAAACATAAGAGGCTAAGTAATAACAAAAGGAATTAAACAGTAGCATAAATGGTGCTAAATAAAGTATCTGAACTGTTACACTAAGTATGTCTTATTGAAGAATTGAAACTTGGAGATTATTTAAAAATACCAAAATATAGTCAACTTAATGAGTTGCGGAAAGTAATAGACTTTGAAGAGAAAATGGATAAAAGACTAGAAAACAATATTAAACAATATTAAATGAGATAGGACTTAATATTAGAACCATCGTGTGTGTGTGTGTGTGTGTGTGTGTGTGTGTAAGAGAGAGAGAGAGACAGAGACAGAGACAGAGAAACAGAGAGAGACAAAGAGTGAAGAGAGAGTAGGTCTAAGTAATTTCTTGCAATACAGTTCATGTGTAAGCTTAAAATATAGATCTAGAGAATATGAATGACTTTTAACATAATTCCCAGCAGTCAGGTGCAGTTCTATGAGCTGAGGGGTAGTAGGGAGGGATATAGTCCCAAGATTAACACTGTCCACCTGAAAGGGTTACAGCACCTTGTACAGGGGAAAGGGGGCTAGAGGAGAAAAGGCAGGGCTTAGTGACAAGGGCCTTTTATCACAGGCTCTGGATCCCTCTGAAGAACGCAGGTTTTGAAAGTGAGCTTGTGGGATGCAATAAATAAATCTAGAGAAATATTCTAGAACTGTCTGACCTGCAAAGACTTGCTCAGCCATACCACACAGGAAAGAAATATGTTCTTTTCTATTGGTTATGTGCAGGCTTCATTGTGTCAACTTGGCACAAACTGGAGTCACCTGATAAGAAGGAACATTACTTAATGAATTGCCTCCCTCAGATTGGTCTGTGCAGGCAATTTCTTGATTAATGGGTTAAATGAAGGACTCAACTTTCTGTAGGTGATGCCACCCCTGGCTAGGCGGGGGCTCGTCAATTTTATAAAAACGTAAGTTGAGCAAACCTTGAGGAGCAAGCCATTAAGGAGAGTTCCTCCATTGTCTCTGCTTCAGTTCCTTCCTCCACGATTCTGTGTGGTCCTTCCTCTGGCTTTCCTTAATGGATAATGGACTATATCCATTAAGCCAGCCAGTGTCATTCCTCAAGTTCATTTTAGACAGCATTTTATCACAGCAACAGAAAGCAAACAGGACAGTTATATGTGAGTTACACAGAAAAACATATAGAGTTAACATTTTTAAAAATGCAAGTTAAGAGCCGGCACTCAATTTCAACACACTTTTCTGATTATCTTCTATGATGGAGGGGATTTTCACGGTGTTCTAGATTAATGTATACTAAGATGTCATGTTCATTAAGGCACCTTTAAGTCCTAATGTTATAAGGTTATTGTGTCCCATTCTGCCAGAGAGAAGCAACTACAACCTGGGCACTATGTGTCTGGGACTCGTCTTTCCACTGACATTTCCTATTGGTGGGTAAGTTTAGAAAGAGCTGTCCTTGTATAGGAAGCCTATCCATCATTTAATTTCCATCCCCCTTCCTAGAGCATTAAGAGGTAGTGTTTAGTCTCTGCAAATGAGAGAAAGTATGCATCATGAGGCACCCATCTTTTGTGAGGAAAGGGCAAACCGAGGGTGAGAGAGGATCAAGGGGGTGGTTGCGTACAATCAGAGTAGGTTCTATACATTAGTGGGAATTTGTTGAAACTAATGTCTCCAATTAACATGAGCTGATACTTATGATGAGCTTAAGCAATAATTAAGTTGTTCTTAATGCTTGAAAATTAGGTGTACAATATATCTTGTATAAATGGTTGTATTGTGTATACTTGCTTGTAATGTTTATAAAATTATAACTAAGACAATCACAGTCAAAATTTGTGTGCTCAGAAATTTCAATACACGTAAAATATGCTATCTTTTCTGTTAGTCCTTTTGACTTTTGTAAATATTATTTTTAAATTTTTCTTTTATTTTTGATATTATAATTATGTCACTTTACCCTTTAGTTCCCTTTGTCCAAATGATTCCATCTAACCCTCCTTGCTTTCTCCCAAATTCATTTCCTTTATTTCACTAGTTATTGCTATAGGTACACACACACAGACAGACAATACACATACACAAGGACAGACAGACACATCTTCCTAAATATAATCAGCTCAGTACATGTAATGCTGTTTATGGTATTTATGTTATTTATGTAATGTATGTATGCTTTCAGGACTGAGAATTTGGTACTGGATAATCGTTTGGTATTCTGTTCCCTAGAGAGGAATATTTCTCTCCCTTTCAGCATAACTTAATGCCTATACCTCTTTGTCCACTGTTGTGGCTTCATGGACTTCCCTTGTCCACTTTCACACGTCTATTGCTCTTGTCTATACATATCCAGCTCATGTTTTGGCAGTCACGGTGATGAGACCTACTGTGAGACTCAGCCTTAGAGCAAACATTCTCATCTTCTGGATCTTACAGACACGCCCCTCTCCTGTAATATTCCCGAGCTTTAGGTTCAGGTGTTCTTTTGTAGAAGTTTTCATTGGGGCAGAGCTCCATATCTTTGTATTTTGGTTTGTTGTGGTTTTCTTTAATGGTCTCGCGCTTTGCAAATAGAAGCTTACTTGATAAGAGGTGAGAACTACAGTTACTTGTAGTTATACAGACACACGTGTATTGATTGTTGTTAGGGATTGTGCTGGTTCAGTAAAGGGGTTCTTGTAAGACACTGACTTACTATAACCCTGGGTAGTTGTATCGATTTCCAGTTCTAGACATGACTTTCCTCTTGTTGAGCAAGTCTTACATCCAATCAGAAAGCTGTTGGTTGTTACCAATGTACGTGTGCCACTACTGCACTCACAGGTTTATTGTGCCCTGCTGGTCACTGGTTCATAGGCATCATGGCTGGATAGGAGTGTTGGTTGCTTCTTTCCTTTGCGGTCTGGCATGGCATTGAATAGAGCAATAGCTTATATGCTTTGTGAGTCTCTTGGACAATCCTAACCAGTAAGTAAGAACATGTATTCTCATAAATGGTGCTGGATTTTTGCTAGGTGAATTATTTTGTCACTTAGAGAATGCATTATCAGCCCAGATGAGAAAAACTCATGTAAACTGTATATGAATATTTACATATAGCCTTATGCTTATTATCATTTTATTAGGTAACTAGTAAATAGTATAATTTCCCATAACTTTTTCAGATGTCCTATTGTTATTTTATAGTTCTTCCATTTAATACCTAGTTTATTAGTCTTTTGTTATTTTTTTTAGTCCTTATTAGACTAACACAATTTTTGTGTTTTTTCCCACTTAAATGTAGCTTTAAATTAAAAGACTTTCCTGTTGCTTGCCTGATACCAGGCAATTATTGTACAAGTTGCAAAGGTATGAAGTTACTTTTATTTGGAACATTGTTAAGTAAAAGACAAATTAGTATGTAAATTTTTGGTGACTTAGAAGTTTTCTGTATTTCAGAGCCAAATAAGTGCCATAATAAATACCAAAGGTCAGGCAGGTTCTCTAAGCCCAGCTTGAGAGAGAAATCTTGCATGAAGAAGCATACTAATTTTATGATACATTTGATTAATGTGTGAGAGTTGAGCTGCAGTTTTTCTTCCCATAGCTACAGGAATAGGCAAGCTGGAATAATTTCTGCTTAAGAGACCCCAAAAGAATGAGTTCATCAACATAGGGCTGGTCTGACTAGAAGACTGATACTTGTGAGTACATTTTTTTAGTTGAGCATAAGTTTAACCTCTGATTAGAAACTTTTTTTTTTAGGTGAATGACAGTAACTTCCTATAACAAATGCTTTACAAGACTTGCAACTATCAAACGTTTTAAGGTTGAAAGTTACTTCCTTTGTGATTAAACCAAAAACTTAGTTAAGCAATTGAGTATTAGAGAGGCAAGCTTTAATCACACTGATGAAAAACAGAACTTATATTGATTTTAACTCACATAAGACAAATGTTCTTTTGGGCTGAATTTTACGTCACAGAGTCAATGACTCTCTTTGGGCTCACAGATCCAGAATATGTAAATTGAGGAAAGAATGAATTTGGGCTTCATTTAGTCTACTCCCTGTTGTTCAAGATGACTACATTTAGTTGAAGATGTCTTCCAATGTCCTTTTTATACAAACTCTGTCTCTGGAGTCTAGCACTATTCTGTAGCCACTCAGTTTGGGAGTATTGATAGCTTCCCTATATGCCGATTGCCTTCTTTTCCCATGAGCATTGCTTGACCACGCTTTATTAAATTTTCCTCACTCCCCAGCTTGACTATGCCCTGAGTGTTAAGACCCATACTAACACCATGTACACAATATTCATTAGTGGGATTCCAACACAGGATGTTTTAAAACATATATCATCAGGATAATCCTTAAGTGTTTTTAATAAAATAAAAATGCATGATACAGTTCCACAATCAAGGTCACTATCCACACAGGGTAAAATTTACTAATTTAAATTTCCACAAGAATTTCTTGTTTAACAGTTAATCCATATCACATGCTGATATTATTCTATGCATTTTGTTTCTTATTTCTATGTTTTGACTTCAGCTCTTTAGAGCATGGGATAGATATTTTGGCATTTTCTGGCAATGATACATCTTTAGGAAAATCCTGAGCAGGATTAAGTAAAAATGATTTATTATTTTTGTTATTATTTTGAGACTAACAAGGTTAATGAGGACTCTCGGGATATATAAAAAGGTATGTGTGCATGTACATGTACATACACTCACACCCCAATATTTCTGAAAGAGATATATCTAAGCCTATGTGTTGGAGGTGGCAATGAAGAGTAGTTCTGTCCATCCAGTCATTTATTTCTTGAAGGATTCATAGACATGTGAAATTTAAGCCTGCAGATCATGAACTGGAGATTTTCTCCCAACCAGAACCTCAATTTAACCGATGACAGCAAGGTATTTCTTAAACTGAGAAAATCCTGAAGGGTTTGATGGAAGATAAACCTGGCAGTCCAAAACATGCAAATTGCCTCCGAGTTCTTGTAAGTCTTAGTCCGCGAGTTTGGCCTGTGTATAGCAGAAACTATTGCCAGTACAACATGTTGACTGAGTTGCAGTTGGCACATAGCCTTTTCATGATGTGAAGCAGATGTTGGGTGTTTCTGGATGCGATTTTGACCACCTGATTAGTGTTGTGCTGCTCAGTGCTGGCCTGTTTTGCAGAGGGCCTGCTTACACACAGAAAAAAACAAAAAAGGAGCTGTCCCAACTAGAGGCTTGGTGTCCTTTGGAGGGAGATGATGTAAAGAACAGAAGAAATTTAGAGCCCCAAGATAGTTTCCCTCTGGGCAAAAGAGAAACAAGAGATATTTTGGACGACAGGAGGGCAGTTTCTTAACATAGTCTGACAGATTTTTCAATTTGTACTTTGTTATTTATGCAATGAGTTGAAAACTTACATCTGCCTGAAGACCCATCTCTACATAGATTTTATAACTGATTTATTTTAATTAAACAAACACAGGAATCACCAGAATGTTCTTCCGCAAGTGAATGGTGAGATATTTCTGAGCCTTAGGATATTATTTTGCATTAGAAAGAATGTGCAGCATGGCTGAAGGGAAGATGTGAAGGAACCTGATACATGAATTCAGACAATCTGTAAAGAATCCATACTGCATGGTTCCACCTACATGACAAGAAAAGATGAAAAAGAAAAGCTCTGGACAGCAGGGACAAATCTGTGGTTGCTAAGGGTTATTGAGAATGAGTAGGCATGTTTTCTAAAGCATTCTAGGGCTTTAACTTAAATTATTCTATATAATACCATAATGGTGGGTATATTCAATTATCTACTTTTCTAAACACATAGAATGTACAGTGCAAAGAATGATCCTCAATGTCAATTGCAGAGTTGAGGGAATAATAGACTGTTCTTGTATGTTCATGAAATGTGACAAAAGTGCCTTTTGGTGTAGGGTATTGACATTGGAAACAATGCTGTTTTCTTCACAGTAAGGGGAGATTGGGGACACTTAGAGATACTATTATTTCAGTATGCTAAGCCTTTCAATGTGCAATGTCTCTAAAAATAATCTCTGAAAGAAAGAAAAGCAGTGAGATCTCTACTTAAACTTAGGAAGCTTAGTGAACACCTCTAATATGCCAATAAAAGTATCCCTGCCCTCATTTTAAAACTACTGTCCAAAAAATGAACTGTGGTCTTCAAGATTTAGAAGCGATCTGTTTCTAAGGAGAGAGAATATACTATGCACAGGGTTTTCCCAAGTGGACAAGAGGAAGAGAATTTGTTTTCATACAAAGATCAAAATAAAATATTCTGTGTTAACATTGGATATCTTTGGAAAATGGGGTTCTGTGACAGTATTTTCTGAAGCTGTTTAGTAGCTGCTCACTCGCTGATAAAGAAAACAATATGATGAAATATATCTACAGACTATTATTAATAATAGAGCATTTATTTCTTTAGAAGATAGTCTATAACTATGTTATCTTTATGGACAATTAAGATAGTTTATAATTTCACAGGATAAATGCGATCGATAGTGGTGAGTGAATGGCCAAAGTCATGGGCTTTTGAGAAGCATCAGACTTTGTTTACTGCTCAAGTTGAACATGCCGGCTACTGGAGGATCCTTGTGCTGTTGGTAGCTGCTGCAACTCACTGCAAATCTTGGCTTGTTTGTGCTGACGCTTTACCTTAGAGAAGGCAAAATGTACAAACAAGGAAGCACACATTTGTAATGAACATATTTCAAAATTTCTCAAGCTGTACATTCATTTGTCTTTCCTGGCAACTCATCATATACTATTAACCCATTAGTGGACAGAGACAAAATCTTGCTATTGTTCAGTTCACCTGGTGAATGTTGTTGCACTGAAACAGGGATAGTGATGGAGTCTTTATTAACCTGCACATATGTTTGAGAATCTTTACACTCTGAGAATGGCCACAGTATGAACACCTGAATCTTTCCTATGAACTACTACTCATATAGGATTTTCTAATTTAAACTAAATTTAATGCAAGCTGGAAAATGCAGAAGGAGATTTGCTAAAGAGTTTCCAATGCTAGTTCTTTGAAGTGATTTGATTTTATGAAGTTTCTTTTAGGGTAAAACAGTCTTATAGCACATGCACCTAACATGATAGAAACAGTCAGCTAGCTGAGCTCTAGAACATTCTTTCTCCAGGTTTTTTGTGGCTGCTAGTAAGGTACAGTGATTTATGTCAATATTGTACAGTGAGAGGCATATGTGGTAAGGTTCCTGGAGAGTATTTTTTTCCTATAGAAGACTGATGCACAGAGAGATTTAGATAGCCTACAGCATGACACGGGCCCTTTGTGTCCTGTCTTCCTACATTTAAGTTGATTGTATTTGGTGAAATGCTTGTGCTGTTTTAGTAAATTAATGCTTGTATATTCTCTTGCAATAATCATGGCTTCATAGCACCATGTAGTAAACAATATTTTCCCTCATCAAGGAAGCTTCTCTTTCAGCATTGAAGACCACTACAGAAGATGAAAAGCAATCAAATTGCAATTATGGAGCCTAATCTTAATAAATACATCTGCAGAACACTCCCACATCCAAGGCTCAGGGAATATTGTAGAAGAGGTGGCAGAAAGATCATAAGAGGCAGAATTTTGGAGACTTGGCTATGAGACTGTGTCTTCTTGTAATGTCAGAAGCTATTCCCATGAAATCACCAACATGGCCAGTCCTGGTAACATGCCAAGTCACATTATATGAACTGAGCAGGTTATGTTTAGAAATAAATATGTGTACACATATATGCATTCAGATACAATCAGCGTAAAAAGAGGTCATGAATTTGAAGGAGAGAAGAGAGGGTTATATGCAAGGAGGACAAAGGGAGGAATGTTGGTAATTATCCTCTAAATAAAAATTTACAAAGGAAAAGACAATAAAACAACAGCTCAAAACTACTTACAAAAATACCTTCTTTGTTGAAAAGTTATCTGAACTCTCTCACCTTTTTGTGTTAAATCTGTTAGAGACACAAGCTAAATTTCTCAGCACAGTTATACTCTGTAAGCTGGAGAAAACAGGAGACATTAGAATATTCATTTGTCAGAACTAAGTTTTCAGAAGCAGAAGGACTGGAAATGAACACAATTGGTGAGGTGGGTATAGTTGTTTATACAGAACCAGTAATGGGATCTAAGACTCCAAGCCAGTGAACTTAAAGTTGGAAATTGAAAAACAAAATACACTTTGATGTTGAAAAGCAACCAAATGTGTTCTGAATTATAAGCACAAATTATACACGCATGCATTTTCTTGCAAGTAGGAGCTTGCAATAACTTATGGGGCATGTGTTCATAATATGTTTAAGGAGTGAAAATAAGGTTTTGGTTTATAGGTTCCCTAGTAATTACAAATAATTTAAGTCTTCCTATCTTTCCTAAGGTAGGCAGTCACAATGGTTTCCCTCTGGTGAGCACCCAGTTTTCCTAAGCTCAGCAGCTTACAGCACTGAGCATTTACTCTTGTAGAATTTCTGTGAATGAAATGCTGTGCATCTGAACTTTGTTGTCACACCAGATTTCTTAGGACACTGTTGTCAGTCATCAGCCAACACTTTTGAAAAAGAAAATGGATTAGTTATAAACATTTTTTCTTTGAAGTACAATTGGTCAATACTTAGTAAAGACTATTGCTTTCTGGCTCTGATTTTTTATTTGGGTATTTTTTATTTACATTTCAAATGTTATTCCCTTTCCCAGTTTCCTGTCCAAAAACCCTCTATTCTCTCCCACCCCTACTTCTATAAGAGTGTTCCACTCCCCATCTGCCACCCCGTCCCACCCCTCAAACATTCTTCTACACTGAGGGTACAACCTTGGCAGGACCAAGGGCTTCTCCTTCCATTGGTGCCCAACAAGGCTATTCTCTGCCACATATGAAGCTGGAGCCATGGGTCAGTCCATGTATAGTCTTTGTATACATTTGGTTTATTCTCTGTGAGCTCTGGTTGATTGGCATTGTTGTTCTAATGGGATTGCAAGTCCCTTCAGCTCTTTCAATCCTTTCTCTGATTCCTCCAACGGGGGTTCCATTCTCAGTTCAATGGTTTGCTGCTAGCATTCACCTCTGGATTTGACATGCTCTGGCCATGTCCCTCAGGAGACATCTATCTCTGGCTCCTGTCAGCAAGCACTGCTTACCTTCATCAATCTTATCTAGTTTTGGTGGCTATGTGTATATGGGCCACATGTAGGGCAGGCTCTGAATGGCCATTCCTTCAGTCTCTGCTCCAAACCTTGCCTCCATATCCCCTACAATGAATATTTCTGTTTCTTCTTTTAAGAGGGAGTGAAGCATCTGCAATTTGGTCGTCCTTCTTCTTGAGCTTCATGTGATATCTGGATTGTATCTGGGGTAATTCGAGCTACTGGGCTAATATCCACTTACCATCAGTGAGTACAATGTATGTTTTTCTGTGATTGGGTTACCTCACTCAGGATGATATTTTCTAGTTCAATACATTTGCCTATGAATTTCATGAAGTCATTGTTTTCGATAGCTGAGTAGTACTCCATTATGTAGATGTATCATATTTTCTGTATCCATTCCTCTGTTGAAGGGCATCTGGGTTCTTTCCAGCTTCTGGCTATTATAAATAAGGCTGCTATGAACATAGTTGAGCATGTGTCTTTGTTATATGTTGGGGCATCTTTTGGGTATATGCCCAAGAGAGGTATAGCTGGGTCCTCTGGTAGTGCAATATCCAATTTTCTGAGGAACCTCCAGAATGATTTTCAGAGTGCTTGTACCAGTCTGCAATCCCACCAACAATGGAGGAGTGCTCCTCTTTTTACACATCCTTGCCAGCATTTGCTGTCACCTGGGTTTTTGATTTTAGCCATTCTGACTGGTGTGAGGTGGAATCTCAGGGATGTTTTGATTTGCATTTTCCTGATGACTAAGGATGTTGGCCATTTCTTTAGGTACTTCTCAGTCATTCGATATTCTTCAGCTGAAAATTCATTGTTTAGTTCTGTAACCCATTATTTTTTAATAGAGATATTTGGCTCTCTGGAGTTTAACTTCTTGTGTTATTTATATTTTTTGGATATTAGCCCTCTATCAGATGTAGGATTGGTAAAGATCTTTTCCCAATATATGTTGGTTTCCATTTTGTCCTGATGACAGTGTTCTTTGCCTTACAGAAGCTTGGCAGTTTTATGAGGTCCCATTTGTTGATTCTTGGTCTTAGAGCATAAACCATTGATGTTTTGTTCAGGAAATTTTCCCCACTGCCCATGTGGTCAAGGCTCTTACCCACTCTTGCTTCGATTAGTTTGAGTGTATCTGATTTTATGTGGAGGTCCTTGATCTACTTGAACTTAAAGCTTTGTACAGGGTGATAAGAATGGGTCGATTTGCATTCTTCTACATGCTGAACCAGCACCATTTGTTGAAAATGCTATCTTTTTTCCATTGTATGGTTTTAACTCATTTGTCAATGATCATAGGTGTGTGGGTTCATTTCTGGGTCTTCAATTCTATTCTACTGATCTACTTGCCTGTCTCTGTACCAATACCATACAATTTTTATCACTATTCCTCTGAAATACTGCTTGAAATCACAGATGGTGATTTCCCCAGAAGTTCTTTTGTTGTTGAGTATAGTTTTTAGAATCCTGGGTTTTTTATTATTCCAAATGAATTTGCAAAATGTTTTTCTAACTCTATGAAGAATTGGGTTGGAATTTTGATGGGAATTGCATTGAATCTGTAGATTGCTTTAGGCAAATGGCCATCTTTATTATATTAATCCTGCCAATCCATGAGCATGGGAGATCTTTCCATCTTCTGAGATCTTCTCTAATTTCTTTTTTCAGAGACTTGAAATTCTTGCCATACAGATCTTTCATTTGCTTGGTTAGAGTCACACCAAGGTACTTTATATTATTTATGACTATTGTTAAGGGTGTCATTTCCCTAATTTCTTTCTCAGCCTATTTATCCTTTGTGTAGAGGAAGGCTACTGATTTGTTTGAGTTAATTTTATACCCAGCCACTTTGCTGAAGTTGTTTATCAGGCTTAGTAGTTCTCTGGTGGAACTTTTGGGGTCACTTAAGTATACTATCACATCATCTGCAAATAGTGATATTTTGACTTCTTCCTTTCCAATTTGCAGTCCTTTGACCTCCTTTTGTTGTCTGATTGCTCTGGGTAGCCTTTCCAGTACTATTTTGAATAAGCAGGGAGAGAGTAGGCAGCCTTGTCTAGTTCCTTATTTTAGTGGGATTGCTTCAAGTTTCTCTCCATTCAGTTTAATGTTAGCTAATGGTTTGCTGTATATTGCTTTGAGTATGTTTAGATATGGGCTTTGAATTCCTCATCTTTCCAGGTCTTTTATCATGAAGGGGTGTTAAATTTTGTCAAATGCTTTCTCAGCATTTAATGAAATGATCATGTAGTTTTTTTTCTTTGAGTTTGTTTATATAGTGGATTATGTTGATGGATTTCCATATACTGACCATCCCCTGCATCCCTGGGATGAAGCCTATTTGACCATGATGGATGATCATTTTGATGTATTCTTGGATTCGGTTTGCAGGACTTTTATTGAGTATTTTCTGGTCGATATTCATAAGGGAAATTAGTCTGAAGTTTTCTTTCTTTGTTGGATCTTTGTGTAGTTTAGGTATAAGAACATTTGTGGCTTCATAGAAGGAATTTGGTAGTTTTACTTCTGTTTCTATTTTGTGAAATAGTTTGGACAGTATTGGTATGAGGTCTTCTATGAAGGCCTGATAGGATTCTGCACTAAACCCATCTGGTCCTGGGCTCTTTCTGTTTGGGAGACTTTTAATAACTGCTTCAATTTCTTTAGGAGTTATGGAGTTTACCTGACTCTGATTTAACGTTGGTACCTGGTATTTGTCTAGAAAATTGTTCATTTTCTCCAGACTTTCCAGTTTTTTTGAATATAGGCTTCTGTAGAAGGATCTGAAGAGTCTTTGAATTTTCTCAGATTCTGTTATATCTCCCTTTTCATTTCTGGTTTTATTAATTTGGATACTGTCTCTGTGCCCTCTGGTTCATCTGGGCAAAGGTTTATCTATCTTGTTGATTTTCCTAAAAAAACAAAAACAAAAACAAAAACAAAAAACCAGCTTCTGCTTTTGTTGATTTTTTTTATAGTGCTTTTTGTTTCTACTTGGTTGATTTCAGCCCTGAGTTTGATTATTTCTTGCCTTTTATTCCTCTTGGGTGTATTTGTGTCTTGTTGTCCTAGAGTTTTTAGGTGTGCTGTCAAACTGCTAACATGTGCTCTCTTCTGTTTCTTTTTGGAGGCACTCAGAGCTATGAGTTTTCCTCTTAGCACTGCTTTCATTGTGTTCTGTCAGTTGGGTATGTTTTGCCTTTATTTTATTTAAATTCATTTTATTTTAATTTCTTTCTTTATTTCTCCCTTGAAAATGTTATCATTGAGTAGAACAGTGTTCAATTTCCATGTATTCGCGGGCTTCTTGTCTTTTTTGTTGTTATTGAAGATCTGTCTTAGTCTGTGGGGATCTGATAGGATGCATGGTATTATTTTAATATTCTTGTGGAATGAAGTGTAAGAAGGCCAAATAGCTAGAGAAGAATGAGATGGGGTAGCATTACAGTAATTTTAAAGAGGAATAGGTGAGAACAGGAGGCAATCACAGCAGAGTTCACACAGAATACAAGGACTGTGCCTTGTGCTTTCACTTTCTAAAGCAGAGCACTACTGACTTCTAATTGCAGGGTTGTTTGGGTCTGACATGTAGTAGTGGGTCATTGGGTAGTAGTGGGTGCATATAACCTCTATCAGTAGGTTATAGCCTTGTTTCTCTCCTGTCAAATTAAGTATCCTTTCATGTGCCTCCAGGATGGGCAAATCACCTCCAGTTTTGACCTGTTGCTCCAGTGATTGGAGAAACATGTAAACATTATGAAGAGAGGACGCATTATCTAATTTATAATTTATTAAGATCATTTAGGCTTATATTTGAATTATAAACTGGCAGGAGGAAGAGAGGTCATATAATCATTCTAGAATTAATTAAATCCTGAATTTCAACTTAAGTGTAACCAGTAAGAATCCTGATGTCAAACTCAATGACCCTTACTCCTGTATAACACAAAACTTGTGCAAAGAAACAAAGTTAAAGAAAATTGGCAGCAATCATATATAGTTTAAATATGCTTATCTATTCCACATTATAAAATAGAAAGTTAAGAATTGTGCACCTTGATCCAAGTATGATGATGTGTTTAATCATGTATGGGATGGAGGTAAGAAGACCAAGAGTGAGCAGCCATCACCAGGTATAAAATGGATATCAGCCCACCCTTGTCTACTTGAGACTGTCTCAAAACAACAAGAATATCAATGAGATTACCACATTGTTGTGACTCAGTGTAGAAGTTTCCAAGTAATGCTACACTACTCAACAGATATTATTTAATTAGCTTAATATAATGTTTGATTTCTTTTTATTGAATGTATTTTTAATTGGATATTTTATCTATTTACATTTCAAATGTTATCCACTTTTCTGATTTCTCCTTTAGAAACACCCTATCCCATCCTCCCTCTCCATGCTTCTATAAGTGCTCAACTCCAGCCAATCCACTTGTTTCAGCCTCCCTGCCCTGGCATTCCCTGACACTGGAACATCAAGCCTTCACAGGACCAAGGACTTCTCCTCCCATTGATGTCCAATAAGGCCATCCTCTGCTATATATGTGACTGGAGCCATGGGTCGCTCCATGTGTACTCTTTGGTTGATGGTTTAGTCCCTGGGAGCTCTAGGGTGTCTGGTTGATTGATATTGGTGTTTTTCCAATGAGGTTGCAAATGCCTTCAGCTCCTTCAGTCCTTTCTCTATCTCCTCCACTGGGGATAGCATGCTCAGTCCAATGATTGGCTGTGAGCATCTGCCTCTGTATTTGTCAGACTCTATGAGAGCCTCTCAGAAGACAGCTATATCAGACTCCTGTCAGCATGCACTTCTTGGCATCCTCAATAGTGTCTAGATTTGGTGACTGTGTGTGGGATGGATGCCCAGGTGTGGAAACTTATGGATGGCCTTTCTTTCAGTCTCTCCTTCATACTTTGTCTCCTTATTTCCTACCATGAGTATTTTGTTCTCCCTTCTAAGAAGGACTGAAGCATCCATACTTTGGTCTTCCTTCCTTTTGAACTTCATGGGAATTGTATCTTGGGTATTCTTAGCTTTTGGGCTAATATTCACTTATCAGTGAGTACATACCATGTGTGTTCTTTTGTGATTGGATTACCTCACTCAGGATGATATTTTCTAGTTCCATCTATTTGCCTAAGAATTTCATGAAGTCATTGTTTTTAAAAGCTGAGTAATATTGCATTGTATAATTATACTACATTCTCTGTATCCATTCCTCTGTTGAAGGGCATCTGGGTTCTTTCTAACTTATTGCTATTATAAAAAGGCTGTTATGGACATAGTGGAGCATGTGTCCTTATTATATGTTGGAGCATCTTTTGGGTATATGCTGGGCTCTCAGGTAGTACTATTAAAAGTAAAAGCTGCATATTGCTTTTACTATGTTTAGTTATGGGCCTTGAATTCCTGATCTTTCCAAGACTTTTTTTTCTCTTTTATTTATTTATTTATTTTTTTAACTTGAGTATTTCTTATATACATTTTGAGTGTTATTCCCTTTCCCGGTTTCTGGGCAAACATCCCCCTCCCCCTCCCTTCCTTATGGGTGTTCCTCCCCACCCTCCCCCATTGCCGCCCCTCCCCCAACAGTCTAGTTCACTGGGGTTCAGTCTTAGCAGGACCCAGGGCTTCCCTTCCACTGGTGCTCTTACTAGGATATTCATTGCTACCTATGAGGTCAGAGTCCAGGGTCAGTCCATGTATAGTCTTTAGGTAGTGGCTTAGTCCCTGGAAGCTCTGGTTGCTTGGCATTGTTGTACATATAGGGTCTCGAGCCCCTTCAAGCTCTTCCAGTTCTTTCTCTGATTCCTTCAACGGGGGTCCTATTCTCAGTTCAGTGGTTTGATGCTGGCATTCGCCTCTGTATTTGTTGTATTCTTGCTGTGTCTCTCAGGAGAGATCTACATGTGGTTCCTGTCTGCCTGAACTTCTTTGCTTCATCCATCTTGTCTAATTGGGTGGCTGTATATGTATATGTATATGGGCCACATGTGGGACAGGCTCTGAATGGGTGTTCCTTCTGTCTCTGTTTTAATCTTTGCCTCTCTATTCCCTGCCAAGGGTATTCTTGTTCCCCTTTTAAAGAAGGAGTGAAGCATTCACATTTTGATCATCCGTCTTGAGTTTCATGTGTTCTAGGCATCTAGGGTAATTCAAGCATTTGGGCTAATAGCCACTTATCAATGAGTGCATACCATGTATGTCTTTCTGTGATTGGGTTAGCTCACTCAGGATGATATTTTCCAGTTCCAACCATTTGCCTATTTAATTTCATAAAAGTCGTTGTTTTTTTGATAGCTGAGTAATATTCCATTGTGTAGATGTACCACATTTTCTGTATCCATTCCTCTGTTGAAGGGCATCTGGGTTCTTTCCAGCTTCTGGCTATTATAAATAAGGCTGCGATGAACATAGTGGAGCCCGTGTCTTTTTTATATGTTGGGGCATCTTTTGGGTATATGCCCAAGAGAGGTACAGCTGGATCCTCAGGCAGTTCAATGTTAACATGAAGGGTTATTGAATTTTTTCAAATGCTTTCTCAGGATCTAATGAGATGATCATGTGGCTCCTTTTCTTTGATGTTGTTTATATTGTGGATTACATAGATGGATTTCTGTATATTCAACCATCCCTTCCTCCCTGGTGTGAATCCTACTTGATCATGATGGATGATCATTTTGATGTATTCTTGGATTTGGTTTGCAAGAATTTTCTTGAGTATTTTTTTTGTCGATATTCATAAGGGAAATTGGTCTAAAGTCATCTGTCTTTGTTGGGTCTTTGTGCAGCTTAGGTATAAGCATAATTGTGGATTCATGAAGAAATTGGTTAGAGTTCCTTCTGTTTCTATTTTGTGAAATAGTTTGGAGAGAATTGGTATTAGGTATTCTTTGAAGGTCTGATAGAATTCTTCACTAAACCTATCTGATCTTTTTTTTTTTTTTTTTTTTTTTTTTTTTTTTAAGTTGGGAGACTTTTAATGGCTACTTCTATTTCTTTAGGTGTTACAGGACTGTTTACATCATTTATTTGATCACGATTTAACTTTTGTACCTGGTATCTGTCTAGAAAATTTTCTATTTTATCCAGATTTTCCAGTTTTGTTGAGTATAGACTTTTGTAGTAGTATCTGGTAATTTTTTTGAATTTCCTCAATTTCGCTTGTTATTTCCTCCTTTCATTTCTGATTTTGTTAATTTGGATATCGTCTCTGTGTCCTTTGGTTAATGTAATTAAGGGTTGATCTATCTTGCTGACTTTCTCAAAGAACCGGTTCCTGGTTTTCTTGATTCTTTGTATAGTTCTTTTGTTTTTACTTTGTTGAATTCAGCCCTGAGTTTGATTATTTTCTGCTGTCTTTTTTGTTCTAGAGCTTTCAGGTGTTCTATCAAGCTGCTATTGTATGCTTTCTCTAGTTTCTTTTTGGAGGCTCTCAGAGCTGTGAGTTTTCCTCTTACCACTGCTTTCATTGTGTCCCAAAAGTTAGGGTATGTTGTGCATTCATTTTCATTTCTAAAAAGTCTTTAATTTCTTTCTTTATTTCTTCCTTGACCAAGTTATCAATGATCAAAACGTTGTTCAGCTTCCAGGTGTATGTGTGCTGTTTTTTGTTTTTGTTTTTGTTTTTGTTTTTTGTTATTAAAGACCAGCCTTAGTCTGTGGTGATATGATAGGATGCATAGGATTATTTCAATCTTCTTGTATTGCTGAGGCCTGTTATTTGACCAATTATATGTTCAGTTTTTGAGAAGGTACCATGAGGTCTTGAGAAGAAGGTACTTTTTTTGGTTGTTTTAGGATGAAACATTCTATAGCTATCTGCCAAATCCATCCGGTTCATAACTTCTGTTAGTTTCAATGTGTTTCTATTTCCATGATCTGCCCATTTCTGAGAGCGGAGTGTTGAAGTCTCCCACTATTATTGTGTGAGGTGCAATGTGTGCTTTGAGCTTCAGTAGAGTTTCTTTTATGAATGTAGGTGCCCTTGTCTTTGGAGCATAGATGTTCAGAATTGAGAGTTCATCTTGGTAGATTTTTTCTTTGATGAGTATGAAGTGTCCCTCCTTATCTTTTTTGTAACTTTTGGTTGAAAGTCAAATTTTCTACGATATTAGAATGGCTCCTCCAGCTTGTTTCTTGGGACCATTTGCTTGGAAAAAATTTTTCCAGCCTTTTACTCTGAAGTAGTTAGTCCTGTCACTGTCATTGAGGTGGCTTTCATGTATACAGAAAAATGCTGGGTCCTGTTTATGTACCCAATCTGTTACTCTATGTCTTTTCATTGCAAATTGAGTCCATTGATGTTAAGAGATATTAAGGAAAAGTGATTGTTGCGTCCTCTTATTTTTGTTGTCATAGGTGAAATTATGTTTGTGTGGCTATCTTCTTTGAGTTTGTTGGAAAAAATATTACTTTCCTGAGGGTATAGTTTTCCTCTTTGTGTTGGAGTTTTCCATCTATTATCCGTTTTAGGGCTGGTTTTGTGTAAAGATATTGTGCAAATTTAGTTTTGTCATGGAATATCTTGTTTTTTCTATTTTTGCTAACTGAGAGTTATGCTGAGTACAGTAGCCTGGGCTGTCATTTGTGTGCTCTCAGGGTCTGTATTGCCTTTGCCCAGGATCTTCTGTCTTTTAGAATCTCTGTTGAGAAGTCTGGTATAATTCTGATAGGGCTGCCTTTGTTTGTTAGGTGGCCTTTTTCTTTTACTGCTTTTAATATTCTTTTTTTTCTGCATTTGGTGTTCTGATTATTACATGACCAGAGGAATTTCTTTTCTGGTCCAGTCTATTTAGAGTTCTGTAGGCTTCTTGTATGTTCATGGGCATCTCTTTCTTTAGGTTAAGGAAGTTTTCTTCTATGATTTTGTTGAAGATATTTACTGGCCCTTTAACACCTCTTATTCTTCTACACCTATTATTCTTAGGTTTGATCTTCTCATTGTGTTCTGGATTCCCTGGATGTTTTGGGTTAGGAGCTTTTTGCATTTTGCATTTTCTTTGACTCTTGTGTCAGTGTTTTCTATGGTATCTTTTGCACCTGAGACTCTCTCTTCTATCTCTTGTATTCTGTTTGTGATGTTTGCATCTATGTCTTCTGATCTCTTTCATAGGTTTTCTTCTCCAGGGTTGTCTCCCTTTGTGGTTTCTTTAATGTTTGTATTACCATTTTTAGATCCCGAATGGTTGTGTTCTATTCCTTCACCTATTTGGTTGTGTTTTCCTATAACTCTTTAAGGGATTTTCGTGTTTCCTCTTTAATGGCTTCTACGTGTTTACCTGTGTTCTCCTGTATTTCTTTAAGGTAGTTATCTATATCCTGGTTAAAGTCTCTGTCATCATCATGAGATGTGATTTTAAATCAGAATCTTGCTTTTCTGGTGTGTTGTGATATCCAGAACTTGCTCTATTGGGATAATTGGATTTTGATGATGCCAAGTAGTCTTGGTTTCTCTTGCTTAACTTTTTGAATTTGCCTCTGACCATCTGGTTATCTCTGGTGTTAATTGTCCTTGCTGTCTCCGACTGGAGCCTGTGCCTCCTGTGAGCCTGTGATCTTAGGTGTGTCAGCACTCCTGGGAGACTGCTCTCTCTCTGGGCAGGATTTATGTCCTGAGAGCTGTGCTACAGGGTTAACTCCAGAGCATATATCTATTGAATATATTTTCATATTTTATTTTTATTTAGTATAAAAACCTTATATGCACTCTATTACAAAAAATTAGTTGGATAAGGCAATTAACAAACGTTATATATATATGATAGTCATTTCATTTTATTTTGCATTTTTGTGATTTTATTTGGCATATACAATTTTGTATATATATATGTATGTATATATGTATATATGTGTTCTTGTGTAAAGCATTAATATATGTTTTCAAAATGTTAATTAAAAGGGAGAAAGACTTCAAAAGGAAGAAAATACAAATTATGTAAATTATACATGTATAAAATATTGATGAATGACAGAATAATTATTAAAATATGTGTCTTAACAGGATTATTAAGATATTATCCATTAATTTTCAGAATAGCAAGATTAAAGAGGATCTCATTTGATTTTTGTAGGAAACAGATTTGCATCACAAGGTAAAGAATCAACTGGTAAAAATCATAAGCCGCAAGTATTTTACCTCTGGGAATTTTTCCTATGGAAGTAATTAGACAAGAGCCCGATGATCAAGTTTGTGCTTGTGGTTGCCACTAGGGACTAGGATCAACCCCTCACCGAAAATAGTTTCAGATGTGGAGACCAATGAAGCCACACACACTGAGGTATGAAAAGGTTTGTAATTCACGTAATGGGACCCACAGAGGAGATGAGGGCGGACACCCACACTTGTCTGCACAGGCTTTGGTGAAGAAAGAGGTGAGGGCTCTGGTTAGATTTATAGTTAGAGAATGGGGCTCCAACCAGTGTTCTGAGCAGGATTAACCACTTGTATGGTTTAAATTTCATGCCCACACTGACAGACTTTCCTTTAGGCCTGCCTGTCAGGTAAAAGAACAAGGGGTGTGTGTGTGTGTGTGTGTGTGTGTGTGTGTGTGTGTGTGTGTGTGTGTGTGTTGATAGATGCCTACATCAGACTGAGAATATATTATAGCTCACTTCTGAGATCTGATAAATGATGGAAATGTGCTGTGCTCACCCCCCACCCCACCTCCGTCATCCAGATCTTGTCTTTAGCAAGCCAGCATGTCATCTTGTGAGGCCTGAACCCTGAGACTGATGAATAAAAACAGTTCCTTTAAATGCCTTCCTGGCAAGCCTAGCAGTGACTCAGTTGAGGAATAAATGAGGACTGTGGTCCCTATATCTAGAGCAATATCTAGAGCTAGAGAGACCAGGGCAAGTTTTGGTGTGGTCTGGAATTGTGGGTGTTTATAAATGTAATATGTGCTCTTTTTTATGCTCTGTTATCTGCGAGGAAAATAATATGCAGAGTTCTTTATAGATGATCCACAGATGGGCAACTGTTTCCATTGCCACTGATTAGAACACAGCCTAAGAGTCTGTAAAGATATATAGCAAAAGCCTAAGGTCACAATAGTCATCCCTCAATTGTGGAGAGAATTGCCTTACATCTGATCAGTTTGTGAAAATGGACTTATCACTACATCTTACCTTATATCAATGATGTCCCCGTGTGAATTGGTAAAAAATAGCACCCCAGGGAAGCTAGCCCACTGTGAAGTATACCACCTCATTGATTTCCACATCCTTCCATGTGGCCAGTGGGTGCAAAAAAGATCTCTTCACAGGTGTCACTGTATACTGAAAAAGCATTAGACAGGTAAAGTAAACTTGAATGTCCAAATTTGGTTCTAAAATGCCATTTCTGCCTTAATAACGAGACTTTGACCCTCATCTGCACATCAGATTCCTATATCCTTTATTGAAGGCATAATACTTACCTGACTTTGACAGCTCATGGGCTCAAGATCTTTCTCTTTCCGAAAGATTTTCTATTTCAGAAGCTCCTGATTATTCACAATGTTCCTGAGGAGGGAAGGTCCTCATAGACAATCCTGGCCAATTATTACCATAGTAGCTGGCCTACTGACTCCAGGAAGCAAAAGAAGAGCTTAGTAAAGGATTAATTCTCAAAGGGAAGGTAGTTTCTGGAGATGCTAATGGTGGTGCCTAATGGGTAATAATGTACAATTGAGATAGATTCCATAATTTTGCCTCTTTTCCACACCCCCAAAAAGTCTAATTCAGACTGGGCCAATTTACTGGTCAATCAATAGGCCTACATTAAATGACAGGTTATTCCAGAATCAATAGACACAATTACTTCTGAGATGCACAGATAGCACCTAGACAAAACCAGGTTCAAGTTCGTTTTAAGATGTATCTCTGATCCACACCTCTGACTGTAAAAGCAAGTTACTGAAATGAATGGCTTAGGAGAGTAAAATCTATAACAAAAGATTGGCAGGACTCTGCAAATGCATCAGGGCACAGGGCAGCTGAAATGCAAGCTTGTCGGCAGACAGCACCATGGCCCAGAGCCCACTGTGCATGCCTGCTCACAGCAGACAGATGGTCCAGTTAGCAAGCCAAGGGAAACAGGGAAACAATCTCAGGCAGTGCAAGTATGGCCCAGGCTATCCTATTTACACTGCCAATTGTGCTGCGGTTGCCCCCCTGGAAGGCCAAGTTAAGCTTTCACTCAAAATTGATTCTGATGTTGAAATAGATGATTTCAGACATGCACAAGAAGGGTAGGAAAAGTTTAATACCCAAATAACAGGATGGCGTAGAAAAGCCCAAACAAAGGAGGGACAGGTGGCTTTGTGGTTGAGGATTGGGAACAGGGTGTGAGGATTTGTGAACCTTGTGTGGTTTCTGAAGTTTTTCTTTGCTGTCAAAAGAAGCAGCATCTAGATTTTCTAATTGGTTTGTCCAGATATGAAGAGGCTGGAGGAGTGTATTTGACAGCAGCCAAACATCAAAAATGAAGTTAGAATTTATATTCTAGAATATTGATAATAATTTTATTTACATGTGGAAGAATTCCAAACAAACTAATTATATATGGGTAAGATTGTGTAAATATGCCTTGTAACACTATAGATTGAAAAACTATAACGACAGACATTGTTAGGTAGGGAAACTAAGCTGTGCAAAGCATAATATCATCTATATACACACCCCTACAATTCCCACCCACAGGGGAATACGCCCAGATGAAAACAGTGGGCGTTTCTGGTGGTAGAATTCTAGTGATTTTTGTTTTGATTTCTCTCATTTGCATTTTATTTTAACGTCTATTAGAGGAGTATGTTTGCTATTGTTGTTGTTTTATAAGCTTTTTCATTTGTTTGTTTTTAAATAAAAGCCACTTAATTTCTTAAGGCCTTTGTCTTAGGTCGTTTCCATCAGTGGAACCATGCACAGAGCTGAGGTAAGCATTAGGGGCTGCTTTGGTCCTGGCTGTGTGCATTTCACTGCTTTGCCTAGTTGGGTTTAAAGATGATCCAGATGGCCTCGAATGCTCTGCTGAGTGAATAGCTTTGCTGCATGGTCTGCTTGATTCTGATTTGCCATGCTGCAGAACATCTTGAATTACTTTTCCATTTATTTTGTAATTTTATAGTTTCTCTCGCCCCTGGCTTTTCAGAGGTAGGTAACAATTTTCAGTTCCTATAGTAAATTATTTTCCCTCTACTTTTAAATGTCTTGCCTAGAAAAATCATAATATCTTTGAAATACAACTATGGAATTCTGGCAACGGACTAGGGTGAGAATTTGGCTCATCATGAAGATCACATAATTAGTATAGCAGATGTTAATTCAAAGGACAGGAGAATTTCATTGCACAAATGAAAGATAATAAATGAGCCTATTTAGAAGTATTTTGCACACTTTGAAATAGCATTTCTTCCTATTCAAACGAAATACTATTGCTTAAATGTGAAAAATCATTAATCATTGTGCTTTTCGAAGTGCTAATACTATCATAGGCGCTAACTAAACTATGTGCTTCAAACTTGGATTAGAAAGAATTTAAAATGTATGTGTGATACATTTAATTGCCAAATAATAATTAAAAAGTGTTGGGAGGCAGTTTTATTATATAGCATGTAATTATAGCATAACAATATTAATGAAGCATGTAAAAGCTAATCTGATGTACATAACTTGTAGAACTTACTACACATGAAAAATATTCATCAAATTAAACTCTGGCCATAGTTGTGTGCCTTTCCTTCTGTTGTTAAACTGATATAACATGGAATAGAGTCACCACCTAAAATACTAAACTATGCAACATAAAACTTTTCTCATTGCCACATATAAGGAACCAATGCAAAGTAGTTTGTGGCAAAGTCTGTGTTGACTAAGAAGAAGCAAGGCACTCATGACTCCTTCATCACATGTCTGTTATGTGTAGAGTAAGGTATACAGAGAGTAAGGGTTTATCTGTGTCCATCCATTCCCTGCCTTGCAATTGCCAGCAGGTTTTACTAAACATCATTATATTCCAGCCTTAGATTAGAATATTCATAATAATTATATTTGCATGTGGAAGAATTCCAAACTAATTATATATTGGTAAGGTTGTATTAATATGCCTTGTAACACTATAGATTGAAAAACTATGAAGATTAAAAATTAATGTCTCTTGCTTATATATAAAGACCCAAATCATTAATCTTTCACCAAGAAGGAAACAAACCCAGGTAAGTTCAATCAAAGTCTCTTCCTGGAAATAACTGACACCTACATAATGTCAGTGTTGCTCTGCAAATGCCTGCTGAACACAGACCATCTCCTTCTTCACTTTCTCAGTACTCCCAAAGCTAAAACGTGGACACAAGGCACTGGGAGTTACATGGTAATATGATGCCCACAAAACAGAGGCATGAACAACAATTTCTACAGGGGAATGATGGAAGCAGTATGGGTCGAAAGAATGACCATTTTCCAGAGGTGGCCATGGTATCTAAGGGGCAAATGTGGACAGCTATGTGTGACAGTTACTGCAGAGTTGGGTAGCTGGTAAACTTTGCTGTGTATTGACTCTGCAATTGTATGGGCCATTATGCTTTAATTTTTTTTTAAACTAAAAACCAATGCCTCTTGCATAAATAAACACATACATACATATACATATATATACATTGACACATATACATATACGTACATATATAAACATATGCATACATATACATATATAAACATACATACATACATATATATATTCAATTAAGATCTATTAGCCTATAAAACTCATATTCTTTGAGGGTGATGTGCTGCAGGGATGGCTCCTCTTGGAGGACAAACTGCCTCTGTGTTCAATTCATAACCTGCTGGAAAAGTCACCCATGGTTCATTATAACCTGCACTCCTTCTGCAGTGGCATCCTTAATGAGAACAGAACCAGCTTTATGCTCTTAGCTCAGATTCTAAGTTATAGAGAATTCATTCAATGTGGTGAGTGAGAAACTTACTGTATATATATGTTTTTGAAGTAGGTCACTGATATGGCTGATACTTTAGTTTTCAGGTCATTGTTTTGCCATTAAGAATAAAATAACAGCGTTAAAGTAAAAAGCAACGACCTGGTCATCTTCCATTAGAGAGAACAGAGCCATTTGAAATACTACAGAGCTGCTGCTGGGGTAACGATGGAACATTCCACTCGCTCTTGCTGTTGTGGGTAGGACATGTTCTCAAGATTTATGTTTGTTTTGAAGTTAATTAGCCCAATGTAAACCTTATGCTCTTCTGATTAATTGGTTTCATACTGGCTGACTAGGATTTACATGTATGATGTAATACTAACACAGAACCAGGGCTGCATGCTTCTGTACCTCTGTAAAAGTAAGGAATGGGAAGTCTCCCCATAGGAGTAATTCCACAACATTGTCTCTGAGGGGGAAAATACCTATTTTAACCTCTCACAAACTTCCCACTTCATTTTGGGTCACCCGACTCTGTCTTTATGATGGTGGAGGGTTAATAGTAGCATGGGAGGTTTTAGACTGCATACAAGTCTTACACAGTTGTTTCTCAGGCCCTGTGTAACTCTGCATGTCAATGACTATTGTCTCGGAGGCCACTCCCAGCTCTGTGGCTGAACTCTGTGGCTGTTCACTGTATAAAAAGTTCCATTGTATAACGTGTGTGTGGTGAGGCATGGCTGGCTCCCCGATCAGCACTTCATTCTACTCCTCTGCTTTTCCTCCTATCCCTGCCTGCAGTGTTAGCAGGTTTTACTTTGCTCTCTTTAAATACCTGAGGAAACCAGATGAAAAGAGAAAGGCTTTATGTTAACTGCTGGTTTCAGTCCATGGTTGTCTAGGTTCATTGTTTGTGTCTGTGGGGAATTGGAATGTACTGATGGCAAGAGAACACCGGCAAACAAACCTGCTCACTGCCTGATGAGCAGGAGGGAGATGAGTAGCATCCACTGTCTTCTCCTTTTGCTCCATTAGAGTCCCAGCCTATTAGAAAGTGCCACTGCTATTACATTTGTGCCAGGCCCCCCTTTTCTTTTTTGGATTTTTTTATTTACATTTCAAATGCTATTCCCTGTCCCAGTTGCTGGGCCATAAGCCCCCTATCCCCTCCCCTTCTTCTATGAGGGTGTTACCCCTCCAGGTCTTTCTCCCTTAGTTAAGGACCCCTGGAAACAGCCTCGAAGATATTATTCAGAGTGTGCTTTACTATTTGGCTAGGACCGCCCCCCTTTCAGCTTTCCCTTGAACCTATTAAATATGCTTCCTACGGTTTAGGTATAAATCGAAAAGGCTCTCATTACTACGGCATCATTCCCTCTTTCAAAAACCTTGGATCAGAAGAAGGATCCTTCTTCCTTACTCCCAGGATCATCACATCAGTCTTGCTGCTTCTTTGGAAAAGGTCATAATACTGGTCCAGATGAAACAAAAACAGTTGGCTCATTAAAGTGTGTGTGTGTGTGTGTGTGTGTGTGTGTGTGTGTGTGTGTGTGTGTGTGTGTGTGTGCATGTGCATGTTCATTTTGGGGCATTTAGTTTACTGCAACTAAATATACACATATTCTTCTGCACTTTATAATTGAGAGGCATATCTTGAAACCCTTTCTTTTGAGAAGCATATATTATTGGGCATCGTAAGGAATGAGAAAGTGAGAGGAAGACATGGGCAGGCAGGCAGGAGTCCTGAGGAAGAGCTATATTTACCAGCTTTTCCCCTTTCCATCACAGTCCTATTCTCCAATGGGAACGAGTTTTCTCTATTTGAACAATTTCTGGCTGCATTTCTCTCCTAGTGATCTCTAAATCCCTGGACGAAATAACATCATTTTGAAAAGGAAAGCTGTCAACTTTCAGGGAAATGTACCTCACACAAAGGTGTATTCGGAGCCCTGTGGTAAAGAGGAGAGGCATCAGTTTCATAGTTTCTATGTAGACTGAGAACCATCCATTCCTTATTAAGAACTGATTACAAACTAAATGGATGAGTACAATTATATTGACTATGGAATGTACATAAAGCATACATAATTACTTGCAGATGTCTTAAGAATCAAAACCACAATGTTTATAATGAAGATTACATACATAGAGTAAGTATGTGTCACTGAAAAACTGAATGCATGGCCCGTGAGATGTGATAAATGATTTGTCTTTCAATTTCCCTTTCAACTTCATGCAGAGGGGAAGAATTTCCCCAGCTTTTAATAGAAGTAACAGTAAAAGGTAGTCTTGGCCTCAGTTTATGTAATAAAGCATGACCATAATACATGAACTGACAGCATGGAGCCCAATCTAGAAAGCAACACTTGAGGTTTTAATAAGACTTCTCCTGCCCTGGGTAAGATACGGATATCTGTACACCCCTCTTTCTTATTCTATTCCTCAGAGGCTGTTCTCTATCTCAGCATGATGAGGCATGCAGAGAGAAGAGAGGTAAGGGGAGCTCCATTTTCTTTTCTGGGTGGCAATGCGCCCTTTGGGTTTTGCCTATTTGCAGCCCACTCTTCTTGTGTTGGATTCTAGGCAGTTTTGAATGGGGCTCTCTTAGTTGCCATTCCTTTGAGTCAAGAGACAAATTGAGGCAGACTAATGACTTTGAGCCTCCTTCATTGGCCCCTGAGATTGCACACCCGTACCTTTAGTCTTTTGCTGCAAGATCTCTTCCTTCCAGAATATCCAATACCTTCACATTCTTTTTTGTTTAAATCATACAAGATGAGAAGATCAATCTGTATTATGCACACACAAACCCTTTGTTATAGCCAATGTTAAGTATATACCCAATAACAGTGGATAGCTTTCTTAGATCTTAGATCTTATCTTAGATCTACAACCAGAGCACCTAACCAGATGGTCTTCCTTCTAGAATTTATAGTCTAGTTGTGTCTCACCATAATACCATCGTTTGTCCCTGCCAACATCTCATTTTGCTATGATTTTTAACTTCAGTGCCCACAGGTTAAGCTTTTCTGTGGCATCTCTAGTTATAGGAATGTGATTCGCAGTATTTTCCTTTCGAGATTAGGTTGTCCAGTATTTTGTGGCAGTGTCTGAACATTCTCCTCATTGATCTCATAATAACAGCACTTTTACACTTTGACCTTTTCTATAGCCTTCATCTCTTTATAGATTCCCAACAGTCATGAACTAGGTTATGACATGACATTTCACCTATGCAGGGTTAGCCATTTTTTTCTTGATGGTTAGTATTTAAATGTAAATACAGTACCTTCCTGCATGCCTTGCTCATAGAGGTGGCTGACACTTTCTCTCACACTTGGCTATAGTATATTGCCTGGTGGTTTTAGCTGAAAGGCGCAGTCATTTCTTCTCTCACACTTGTCTTTTGTCTACTGTCATTAGGACTTTGGTATTTTAACTAAAAGAAACCACCTGAAGTTGGCTTATGAAACTGGTCACCAATAAAAACTTTTCATGGGAGCGAGAGGCAGGAATGCATTTTGGCTTTGCAGAAGATTTGAGCCAGGCACTAGGGCGTCTGGGGATTCTCATTCCTTCTGCTCCATTCCCATCTTTCCCCTTTCTTGTGTGTGCATAAATAAACAAATAACACTATTTTTTCATTTGTGTCAATGCCTATAACAAAGAGAGAGTACTTTTCTCATTTCTAAGAAATGGATTCTATTGGCCAATATTTTGGGCAGGTCTTACTTTTTGTTTTTGTAAGGGATAGTGGGTATTGTAATTGTTGGAACTCACAAGTAGAGAGCTCATTTGGTACAAAGCTCTGTATTTGATTCCCATCACCATCAAAATAATTTTAATTAATAATGTTGTATAATAAAGTAGCAGCAAAACAGTGCAAGCATGGGATACCTGGAACTCCACTGCGAATGGCTTTTGTAAGATCTCTACCATTTGTTGAATTGGCTGCCACCTCAGTGTCGCTATTGATACTGGTCATCTTCTTAGTGTTAATTTGTGATTGCTGCTCTTACAACTTATCTGAAATTTGAAAACTTGCCTTCCAGAAACTCTCAAATCTGAAATGACACTTGCTGAACTGTAAAGTTAAAGTATCACATGGCTGCATTCCTTCCGCAGGCTCTAGCAGGGAATGTTCTCTTGCTTTTTCTAACGTCTGGCTGCCCATGTTGCTGAACTTACACCTTCAAAGCAGGTTTTGCCTCTCTCTTTTCCCAATTAGAATTCCTCTGATTAAATGGCATCTACTTACATCATACAAAATAATCTCTCGATCCTAAGATTCTTAACCATATCTGCATGGTCTATCTTCAATATCCGTTTTGTTCACAGTACTACCAGAAGGGTGCTCATTATCCTCACCATAGGTTCCATTTACCTACTTGCTTCTCCTTTCTGCTTTGTTTTACATGAAGCACTGCTTTATATTTCTTTCTCCTTTTTCATTTCATGATTATTAACCTTTAGCTGGCTACTGAGCTTGGGTATGGACAGAAATAACATGCTAGTCTACCAAGCTCCTCACTTTACTGAGGATTTCTTACACCCAAGGGACTTGAAATATGAAATCACCCCTATTTCTTGATTTCTGGAGTTGGCAATATTCACACCAGACCATACTGCTACTGGAGAGGGAGGTGCCAGGGCTCTCCTGTTATATTTCTGCATGGGTTATGCAGAGTCTAATTATACCTCTTTTATGGGATGCCTAAAGTTAGGAGAGACGTGTATTATAATAGGTTAGTGCCTTGGGGTTTTAGAAAGTGAGCCAGCTCTAGCAGAGAGAGACAGACACAGAGACAGAGAGACAGAAGACAGAGGCAAGGCAGAGAGACATAGACAGAGAGAGAGAGAGAGAGAGAGAGAGAGAGAGAGAGAGAGAGAGAGAGAGAGAGAATGCATTTATTTGTCCTTTTAAGATAGTCTTATACTTTATCCTAGGCTGGCTTTTGACTCATAGTGATCGATATAGCAGAGATTGGGGATCTGAACTATCCTGACTGGATAGATTTTGCTTTTTCTATTATAGCTTCTGCCCCCTTGCTCAAAATTCCAGGGAAGGTGAACCTGCTTTATAGAGCGATATAGAGTCTTTCTGGGCTAAATCTGTGCTTTGTCAGGAAAGAGGATAATTTCACAGCTTTAGTAATGTCCAAGAACATTGGACATTTGATAATCCTAAACAGAGAGCACAAAATAATAAGAGGAGGACTTAGAAGAAAATGATAGCTCAATTTTGAATTAAATGTATTATACCTAACTAGGAAAAAGATTCATGGATGATGTCATTATAAATACAGGCAAATCGTGCCTAAGCTTTTTCTGTGGCCTTGGAGATTGTCACATATTGTAACATGAAACAATCTTGAGAAAAAATGGAAATGACTGAGTTTTTGTCAGAGTGTAGAACGAGAATCAAACTAGAAATTGAAATAGAGAAACATTACTGGGCTAATTTACTTTAGGGAATTAAAACATCTACTCAATGTTCAGTTCTTAGAGTCAGAAGTCAGGCAGGGTGTACATATTCTAGTTACAGTCTCCTGGGGCTAAAATCAGCTTGTCACATGGGCACATTTTAAAATGGATGTTCTGAAGAAAAATACATTTCTTAAGTTCATTCTTACTGTAACAAAATTCAATTCCTTTTGACCAAGGTTACCCTTTTCCTTACTGCCTTCATCTAGGAGCTCTCTCAGCCCAAAAAGAATGCCTGATCTTGCAACCCCTTTCCAACTACTAAGTTGCCTCGCCTAGCCTTGTAAGTTATGTCATGTTCAGTTGACGTCCCTGAGAGGTCTGCTCTTTTCTGAAGGGAAATGGAAGAGGAGTGAATCTTGGATAGAGGGGAAGGTGTGAGGGAGCTAGGGACTGGAAAGAGTTGTGAGGGGACTATGCTTGGGGTGTCACATATAAGAAAATAAAAAGAAAAAAATGCTCATATTTCTTGCCATTTCATCCAAATTTAGGCCATTGTTTTTTGACTCAAATTTATGACTTCCTTGTTTCAGGCATTTAGCTACTAGTTTAAAAGACTAATGTGATTATGTGCCTACCTGCACAAAATGAAGACTGGCAAAGTACATGTGAATCATTTACGATTAACATGCAGGGGCCAAGATTGATGCCAAGCGCTGTTAGAGTCTATTTAGTCTTTTTTAAACCTACTAAAGGCAGAGAAAGGAACACTCACAGACAAGCATAGTCTTGCTCATGGATTTATGGAGACTTTAACAATAGGATTGTCTGGGTAGCTGTAGATTTCTTATGAGAGCTCATGAAAAAGAACTTTATTATTGAAGGAAAGTGTTGATGCCCAAGCTCTACATTTCCATTTTGAAACACATACATTCCAAGATGATTCTACATACATCCAGTAAGTAGAGCATATTTGAGAATATTATAAAATGAGGTTGTATAACAAATCAAATATTAAGATCCACATTCTAAGAAACACTAATTTCCAGGAATAGGTACTAGAAGTAAAATATCTACAACTTACATATTTTCCCTAGATCACAACTCAAAGGTAGTTTTGACTTCAGAACATAATGTAGAGAGCTGATTTCTCAGTGGATACCTCTGAGGTGGCTATAATCAGCGAAACGTTGCAACCATCAAACTTAGAAATGACAAACTTCAATTCTTACACTGTCATCATCATATATTCTTCTCGAGTGGGCTAAAATCTAACTTATTTTTCTCATGCCCTCTTGTTAAGGCCATGTAGCATGGTCAGATAGAGAGTTGGATTACTAGGGGCACACCCATAAGGGATGTCTGCTGTCACGAGCTGGAGTCCTATTAAAGGCAACTAGTAGTTAAGAATTTAGATGCAAATTGCAATGGGATAGCAACTGACAGAATTATAAACCACTTGAGCAATTTTAGCCTCATCTTTAATATTACCTTGTTGTACTTCTAAAGTTACAAAATGGCAGTCCCTGTAGCTTTCTTTGCTTCAGTGCAAGGATGAATTGTCTGACAAACCACCAAGCTTAAGGAACCTTTGACTTTTAGATATAGAACTGACCCGGAGAAAGGTTAAACATTGTACATCCTTTTTTTCCTTTGCAATCCAATTATGTGTAAGTAATCCTAACTTGCTTCGTATAACTACCCCTATGACTACCTTAGAGAAAAGTGGTCAGGAAAGTTGAAAGTGTGGTACATCTGTGTCTTAGTTAGGGTTTTATTGCTGTGAACAGACACCACGACCAACTCTAATAAAAACAGCTTTCAACTGGGGCTGGCTTACAGGTTCAAAGCATCCATTATCATCAAGGCAGGAGCATGGCAGCATCTAGACAGGAATGGTGCAGGAGGAACTGAGAGTTCTATATCTTTATCTGGATGCTGTTAGCGGATACTGACTTCCAGGCACCTGAAGAATAGTCTTAAGCCCACATTCACAAGGCCACACCTACTCCAAAAAGGCCACACCCCAACAGTGCCATTTTCTGGGCCAACCTTATTTAAACCATCACAGTTTGCTTGCTGAGAAGGTCTAAATCTAATGAGTCGCTTTAAGGAGAAGCAGACTGGTGTCTTTCAGAGGACTTCTATCCTTATGAGCTAGTGAGTTTTCTATTGGCTTCTTCTATTCAACTTACACAGGAAATAGACATTAGCAATAGATTTTTCCTATGACAGTGTGAACCAACTCAGTACCTATGCAGCCCTATTATAAACTTAAGACATGTTTGCAATCCAGTTCCCCATTCAAAGGCATTGTCTACAATGCATCTGATCATCCCTCATGATCAGGTTCTCTCTATGGTTGGTGAGGTATTTGGACATCGGACATCACAGGTTTATCTAGTGACTTTTTTTGTGTGCATTTGTCTTATATTATATCTCGTTAGACATAAATCTTGTAACCTTTCAAAGTCTGCATCTGGAATGTAGGAAAAATGACCTTTACCAATTTCTCCTCTTAAAAAATGGTCTGGGATCCATTTGAAATTCTCTGTTTAGTTCATATCTCATCACAGTCTATCTTGTCAAAATCAAAATTGTCTTTGCATGGTATGGTTGGGAAAGGGCAAAGTAATGGCTGTTGGGCTGCTTCTAAGGCAATGCCCAGGTTTTTCAAGTAGAAACACCAATGGTAAACTTGGCTTTCTACTATTGGTATATGGTCTTTCAACTTTAATTGAAATTTGACATAGTTCAAAATTGAGAAAATACTGTCTATAAATCCAATTGTGGGAATTTTCTATTTCTTTAAAATATTTTAAGCTTGACGGCAAACATCTTATATTTCTAACATTTGGATGGTAGAGGTATCAGAATCAGGAATTTAATGTCAGGGACTTGGGAGATGTCTCAACAATTAAGAGCACTTTCTGGTTTTCTAGAGGATTTGGGATTGATTCCCAGCACATACATAGTGCCTTACAGTTGTTAACTTGTGTTCCTGGGGGATATCATGCCTTCTTCTGGCTTCTGTAGGCACACCATGTACAAAATCATGCATTTCAGCAAAACCTTTGCACACATAAAATAATAATAAATAAAACAATTAAAAAAGCCCACTTGTCGCTGCATGAGACCTTATATCACAAAACACAAACTTGTCTTTTTCCCTGTTTCTCTTTGTCTCCTTACAACTCCTTCTACACACACACACACACACACACACACACACACACACACACACACACACACACACAGGCACACACACAGACACAGATACAGACACACACAACCCCTCCCCCATACACATATTTTATGGTGTATTACTTAGTGATAGTAATTGACCACAACCACATCACAGATGAACACTTGATATAACATAGCTTTTCCTCTCACATTTCTTGTGATGGTTTCCTTCAACCAGATACAGTGTTTAACGCTAAGTACCATCATACATGCACTATAAATTTTCTTTGAGAGTATAGAAGTCTCTGAGAAGACTTTATAATTTGTTTATAATTAAATATTTTAAAATCCATAATTTAAAATATGGCTGAGCTGTCTAAGGCTGTTTGGAATGTAGCATTGAATTTTCCTAGAGATGAAAAAACTGATTAGATGTTGAAAATAGATTGGTCTGAATAAAGGTAAACTGGATTGTGGGTAGTTAATGTCTGATGAAACATTCATTTATGACAAATGGTGGGCAGTGACCTTCTGCTCTCTACTGCAAATGGAAAGTCACCATTATTGCTAAAGCTTCTTTTGATGTTTCCCCTTTGAGCTAGTGACAAAGGGCACGTGAGAAATGTCTGGACTCCCTTTCTCAGAGCTACACAGGACTCATTTCGTCATCTATTTAAGCTTTTCCCATCTATTATCTTGCTGTTGCCAAAGCCTCCCTGACCACTTTCCATAAATTATGATAGTTCCCTCTAGTCAGTCTCTTTCTCCCTCCTATGCTTCATTTTTCTTCAAGACATTTATCACCTTTTCCTATAGTCACAGTTTAAAACCACATTTCTGTATGTATTACCTTCCTCCCTCACTAGAATGTAATTTCTTTGAGGGTAGAAGTTTGAATTTGCATGTTTCATTCTCATAACCTAAAAGTGCCTGAGGATTAGTGTTTGCCTTCAAATAGATATTTATTGAATAGAGAACAAGTACTTGTCGACCCAGTGCCCACTGAACAGATGAACAGAGTGTATCTCCATCTTCATGATAATAAGGAATATTTTCCACTGGAGATTTTCTAATTTGAAAGGTATAAGTTATTTAAAATACACAAATAAAGCAATAGAGGAAGAATGTCTCCTGGCACACATGAATATCAAGATTCTATTCCTGACACAGGAGAATAAGAACAAATAACAACAAAAACTGAAACCAAATTTTGATCAGCAATTTGCCTAGTTGTTTTTATTATTAAATTTTGGCTTGTTTTTGTCATTTGAATTTGGTTTGTTTTATTTGATAATGCTTAAATGAAATTGAGGTTACTTCAAAGGGGATTATGAAGGAATTCACTATTCCTGCCATGTTTTTAAATGTAGAGAATTTAAGGAAAGATATGCTATTTTGTGATCAGGGTTATAAATTATTTTATTTCTTTTAACGGCTGTCATTTCAATATCTTGAGTAAGTATGAATTTAAAAGCCTGTTGCCAAGTGTTTAGTTTATTACATCTAAGTCGGCATCACCTAGAAAGTCAGTATTTTTATTTGCTTCATTATTTTTGCAGTGTATGTGCCACTGATGATGGATGCCAAGTCCCGAAATCATCCTCATCCCAGGAAATTTTTGTGTACATCCTCAAAGATCATTCCAAGCAAAACTAAACTAGTTAGAATGAAAAACAAAGAGCACAATTAAGTTTTGTTCCTATTTCCTTAATTCAGAGATTTTGTTGTTTCTCTCTAAATTGATTTTGGCATGCAGTAATTTTATTTTTTTCTGTGGCTAATATTATTGAGAACAATTCTTACAATTTATGATGATTTGTATCAATTTCTTTTAAGATTGCTTTTATTTTATTAAGGAAGGAAACTATTTAAAATGATATATTAAATGATTTATATGTAATCCTTTTAGAAAGGACACTACAGTGATTTACAAAATTTGCCCAAACAATATTTCTCTCTCACAAACATATATGTACATGTGTATACATATATGTGTGTATATATATTTGTATATGTATTTACACATACATATCTGTGCATGTATTATTAAGACTATGTATACATATGTATTGCCTTTTTTTGTACATTTTCCTGGGGCTACTGTCCATGCCTCACATCACAGTGAGCTTACTTCTTTCCTATACTTTATGTGACTGTGTTCTGTTGAAATCATTGGGGGGATTTGCAGAGGGTGGTAATTTAGGTGACAAATCTTCAGAAAGCAGAAGAGGAGAGCCTGGTTGTCTCACCTGTTAGATGCACATGCTTAATTCTAAGTTCACTACTATATTTGGGTTGGAAGGTATGTTGTATCTGTGACTTTTTAATTATACATATGAAGGAGTGAAAAACTCTGTCCCTAAAGTCATAAAAGCTTGAGTTAAAGTATTTGACCACAATTTCAGATCAGTGTAATCTTGGCCTTAATTTCTCTGTGATTTATTTCCTTGTCTCCTGAGAGAGGTGCTATTTTATACGTATCTACTTATTTGCTTAGATGTTGGATTTATAAATTCTCTATTATATCTAAAACACATAGAGAGACACTAGCTCTGATTTCATTCTATCAATCAGAGACGTCTGTTGACCCCAGACCTTGTAAGTGGTTAGTGGCAGAGCCTGTTTAACACCACTTCAAATCAGCAAATGCCTTCCATGACCTGTGGGCCCCAAAACAAAAAGAAAATCTCTAAACACATTTCTGCAGAAGACGCTGGAAGGAAAACTCCAACCCAAAGAAGTTATGTATATTTATAAAAACACAGGGAATAAATAATCTCACAAAAACAAAACAAAAGAAGGGAAACACACACACACACACACTCACACACAGACACACACACACACACACTCACACACACACACACATCACCACCACCACCACCACCACCATCACAATAACAAAATAACAGGAATTAACAATCATCATTTGTCATTGAGATCTTTCAATCTCTTTTATTAATTAACTATTTTATTTATTTATATCTGAAATATTGCCCCTCCCCAGTTCCCTATCCCAGAGTTCTTACCCTCTCCCCCTTCCCTTTACCTCTGAGAGGGTGGCCTCCTTGGATATACCCCTACCCTTTGGCATCAAGTCTCTACAAGATTTGGTGAATCCTTTCTCACAGGCCAGAGAAGGCAGTTCTCTGCTATATATGTGCTGGGACCAGTCTGAGTATGCTCTTTGGTTGGTGGCTCAATCTCTGGGAGCTGTCAGGGGTCCAGGTTAGTTTACACTGCTGGCCAACTATGTGGTTCCCATCCCCTTCGGTTCCTTCAATGCTTCCCCTAACTCTACCATAGGTGTCCCCAACCTCCGTCTGACGCTTGGCTGTGAATATCTACATCTGTCTCAGTCAGCTGGTGGTGCTCTCAGAGAGCAGTCTTTCTAGTCTTCTGTCTGCAAGCACAACATAGCATCAGAAATAGTGGGATTTGTGCCTACCCACGGGACGAATTCCAAGTTGGGCCCATCACTGGTCAGATATCTTAGTGCACCCAATTTCCCAGCAAAAAGACAGATTATAGAATAGATGCAAGACAGAATCCACCCTTTTGCTGCGTACAAGAAATATACCTCCTCATCAAAAACAGACATTACCTCAGAGTAAAGGTTGAATAAAAATTTCCAGGCAAATGAACTTAAGAAGCAAACATATGTAGTCGTGCAAATATTACAAAAATGAATTGAAAGGGCAGAAAAGGACACTCCATACACACCAAAGAAAAATCTACCAAGATGACATTTCAATTATTAACATCTTTGCCTGAAACACAAGGATACCCATGTTTATAAATAAAAATTTAAGACTTATCCATAACAAGGGAACATATCCATAGCAAGGCACTTAACCATAACAAGACAGTAAAGGGAGATGGGCATGTTAGCCCATACTTTAAGGATATTTGATTGACTTATCTAAAAATGAAGTGAACTCTAATCATGCTGACTGCTTTAAGAGGAAAGTGGTACAACTGTTTCATTTTTGCAGGTTCCTCTATATCTGTTCAATGATTGGAAAACCATTTAGTGAAGGAAGTCCTGGGTGTGTAAGTAACTGAATGAAGGGTTGTTAACATGAGCATGGCCATGCCAAAGACCCTAGGGAAATGCCAAGATGTTTATAGGGATTCTACATGTGGTTATGGGTATATAATATGTAGAAAATGTTCATCAAATTTGCCCATCCCTCACATTTATGGCCCAAGGATTACTTCCCTGTAGGCTTCTACTGAGATTAGCTAAACTTGTCCTCTTGATCCGTCTGTATACCATATCCATGTCTTCTTCTTTGTATGTTATAACCTGCCTTCTCTATTCAATTGGATATAATAAACACCCTGAGCTCCAGGGTGCTGCTGTTTCTCCATCTGAGAGATAAGATCAGCCTTATTTCAGCTTTTCTGTGTGTCTGTGGGTTTGTCTTTTCTTTATTCCATTCCCACCTCAGTCAGGTTTGTCCCTGGAACTAGACTGGACTGTGCAATCTGCTTGATATTTATCTGCTAGAATATGGACCTTAGATCATAGCTAATTATTTTGTTGTTGTCCATTCAAATGGCAAAATAACGAAAGCAAACCAGCAATTTGGTCCTTGTTGAGAGAGCACACATGAAAGCATATATTGTATGCTGGAGGGTTTGGGTACACTGAACAATGTTGACAAAAGCAATTTTCCTCTCGTATTCTTTGTTTTAGAGCTAACCTATGTTAGAGATAATTTTTGTAGAGTTAATATGGGTAGGATTAATTTTCATGTAACCTATCACTATTCACAGATTAGTGTCAAACCTTTTCGCAGAACACACAGATACATTCTATACCAACACATTTGTAAGTCTGTAGATTTATACTTTGAATTTTTGCACGTTGCACTTTAGTCATATATTGTATTCATTTTTCATATGTAAGTATCCTGCTAATGGCGCTTCCCTACCCAGGAAAGCTAGTTCCCAGCTCTGGAAACTGCAGTTCTTCTGAGAAAGGTCCTCTGCACTTGCAATGAGAACTACTCTGGAACAGTATCTTGAAAAGGATCTGCCCAGAAAGACTGGTAAGACTGGAAAAAAAAAAAAAAAACTCACCCATGGAATCACTTTAAACATCTTGGAGGAAATGCACCACCATCAAGATGCAAATATGTTTTTCATTTAAAAAGAAAAAAAAGTTTCTCTGTAGACACTGGTTTACATAGGATTTGGAGTCAGCATTCCAGTTTTCCAACTGATTGAAACCATTGGCTATTCTATTTGCTGATGTTCTTTGAGCTTAGTACCATCTGCTGTTCATTGTTAGAGCATGCAGAATTTCTGTGTATCCTCCAGCAGTTTTCTTTGCTATGGCTTTTTTTTTTTTTTTTTTTTTTTTTTTTGGTTCTGCTTTTCTGAGAGTGCCAGTAGAGCTTTTGCTGAAATCTGTGTTTTGGTGTAGATCTTCCATGACCTGAACTACAAATTTCCTAATTTCCAAAAGAAATAACAAAACACGTGTAAAGCATTATAGTTTAAATTATTCTGACCCTGTTACTTACACCAATGTTTTTGCTATTGATAAACACATTTGCTTTTGGTCCCCTCATTTTGTATTTTGCTCTTGAACTCATACTCATACCACTTAATTTAGGATGTGATCGGGTACAATTAGGCAATCGTTACCACCTGGCCTCTAAATCAAAGCTTTCACTCACCTGTGGGATGGATTGTTGGAGTTTTAATTTCTGGTTACTCAGCATGCGACCATGGAGGTAGGATCTTAACAGGGATAATCGCATCATAATCGGGTCAGTAGTGTAGACCTTAATTCAATATGACCAGTACCTTTATTATAAAAAGTAGAAACTGGGAATCAGAGACAAATGAAGGCAGAGCGCTACCTTGGAGCTACCTTGGCACAAGTTGAGGAGCCGATAGAAGCTGGAAGAGAGGTCTGGACCAGTCTTCCTTGGTGCTTTGAAGGCACCATCGCCCACTTATGCTTTGGTTTTAAACTTTCAGCTTCCAGTGTTGAGACAGGACATTTCTGCTGTTGAAGCACATTTCTGGTTCTTGTTTATTCCAACTATAACTGTCCACTACTCTTACTGTCCATTCATATTCTGTGTCTCGCTGTCTGTCTCTCTACCTCTGTCTCTGTCTTCTCTCTTTCTCTCCTTCCCCCACTCCCATTTTTCTCCCAATTTCTCTCTGTGTAAACCAGGCTGGTCTTGAAATCCCTATATAACAGAGGATGACCCTCCTGCCTCCACCTCTAAATACTAGGACTACAGGCTCATGCTACAAAACCCATTCTATCTCTTGATGTCGATTCCTATACCTTCCCAATTCTTTAGCAGGTAGAAAACCGATGTTGAAGAAGGGGACTGGTGGCATTGCCTTGGTGGCTGTCAATATTACACAAATAAGAGACACTCAGGATGAGAGAAAATGGATGAAAAAGAAAAATATTAAATGAGGGAAATCATGTCTGGAAAAATATGTTTCATTATACTTTTCTAGTTTTTTATGGTACAGGGAATGCCTTTAATTTTGTAAATTAACTTTTCCCTCTGATAACTGATGGTTAAACGCTGAGATGGAGATGGTTTATTCTGGAGTCAAAGTGAGTAACTATGACCCATGGACACAGATCTGGCAAACGCCATGGTAATCATTTTGTGAAGATATTAAAGTTACAGAATAAAAACAAATTTACGCAAGTCACTTTAGTGAGAAGATTAGATACAATCGAGTAGGAAACACTGCTGTAGGTCTTAGATGCTAAATGAGAACATTCTCAGCTTTTAGACTAATGGAATGTAGTAGTCAATTAATTTATCTCAAAAAATTTTACATGACACTGTTAAATCAAACAGGGGTTAAACATAATCCAATATATTGATTATGGATCAGCATTCCAACTCTTTACAATCATTGAAGCCTTGATTAGACGGCTAAACTTAGGTATACACATTTTGGGGGTAGGTGACAATCTAAAAACTTCAGTTTATAAAGTCTTGTTTCAATTTCTCATTAATTATTATTGCTTATTTATTTTGATGTTTTGTTATTTATCACCTCCATCATGGTTTATATCTTACATAATCATTTCATTGAGTACTGGCCAGTTCTAACACTACGTTAAACAATAGTGTTGCTGAGAGGTACTCGGGTTTTGTTTTGAAGTATGTTTGTGGGTTAGATGTGGATCCTTTTTACTCTGTCTTGTGTGTTGTTGCACTAGTCCAACCTCAGCACAAAGGTAAGCAGAAGAAGTGAAAGCCAAGACACTGTTTGTGCTCCTCATCTTGGGAGAACTGTTCATTTATCCAGCGTTTTGCCATGATGTTATCTGTGAGGTTTCCATACAAACCCTTTATCTAACTGAGGAAAGAACTACTCCTAATTTATTGCTTTTTTGGAATAAAGCACACTTTTTTTTTTCAAAAAATTTCCTCAGTCTATTAAGATTGTTTTTGTCCCTTAAGCTGTTAATATGGTAAGTTACTCTGATAGCTTTTCATATGTTCAATCAGTCTTGAATTCTTAAAATAATTAGTCGTTAATGTCTGTATTTATAGTCGATGCTGGATGGTAGTTTTCTTGAGATGGCTTTCAGTCTGTGAAGTTGGCATGAAGACATCCTAGAAAGAGTTTTGAGGAAAGAGTTTCCTCCCATTTTGGGAGAATTTATGAAGGATTTGTGCTGATTCCTTTTCAATCATTTGAAATCTTGTTCCAGAGCATAGTTTGAGGGGTTCTTCAAAGATTCTCAGCTGGAAATATTTGGCTTTATTTCTCTAATTTGAGCTATATCTGTGCCTAGTGTTCTGTTAGCTTCAACTGAGAAATTGTCTTTATCAGACTGGCCTGTAGACACGTGTATGTAGCAGTTTCTTGATAAATAGTGAAGGTGGGAGGGCCCAGCTTTTGGGCGGGTGGTCCAGTATCTCAGATGAATGAAATCAGAGCAGTCTTTGGAGAGAAATCTGCTTCAGTTCTTGCTCCCAGATTCCGGCTTGACCTCCTGCCATGGCATTCCTGGATGATAAACCTGAACCTGTCAGCCAAACAAACCCTTTCCTCCTCAAGTTGTGTTAGGGTCATAGTGGCATCACAACAGAAAAGCAAACTAAGATCCCTTCCATGCCCAGTTTCTGCCTCTTGTGGTAAATGCCCCTACTTTTTGTTAGAGGCTTTGCTATTCTAAATCCAGGGAACCATTGTTAAGCTGTATAGTGATTTTGAGAAGCTACGCCCAAGTGATAAGGAAACCTTGTCTAAATTGTTTTTTATAGCAGACAAGTAAGCAGATGACCGCAGCACTCTCAAAGGTTAACGGCAGAGTTTTGCTTCTAACCTGTAATCATTTATCTGTATGTAATAATTACTACAAATGTCTCTGGATATTTAATGAATGTTTCACAGATAATTAGTCCATTGCTTTGAAATAGAATCTACCATTTTATTCTTAACCTCAGAGACTCTTCTCATAAACTAGCTTCAGTATACTTAGACTGTCTAATAATTATGTTCTCTAGTGACAAGGAAGTGAAATTGGAAATCGAGAAGAAAACGGTACTCAGCTTAAAGTAGGTCCATGGAAACCTATGGAGAGGATTATATGTAGCTAAGATAGTTAAGGCATTTTAGCATAAACTGATAAACACATATTTTTATTTGTAAACCAAGGATCACATGACCTATAATACAGAAACAATTTACATTAATGAATAGCGAATTGAGAATTACAGCTGCCCCTAGGCAACTGATTATTCTAATGTGTAAAACATTAAATTCCCTTATCATTCCATAGGAAAACTGAAATCAAATTGATTTAAGGAACAAAATTTCAAAATCGAAACCTTAAATTCATAGACATAGATATTTATGACAAGATAGGAAACATTTAAAACCATGACACTTAAAATCCATTGCTTAGAAAAAAGTCTTTAATTTTAAATAATTTTAAAGATTCTCTTATATAAAAGTCATCATCATAGAATCGGAGCTAAATCAGTAGGCAAAGGATATAGAAAGATAGCTCTCTGAAGAAAAATGTGTAACATACACACTCAGTATCATCCATGGAAGCAAATAAAAATTATTCTGTTTAATAACTTTCTGTTTGACAGTCATTTAAAAAGCTGGATAATTTCAGACAGTTGTATATTTTTAGGATGTTCATAGTGAAGAGAAAATAATACCTTTTATTTTCGATACCTTCGAAAATAAAAATTTGTTTTAGTTTTATGACCAAGCATTCTAAGATCAAGGCAATCCTCTTATTGGGGAATCTTTTCACCCCTCTATCCTTGCTGTAGGGGATTTGCTGTCATCAACAGATTTCCCCGAACTCTGCTGAGTGATTGTGAGACCTGCTCTCTTCTTCACATGGTTTTCTCTCTCTGCAAATCTGTGTCTGTGCTTCCCTTTGACTAAGAACACAGTCCATTGGACTGAAAGCAAACGCTCTTCCAGTACAACTTACCTTAGTTCTACCTGTTCTGACGGTCTTTCCAAACATAGTCACACTGACAGGTGCTGTGGCATAAGATGCCAGCATAGTGTTTGAAGGGACTTTATACTTTAGTCTGTGTCGTCAATCGTCACTAAGGATACAGGGCATAGCAAACTTTTATACACACTTGGTGGGAAATAAGTTATTGCCATTGTTTTGAAGTCATTTGGTGATAAGTTCCCAAATGGTCTGTAATTGTAATCCAGACGGTTTTCTTCTTGCTTCTGCCCTCAAACCAGTGCTACCCATGAGCTTAAGATGGAATGTGTAAAAGATGCTAGAACTGGAGAAGACAGATAGGGTGAGCATGAAATTATTGCTTCATGTTTCAACAAGGTTAAGAGACAGAGAAAAGCTAAGTCACTATATAAAGAGAAATAAGTTACGGCATGATGCAGATATGCTGATATTTTTATGGTCTATGCTTCTTGTGATCTACTGATAGCTGCATATGTGGAGTGAGACTTTTATATTTGGATGGAGAAGGTATAATAGAGAAAAAGGGGAAGGTTGGGATTTGACCTGTAGATATGCTGCAAGTATATTTAATGTTTGCTTTTCTAAAAAAGTTAAAATTAAAGAAAACATAATATAATGTTAATATTTATAAATCTGGAACATGAGTTTTCATTGCATTAGTCCCTAATTTTTCCATATGTTTGAAATATTTTATAACAAAATATTTAAAAAAAATCTCAGCAGGGTGGAACAATGTGCTGACTATAATAAGATAAAATTTAAGAAAGAAGAATTTTGAAATCCTTAATCTTGAGTTAAATGGAAGTCTTACTGACTGGGTATTTACACAGTGGGGGGGATATGGGTTAAAATAAGAATATGTTTAAGTATTTAGATTTGGTTTGACTATAATTTCTTATATCAATACTATGAAAACCTGCCAACAAATCCAATTCATACTGAAGTTGAACAGTGTGAAAACAGGCCGCTCAATAGGAAAATGATCTCACTCTCAACTCTGCAGAATCAGGAAATATTGCTCCATATGGAGATCCCAGAACGTGTGTGAGGAAATGGTCCTTGCAGTGGAAGGAGTTGAAGCTGTACGATAGGTGGCTGCTGGGCAGGTGGCTTAGGATAAGGCTCAGGTGGGTTGGGAGAGCCTTTATCGAGGTGTGGATTGTTTGATATGTCCTGAAATGATGAAACACATTTGCAAGGGATAGAATTTACAAGTAATTTCCGGTATTGCATGTTATCTAAACACAGAGGGCTTGTGAAGGATGGGAAAAGCCTGGATTGGCTCCATTTGGCGTGACCATCCCGAGAAAGCAGTGGGCTTTGCATGGTGCATGATCGTACCCAGGAAGCAGTGGGCTCCTTAGCACTGAGTTGCTTAAAACAAATACTTGATGAAGACAAATATTTACTATAAAAATGGTTACTATTATCTAGAACAGTGACTCTAGAAATTGGATACACAGACTTAAAAAAAATCAATGAATTTCTTCCTTATTATTCTTTCATGGAATATTAGTTTTCTAAGGACTGCTATAACCAAACAACCAAAACCTAAGTAGATATTGTCTATTCTCATCAACATGGAAGAAAAGAGCATTTTAATACCAAAGGAATGAAATACATTTACATAGAATTGGTTTTTGCTAATAAATGAAAGTTGGACACTTTAAAGCAATACTTTAATAAAGCATTTACATTTGGTACTGGTGACATAACTTGGTAAATAGAGGTGCTAGTCCCAGAGCCTGATGATCTGAGTTTGATTGTGTGTTGTGGAAGGAAAGAACCAATTCCTACCCTTCATCTTCTGACATACACCTACACATGGAGACACATGTGCTCCCACACATGTACATGCCTCTCGCCACAAAATAAAACAAAAGCTCTAACGTAAAATAAAGAGAATTTTACCAAATTCTGCCTTTGGAATATGGTATTTTTTCTTCATTTATTAACTTGAGAATGCACAAATACAAGAATAAATATGGAATAAAGTGTAAGCATTTGGATTATTTTGAAATCTATTTTTCATGTATTTTTCAAGTATACTTTGTCAGTGACCTAGAGAAAATTCAAATTTCAAATACAATTTCACTTAACATCAAATATTCCAGGTAGGTTGAGAGAAAGTGAAAGAATAGCTTCAAACACAGGTATAGCTGATGCTTTCTTTGTCTTTCTTTTTAGGAGCGAATAGATCAATATCTGAGCACAAGGCCTTTTAGAGGAAAGGATCTTAGGACTCCAAATATTTGCTTACACACAGTGGCTCCAAGCTTAAAGTGAGGAAGAAAGCTGCAGCGATGCGATGGCAGTAGGGCAGGGTCAATGTGGCTCGTGTCATGGGACCCATAGGATTGGAATCAGTTTGTTTAGAGGACCTTATTTGAGAATTTTCTATAATTATTTCTCAACATCACACATGTTTTTTGGTGTGAGAATTCTTTCATGAGTAGGATGCCCTGTAGCACACCCAGCATCTGCTATCACATGCTTGTGGCAACTACCTCTTCCAGTTCTAATTACAAACATCAAAAATGTCTCTGAAAGAGTGAAGTGTAACCCTTCGCTTAAGAACCCCTTTGCGAGAAGGTCTGAAAAGTCACTTGGGTCAGTCTACCTGAAGTGTCCTGACAAGTTACCACAAACTTTTCTTTGCCATCTCCAAGCACAGAGGATCTGAGGCATGAGAGTGGGCAGGCTTACAGCTTGCCTTCCACTTATTTAGAGATCTTTGATCTTTTTGGACATACACAAAAATATCTGGGAACAAATTTCAGCCGCACTACACTGGAGGGAAACTAGTGAACCTTTAAATACCATGGCTACCCTCTTTGCATTAATCAGTTCTGGTGAATGCTGGACTATTTTTTTTTATCTTGCTTTTTCTCTCTTCCCCAAAATAACCTCAAGGTATTTGAAAAAAAAATTAAGTTTTTAGTCTGACTATTACATTTCCATCATCCAACAAAAGCCATCAAAACATTAACTTGATTATTTGGGGGAAAATCCTTACTTATGTAGACAACTTTCTCTCAAATAGATACATATGCGTTCCCTTGTTTTAGGTTTGGCTTTCTGCCTGGATAAAAGGCAGGAACTGATTTGTATTTCCCTTCGAGAAAAGAATCTGTGACCTTTTTGTTTTACATTGATTTTTTTTTTTTTAGAAATCTGGACCCTCATACTGCACAGATGTAAACACCCTGTCTACTTCATCATAAAGGAAAATTCTGATTTGTGTGGGAGGAGAGAGCCCAGAGCTATGTCTGCCAGGTAACCTTGGGACTAGGGAAAAAAAAAAGCAAAACACATTATGTACTAATAAATTTATTATGTACTTTGAAGTATTCATTGATTTAATGAAGAGGAGGAGAGTGTACACAGAAGCTGGAACAAAGCACAGGTCTAAGAAGGGAAGATTGCTACAATGAAACAACTAAGATGTAAGTAGATATCACTTAGTCCTACCTCCATGGAAAAGAGCATGTCAAGATAATGGAATATACTAACACAGAATTCATTTTACTCATAAGCAAAAGTTGGCCACTTTAAACTCACTCTCTCTCTCTCTCTCTCTCTCTCTCTCTCACACACACACACACACACACACACACACACACACACACACACACACACACACAACTATATACATTTAGGACTTAGTGGATAAAGGTGTTTGTCATGAAGCCTGATAGCCTGACTTTGATTCCTGGAACCCAAATGTTGGAAGGAAAAACACTGACTTGGTTGTGTCTCTAGGAATTCACTGAATGTATTCCTCGGTGTCATGTATCAATGGTAGTTAGGAACAAGTCCTTTGGGAAGGAATTAGGCTTACATGAGGATATGAAGGTAGGATTGCCACAATTGCATGAGATGAGGCTATATACGGAGGGAGGACCTAAGTTAGCAAGCTTTTTTTTTTTTTTTTTTTTTTACAGTATCACTTCTTTTATTCATGTATGTATCAACAACATTTTTTATTTATTAGGAATACATGGCACTCTCAATAAAATCTCATAACTATTAACTACTTTACTCTTAGTTTAACAGTTCTTGACCCTGAAATTTTTTTTTTATTAACTTGAGTATTTCTTATGTACATTTCGAGTGTTATTCCCTTTCCCGGTTTCCGTTAGCAAGCTCTTTTCATCAGTTGATGACCTAGCTGCTCTGGTACTCTATAGGTTCCCCACTAACAGACATACTCAACAGATACAGCTTCTTAATCTGGAGCTTCTATCCCTCTGACACTTAAACGGAAAGAAAATCAAAAGCATAATAGCAGAACCTTTCCTTGTCTTTTCTAGAAAAGGTTACCTATACTATATAAGTTTTTGTAGTGGGAGAGGGCCATAGAATACATACTTTTACCCCACAAACATTCATTCACTAGAATACTACTGCTATATTTGGAAATATAGCATTTTTTTTAACATTAACTCATCTCTCTTTCTCTCTTGTCTGTCTGTCTGTCTGTCTGTCTCTTATCTCCCTTTTTACCCATTTTCATTGTTATCTCCTCCTTCAAATGAGATTGACAATTAACAATGACTCATTCATTTGTTTAAGTCTCTACTTTTAAGACAGCTTTATTCTAGTCTTTGCAATGTCCACATTCATCATTTATACATCTGCATTTGTAATATGAACTCATCAGAGAGTTCCTGTGACAGCATAAGGCACCCGTGAATGCATTTTTTAAGAACACAGATAAATGGACAAGTTCCCTGCAGGCATCAGCATCACACTCTTAGAGCCTTCACCCTAGCTAAACCCATTTATTTAGCTCACAGTTCTGCCTTGGCTATGGAAACTGCAGCAAGAGGTTTGGTTTTGTTCATCTTTGTAATTTGATGGTAGTTATGCTGTAATCATTGCAAGGTTTTCTTTCTGTGTGTTCTTGTGTAAATGTGTGGATATTGTGTAAATGTGTGAATGCTGTGTGTGGCATATGTACCTAGGGATATATAGATGGGAGCACCCACATGCATGGATGGAGGCGAGAAGAGGATATTGGTGTCAGTATCCTTTATCAATCTCCCTGCTATTCTTTTGAGGAAGGGTCTCTCAATGAGCCTGGAGCAAGGTTGCTGGCCCCAAAGTCCCTGTGAACATCCTGCCTCTGTCTCTGCTTCCGCAGTCCTTGGTTACTTTAGGTGTATTTGTAGTGTTTTTCCCCGAGCTTGTGTAGACCAGCAAGCACTTACCTGTTGAGCCATTTTCCTCGCCCTAATACCTGTCTAGCCTTTGGAGTTCATTTATAGCAAGAGAAAACAGTTAAGATAGGATTATGATGGCAAATTCCCTGTATGCTAAATCATCTTCATGTTTGGAAAAAGCACTTTATTTTGTCTTGATCTCATGTTCTCCAGAACGCTCAACCTCACTTATGATCAAAACAATTTATTTTGATAAAAGGAAGCAATGCAAGGCTCTAACCACAGTGGCAGAATGTCAGTTGGCTTGCTAATCAGAAGTTACTTGAGAATATAAATCTAGTAGCATTGGTATTAAACCTTTAACTAACTGCTTCAGAGTGGAAGAGTGGGATAGAACAGAGCAATCATTTGTTTGTTCAGTTGCTTATGTGTTTGGTCTATGGGGCAAGGATTCTTTCAGATTCAGATATCACAGGAGTCATAATCAAATGAAAAGCTCAAAGAAGTAGTAATGAAAACCCAAACTGTTAGTGTTTCAAATCCTCCGGTTGTTCAATTATTTGGTTCACTTACTTTTTTACTATTAAGATGATCAAGGTCTCCTCTTAGTATTTTTGGCTGAAAGAATGCTATCTTGTCTTTTACCCTCTTTTTCCAGTCAATTAAAAAAAAAATCAAGATTCGCCTTTTGTCTATTCTTTTCCATCTATACTGACCTAAAGATAAGGTGAAACTTCACTGTGTTGTTTTGATCACAGGAGGAAACGTCTCAATTTTACTTGTGTAAATATTCTTGAATTTAAAGTTTCTCTCTCTCTTTTTTTTAACCAAGCTTGTTTCAGAAGCTAAGAATTTAATTATTCTTTTCTTTTATATTTTAATTTATTTCACTCATTTGCCCTTGTCCGGAAGTTTATTTTTGGCTTCTGGCTGACCTGTTTTGTGTTATAAAATCCAGCTTTTATGGATTTCATTATTATATAATAATTATATAACAATATAAAAGAAATCTACAAACATAATATTTACAATGTGCTATAAATATAAATAAGTATTTAGTATAAATAAAATAAATACATGTAAACTTAAAACTAATATACTTTCTTAAAGTTTCATTTTCTTAAAAATGTTAAAATTTTATGTGTATGAGGGTTTGTGCCTTATGTCTGAGGAGGCCAGAAAGGGTATTGGATACCCTAGAACTGGAGTTGTGGTACATGTTCTGGAATGCAAACTCAGTTGTTTTGGAAGAGCGGCAGGTGCTCTTAACCACTGAGCTATCTCTCCAGCCCTAGTTTCACATTCTTAATAAATTACCTTTATGAATGTATTATATCTTACTTAAGCAATTTGTAGATGTATTAGTTACCGTTCACTATAGTGAAAAGTAGTACCTGTCAGAACGACTTAAGAGAGTCAGGTTTGCTTTGGCTCTCAGTGTAAGATGGGTTTCTATTCCTCATGGCAGGAAGACACGGTGGGAACAGCCTAGTCCTTGTGGTGCGGGAAGATGACACAACTGCTTATTTACCGACTAGCAGATGTGAAACAGAGAACGCTAAGGCAGAATTAGAGAGCAGAGCCTTCCAGGCCACTCTGGTGGTTATCTTTTGTCCTCTAGGTCCCATGACCTAGGGTCTACGACCTTCTGAAGCAGCACTATCAGCTAAGGATGATGGTGTCAAATGCATTCGCCTGTGTGAGAAATTCCTTGCTCAAACCATGCTCTTACCGTTAGATGAGGATAAACATCCTTATTGTCAAAGTCATCACTCGCCCTTTCACATCTGATGTTTTCGAGCATAGAAGGCTTTTGGTAAACCTTCAGAGCAGCAGTCACAGTGACCTTTGAACTGGTTGCATATCCAAAACTCATTACGGTTGTGGCAGAGACCTATAGAGAAAGGCAAGGAGAATGGGTGGGAATGAATTCTCTTGTGGTGACCACTGGTAAGGCAGAAGGAGGTTGAGATGATTAACTTCAGTTCTCACTTGACTGGAAACCTTTGAGAAGACACTTTAGTGTGATATTGAGATCATGATGGTACTGAAATAAACTAAATTTATTTACAATGTCATTTTATATTTATTCCTGTCAATCATGACTATGTTATGTTTTCTTTTATATTTATAACTTTTAAAAACAGCTATCACTGATTTCCGTCTTTTCTCTGGTGTTTCTTAGATACCCTCACTAGAAATAGGTCTTTATCCAGACGCGCGACTCACTGCAATGAATGTTTGCAAGTAAAGCTGTTTGGGCTAAAGGAGGAAAGAAGAAACACACCATGACACACTGAAGCTCCCACAGTGAGTTGTTCTTTTTCTTTTGGGGAGAACGTTGCAAGGGCAGGGGGTGGATACGAAAGGAGAGGGAGGTGAGTGGGATTGGAGCATGTGACGTGAAATTCACAAAGAATCAATAAAATGTTAAAAAATAGACATCTCACTCTGGTAATGTTTGCTATTGAATATTATTTAAAATTATTCTCTAAGTTCATAGCTATGATTAGCACATTAATTTCAGGATGTTGTTATTTAGCCAAACTAAGCACTCTCCTCTAGTTATCTGCACAGTTTGCACGTCCATGTGAATAACCGTATCTTTTAATACTGACAATTTAACTTCTTTCCATATTCATAATTCTTCTCTTTGACACTGGCCAGGGCCTGAAATATAATTTGTAATCAAGCAGTAATTCATGGCCCTCATTCTTAATCATGACATGTAAATTAATGCTATCAATGTCACGTCAATGGTGTAATATTGCTTGCTACCTTTCCTTGTACAAATCTATTATCCAATCAGGAAGACTTTCTCTTCTATCCCTCCTTTATATAGAATGCTGTTCAGTTCTGTTTGAAAGAATTTTCTGTTATCTCAAACACTTTTCTGACTTTAATAATCTGATCATATACATTTTCTCATTTAACTTCGAATACTGTGATTTACATTTATAAATTTTAATGTTCAATCACCTTCCTTTACTTTTAAATAATTCGCTCTTGCATTTGAATCAATACATACCAACTGACAGATATAGAAACTGTACTTTTTCTCCCACATTGTCTTACAGTTTCTATTACTGTGAAAAAAAATACCATGACTCAAAGAAACTTGGGGAAGAAAGGGTTTATTTTATCTTACTTTACAAGGTAGCAGTCCTCAGGGCAGGAACCTGGGGACAGCAGCTGATATAGGCACGGTGGGGACTGCTCTCACTAGCTTGCATCCCATGGCTTCCTCAGCCTACTCTTTCATACACCCCATGAGCACCTGCGAGTGACCACAATCTACTGGGCCTTCCACATCAATCATCAATCAAGGAAATGCCTGGCAGGCTTGGCTACAGGCTGATTTCCTGAAGGCAACTTTTCAACTGAATTTCCCCTTTTCCAGATAACTCTAGTTTGTGTTAAGATGATAACCAACATGCACACACACACACACACACACACACACACACACACACACACACACCACACACACACATAATGCTTGAACTAGCTATACCTTGTGCACTGGCTTACCTGAGCTCCTTAACTTATGTAGCACCTCTCAAACTTACAACTATTTGGTGTTTGTGTGTGTGTGTGTGTGTGTGTGTGTGTGTGTGTGTGTGTGTGTGTGTGTGTGTGTGTGTAGAAAACACAGATTTCGTTTACTAACTGTAGCGACTGAATTGGGAAGTAACTCTTTTGTGATCTTGACATCACCAGAAGTACATTCTCTGAGCAGCATTGTCTGTCCCACTCTTTTCATCTCCAGTCCCCTGTCTCCAACATCCATATTTCTGATTACATGAACTCATTTTTGTAGTCTTCATATCAAAGTCACATCATCTGGCATTTGTATTCTATGCTTGGCTTACTATGTCCAAACATAACGTCCCCCACTATCAGCTACATTGTCCCAAATGACGTAATTCCCCTCTTAAAAGAGGAACAGCATCACATTGTATAGCACTGCTACATTTTCTTTACCTACACACCTCGTAGTTTGATTCTATATCTGGGCCCTTCTGAGTGGTTCTGCAATAAACCTGGAAATGTAAATGGCTCTCTGATGCACTGATTTAATTTTCACAGTGGGGCTGCACCTGGACTACTAGTATTTCTCTTTTATGATTTTTTTATTAGATAGATTTCTTTACTTACATTTCAAATGTTATTCCCTTTCCCAGTTTCCTGTTCATAAGCCTCCATCCCCTCCCTCTCCCCCATACAGGTATTCCCCCCATCTGTCCTCCTTACTGCCCCTCCCCATATTCCCCTGCACTGGGGGTCCAACCTTGGCAGAACCAAGGGCTTACCCTTCCTTGTTGGTGCCCCAACAAGGCTATTCTCTGCTACATATGCACTTGGAGCCCTGGATCAGTCCATATATAGTCTTTCAGTAGTGGTTTAGTCCCTGGAAGCTATGGTTGGTTGGCATTGTTGTTCATATGGGGTTGCAAGCTCCTTCAACTCCTTCAATACTTCCTCTAATTCCACCCAAGGGGGTCCTGTTCTCAGTTCAGTGGTTTGCTGCTAGCATATCCGGTCCCTTTCAGTAAGCATTTTTTAGCTTCATCAATCTTATCTAGTTTTGGTGGCTGTATATATGTATATATGGACCACATGTGGGGCAGGCTTTGAATGGCCATTCCTTGAGTCACTGCTCTAAACTTTGCTTCCATATCCCCTCCTATGGATACTTTTTCCCCTTTTAAGAAGGAGCGGGGGCATCCGCATTTTGGTCATCCTTCTTAAGCTTCCTGTGGTCTGTGGGTTGCATCTTGGGTAGTTCCAGCTTTTGACTGATGCTTAAAACTACAATTGACCTATACTTGTAGTTAGTGCATGCATGTGTGCATGTGTATGCAACGTATGTGTGTGTGTGTGTGTGTGTGTGTGTGTGTGTGTGTTAAAATTAAAATAAAAAAGCAGAAAGGAATCTAGTCTTTTCCAGTTGTCAGATGGATTTTGTATATTACTGAAATTTGTGGCAAACTGTACTTTCCAAAATTGGTTTCAATACCACTTTGGAATGGAACTTGTGTCTGAGTGGCTAAGTACTAAGACGCCAAGTGACTTTTGTTTGGCTGTCTTTCTGGGGATGCTTCTTTGCCATCATGTTGTGAGGGAGTCTAAGCCACATGAAGAAGTCACAGCAGGTGTTCTAGCTGACAGTTGGCCCCAACCAAGGTCACACTTCAATCAGCCAGATGTGTGAGTAACTGAGCTTTCCGAAGGCTCTTGGCTTCCTGCTAATGAGTGTTCCCAGTGATGAACAGTGAGTGCAGAGAGGAGCTGTCCCCACTGAGCCCTGCTCCAACTAGCAAACTGGAGCAACACAGATGCTGCTATATTAAACCTCAGACTTCTGGCGAGCTTCGCTCCTCAGCCTTAAATAATTCACAATCCAAAACTAGTCTGTTAATATCCCTCCTCTGAAAATATTTGGTTGTCCAGAGCTTTACTCAAACCTTTCCATTTTTAATAGGTTTAAAAATTTTTGTTTATAAAGTTATTCTTGAATGCATACTTAAACTTGATCAACCTTTTATTTTAGCCAAAACAACTTAATGTAAAGGGATAATAATTTTTATTCCTTACTTCCAGATCCACTTACATTTTTGCTACGGTTACGGATATATTTGGGATTTTTTCTCTTGATTCATGTCTGCTTTGATTTGCTTTCTTGGTTGAGTTTTATTCCTTTGTTTGCCTTCTTTGCCATTCTAAACGTAAAAGTTATAAAATCTCACCAGCCATAGTTAGTAAATATTTAAAAAAATCTAGAGATAGCCAGTCTCCCAGCAAGTCTTCTAAAGAATACAGGGCTGTAAGTAACCTGCTTCCGATTCATCCCCTTCAAAGAACATTGTACAACTATGGGTGACAATACAAATATTTGATACCTATTTCTTTTTATGTCTTTATTTATGTGGCTACTAATAAAGGAAGGACAGAAATATGTCCAATGTTACTAAAGAACAGAACTTTTGGGTTAATTTTACTTATATTTAAATAGCATCTTGCAGCCAGTAAACACTATGTATTTTAGTGTAAGGCTTAACATGTAGTTTGATTTTGTGAACCTAGAAGTTCATTTTATTATTATTTTGATCACTTTTCTGTAATGTTTACATTTAACCAATCACCTCATCAACAGTCTTGATCACATTTCAGAACTTTCTAGAAACCTCTTTTCTTTTAGAATGTATAATGAAGGTCTATCTGTGATAACTTTGGTAGTATATTATTTGATGAAGTCCTTGAAAAGTAAATTTTTAAACAATTCTTTGTGTGTATGGTGCACCTGGATTTGGGAAGGGGCACGTGCTTCAGCATCTATGCATGCAAAAGCTACCAGATGACATTATGTGACTGCCTTTGTCACTCACAGGCTCTGACTCTCTTTCTGTGTACCTGAAGTTCTTGCTGAACCAAAGCTCAGCATTTTGGATGGGCTGGCTGGCCAGTGAGCTTCGAGTCCACAGTTCTCTACCACACTAATGCTGGGATCACAGCTGACCATGTCGAGCTTTTATGTACTAGAGATTTAAATTCAGCTCTTCAACCTTGCACAGCAAATATCCTTACCCACTAAGCCATCTCCCATCCTCAAACAACAAAAATCTCAGTTTCTTAGGACTCTTGGCTTCCAAAGATGCAGTTGAGAATGTACTTTCAAGGGAATCAGCTCCCTTAAAGGTGCTCTGGTTTCCTCTTTGTGATGTTTTAGATACTTTATCTTTGATTTTTCTAAATTTGTGTGTGAGCGTGAGTGTGTGAGTGCTACATTTCTTTAGCCTAGTTGTTGAATCGGGCTATGACTTGATGCTTCAGAAAGGGGAGAGGGTACCCTCTTCAGAGGAGAAGGGGAGAAAGTTGTGGGGTGAGGGACTCTATTAGGGAGCGATTGGGAGGGGAAGAAGCATTTGGGATGTAAATAAGTATACTAATTAGTTAATAAACAAACTCAACAAAAATAACCTAACAATTTCTTGGTGGGACAAGGAAGAGAAACAAGAAGATGCATGGGCAAGTGGCAAGGGCAAGATTCTCAATTCTCTCCAACCACACCTCACCTACACTTACCAATTTCCCAATAGTGCATCATAGTATGACTCCATCAAGGACTAAAACATCCACCATGTTAGAGCCTTCACAATATGAGTGCATCACGGACACACCCAGAGATATATGAATGTCCTAGGCCTTTCTTAATGCAGTCAAGCTGACAATGAAGACTGCTGTGTTTTGCTTGATCTGCTTACTATATACTGTGTATTCTCTGCCACTAGATTCTTTCCATAGGACTCACTGATGCAATTCTCATTTTAATTTTTAACCTTACAGTATCTCCTTTCATTCTCTTGGTGCTGTTTGTAAGAATTATTATTAGATATAAGTTTGAGCTTATCAATTTTTTCTTTCCTAGCCTGTGACCTCTTTCTTTAGGTTATCTTTCTCTTTTATATCCAAGTGTCAGAGGTCTTTAGATCCTACTGTTTAGTTTCTGTTTTTCTGGTTGTGTCAAATGTATTGTTCACTATAGCCAATGAATATTTCATTTTCTATTTTAAACTTCCAATATTTGATCTTTTAAACATCAGAGGCTTCTTATTTTTTAAAGTATAGGATCTTTATTGATTGTCACTGGAAGTTTAACTTTCCTCAAATATTTCAGAATGTGATTCTCTTCTCTTCCAGACAATTACTGCATCTTCAATTTGGAAGGTTGGTTTGTTTCATTGTCTGTGGTCTTTCATGGCAATCTATTAATTCATTGATGTTTGAGTTAACGATATTGTGAGTTTGTTTTACTTTAATTATATCTAATCTCTGTTAATTTTGAAGGTTTGAGGTTCTATGTCTCACTGCTACACATGGTTTCCTGTAAAGATGGTAATCTATAAACATGCTTGCTCCTGGGTAGACTCCTGCTTTAATGTGAGGGATCTGGACCTTGAAGAAGAGTCTTGAACTCAAGACTGTTGTAGAACAGATGGCTTGCTGGTATCACTCAGGATTTAGCCCACAGTCCTAGTCCTCCTTCCTCTTGGTTTGTACACTTCTTCCCTTTGCTCCTGAATGTCTTTGTTTTTCCTCATCTTTGAAAGTTTTCTACAACCCTTTACAGTCCCATACACTATTTTAGACATACTTGGTGAAGTTGTAGAGCGTCAGGTCACCTTGTCAGGGCTGAACCGTTTGGAACTGTGTCCTGCAGCACTCCTCACATGAGGAGTCAGTTGTGCCTCTGTCTACAGCACCGGATTCCTTAGAGCTCTGCACCATGTCTGGAATATAAAGTGCTTATTACAGAGCTTCCAACACTGGAATTAGATTGGTTCAATTTCTTTCCCTCATATGCCAGACTTCTGAGGGATCCAAGAAAATTTAATAATGTTATCAGATAATTAACCTATTTTAATAAAATATGAGCAAAACACTAAGCTGTATATGAAAATGAGACGAGATTTTACATTTATAAACTTCCTTGGAGAAGAAGTTTCAAGCAGGTTATACACCATTAATTTTTTTTCAAATTCATCCTTCTGGACCCTATTGTCTAAAACTGTAGGAAATGCAGTCCATGGAAAGAGTAGTGATTTCAGTATCCAAAATCTAGATGCAATTAACTTTGATGGGCCTGTATAGCCTCATGTGTATGATGGAGATAATTTGTAGTTCACAGTTCATTGTGAGAATTAAATCAGCCCAATAAAATAACATGTATGTAATTGCTCATCATGATATGCAACACATAGTCAACACTTGGAAAGTACTTATTTTCCTCTTCTTACAACAATCTTTTAATTAATGTGACTAAAGATATAATTTTCAATGATACTTCTTGAAATTTTATTTGATATTCACTCATTTCTAGGGCAACTTATCAGTTTTATCTCTGTATGGAAAATTAATCTAAAAAATACTGCAAAGGATAACTCCTACCTATACAATTAAGCTACTTTCTAGATAAGAGAAGTCAGGTCTGATTGCAGTTAGAAATGTGAGCAATGCTTGTGTAGTTTTAGTCAGCATCTGGAATTGATTACCAGAACTTTGATTAACAGAACCAGCATGATGAATCCCAGATGTTTAAACATGGCTGAGCTTACTAGACTGGTTCATGAGAGTGAAGACATGGTAGGAGAGAAAACATATAAAAGAACTAAGTTTCAAAATGGCCCAGGAGATGTTTGGATATTGGTTCAATTGTGGGGGATGAGTGGGGTCTCTAATTGAACATCACCTTTTAAGTTTTATGAATATTATTCAAATAAAAGTATGATAATCATTCAGTTAACTGTGAAAGGCAGGAATACGAGACATGTTTACAATTAGTTATGTAGGCTGTGATCATATAGAAAGGAATCACCTCTTCCAAGAAGACTTTACGGAGGAGTCATGGAGTTCAAGGTTTCTGGTCTTTCTATGACTTGCATATAGTTGTGCTGATATGATGCAACACATTATAAAAATTGATGTAATGGTTCTCATATCACAAATCTGCATTTAAAGGATTTCCTAAAATTGAAAGAGGCTGGGGAAATCTGGACATCCCAATCTAAAGCCATAATGGTAACAACCAGACTAATTATCGTACTGATGTTGCTTTATTTAGTAAAGCTCCTAGAAAGACAATAAGTATTTGATTCCTTCCCTCAAAGCATACTGCCCAGTTGAGGACCACATTTAACTTAGCAATCTCTATAACTAATTTCATGTATGCTCTTTGTTGTAACTAGAATATCAGAGGTGTTATGAATTCAGTTATTTTAGTAGCATAGGGGAAGAATATACTGTTGCTTTATGACATACTTAAGTCTTACAAATTTGATCCATGTTTTCCCCTAGGAAATCAACTTTGTATAATAGTAAGAAACAGGGTACCCTAGTAAGAAAGTCCCAAGTGTCTTGTTGCTAGCAGTTTTCTAAAGAATTAAACATGTATTGTGATATCTCTTTCCAAAGGCATGAGAAACTAAGCCAATGACAGATAGTAAAATTCGAATTATTTTAACAACCTTTAAACTACTCTTGAGTGTGTGTATGTGTGTGCATGTTGTGTGCATATGGGTTGGTGAGTGGGCGTGTCTGTACTATGGTTCAGAGGTAGAGGGTAAAGCACAAATTGTAGAATTTGTTTTCTTTTCCTACCCTTACTAGATATTGTAGTTGGTTTGGACAAGAATGGCCCCCATAAACTCATGTATTTGAATGGTTGTTCCCCAGTTGGTGAAACATTTTTGGGATGATACGTGATAGGAAGAGGTATGGCCTTGTTGGAGAAAGTTTGTCACTGGGGATAGGCTTTGATATTTCAAAAGCTCATCCATGCTATACCATGTCATGTCAAGTATCTCTCTCTGTCCCTTTCTCTTTTCTTCCCTCTCTCCTTCCCTCCCCCTCTCCTTTTCTCCTCTGCTCTCACATTGTACCTGCTACTGTGGATCAGATGTGGTCTGTAACTGCCACTCCAACCCCATGCTTATCTGTCTGCCACCTCATTCCCTACCACGGTGGTCATGCACTAACACTCCAACACTGTAAGCAATTCTCCAAATTAAATATCTTGCTTTATAAGTTGCCTTGGTCATAGTGTCTACTCACAGCAACAGAAGAGTAGCTCCAGTAATAATAGTCAGTCATTACTGCCTGAGTTGCCAGATTAGCGTGGGAAGCAACTTTATCTGCCAAATTATTTTGCCAGCCAAGAATATTCTGGTTGATTCGTACAAAACATTTGCATATTTGACCATTTTTATTTACTTCCCTATTTCAGTCTTTGATTTCATATTCAGTATCATAACCTCTCTGTCTCCATCAAATATCAAATCCATAATTTCAAAGAAAGAGCATGCAGGAAATTATGGATTTACTTATCCACATATGCAAAACTGTCTATCTGAAGGTTGTGGTTCCTCTCTTTGTAAGCAATCTTATTATGCTTTCAGACTTCTTATGCTTTCAGATTTTTGTCTTAGATACCAGATTGGTTGAAGTATGTTACACTTTTTTCTAAGCTTATTTAATCCAGTTGCTTCATCCACTTATGTCATAGCACCATGAGTTTCTCATGGTGTGAAACTTTATGTTCCAGGTCTCATCTTAGTGTGAGATCCATGGGAGGCCCTTTTGATTCATAGTCACCCCGCAGTCCACTTCCCTGTACTCACTCTGTACCTGGAGAAGAGAATACATTCAAATACCTTCACCATTGTGACAGCTTAAAATTGCAGAAAGTTTGCCTGAGTATTCTTATTTTAGAGTCTTCAGGACCCTGGTTTTTTTTCTCTCTCTCTTAGAACCACAATTCTCACAATTGATTCTTTCCTCAGATCCCAGCTGAAGCCTCCCCTCCTCATGAAGGTCTCCTTCCCCCATGCCAGTGCTTAATTTTCTGTTACTTTTATTCTTCTCATTACTCATTATAACTTATACCTATAGACTGAATTTTGTCTTATTCAGTAGGTGTGTTGAAAAGCAGGGCTATGACCTTCATATCCTTATCAGACATTGAGTAGAAGGATAGAGATGCACAGTTGTTCAATTATGTCTGCTTAACTAGATAAAGGTTGCATACATGAATGGCTAATGACTGCTCATCTAAATATATCATTCATTCTGGTGTGTATCTGTGTGTATGACAAGAATTTCTTCCCTTGTATAGGGAATCTCAAATCTTAAGTCTATGGAAATAAACTGACAATGGGAAGATTAACAAGCAATAAAGCATATGAACCTATTTATAATGGCTCAGGGGAAAAGAGAGTACTTTGTAACACAAGGAGTTTCAGCTCACATACAAGTCTTCATAGAGAAGTGAGAAGTGGGCCAGATATACAATTTTAGAGACAAAGTAAAGAATGTTTTAGGGAAGACAAATGGTTGGAAGGAAAGGGTAGTAATTTATGCTGTGTGTTCTGGGTTCTAGATATGCCAATTGTCTTTCATGCCCTTCTGTGGCAGGAGTTTTAGTCATTTTAAGCTAATGACATTTCAGTAGGGAAGGTGTTATAGTTCAGGTTACTGTTACTGTGCTAAAACACCATGACCAAAATCAAGTTGGGGAGATAAGGGCTTATATGTCTTATATGCCCCCACCCATTGTAGTCCATTGTGGAAGGGAATCAAAACAGGAACTCGGAGGCAGAAACTGACACAGAGCCTACAGAGGAATGCTGTTTACTCCTTCTGGTTTGCTCAGCCTGCTTTCCTATAGAATCCATGCTCACAAGCCCAGTAATGGCATCTCCACAAATGGATGCCCCCTATTCAATATTAACTTAAAACAAAAAGACCCACAGGTTTGTCTGCAGCCTGATGTTTTGAAGGCATTTTTTAATTGAAGTTTTCTCCGGTCAGATGACCTTAGCTTATGTCAAACTGACATAAAACTATCCTGCACAAATAAACCATTGTCACCTTAACACACAAAGAAGTCACTGTAAAGCCATGGTCCTTATGTTACTGTTCATCCATAAGATCACAGATTGATAGAAACATCACATAGGACAGTTTACAAAGTTAAAATGTTTCACAGTCTTACAAACACCTTAGTCTCTTAAAATATTCAGTCCTATAAAAACTTCCAGTCTCTGTTAAAATTGATAGTCACTCAACTGTGGGCTCCTATAAATTGAAATTATTTAACTTATTTACTTCCAGAGGAAAGAAACAGGGCACTGTCAGAATCAGATCAATGTGAAATCAAACTCTGACTATGTCAATCATTCTATGTCCAACATCTGGAATTCACTTATAATCTTCTGGGCTCCTCAAAATGACCTGACCCTCTTCTCAGGCCCCACCCTCTGCAGCATACACAGCTTGATTTGACTTAGGTCAGTTCCACTCCAAAGCTGCTGCTTCTCTTGATGGTTGTCACATGGTACTGACATCTCCAAAATGCTGGAGTCATCTGCTGCAACTGAGATGCATTTTCATCAAAAGCCTCTCCTGGCCTTTCACAGTACAAAGCCTTAGTTACTGTCCAAGATCCCTTCATGCCTTCAAAACTGGTAACCCCAGAGACTTGTATAAATGACCAAATTTGGTTTCCAGCACACGATACAAGCTTGGCCACCATGATCACAGTTTGCATGTGCTAACTCTGAGAAAAAAGATCTCACCTCAATAACACCACTCTCTTGCTAATCACCACTGCTGACCGTCATCAATTTCCCCAGCGGATCAATGATTTCACTTCAATGGTTCTTCCGCACCAGCTAACGAAAACCACAGATTCTCAACTCAAAATAGCAAATTGTCCTGATAAAGTAATTAAGGACTCTCAAACTTCCCACTGAAAATTTACAAGAAGGGCTATACTATCTACACCACTCTCAACGTTCTTATCTAAAGTCTGACAGAATAGCCTCAATATACAGTGTTTCATTTAGTCTAAAGTTTCAAAGTCCTTCCTCAATCCTCCTCTAAACATGACCAAACATGGTAATGTCTGTCACAGCAATACCCATATTCCACTTTTGGTACAAATTCTATCCTGGTTAAAGTTATTGCTCCTCTGATGAAATACCATGACCAAAAGCAAGCTGGGGAGGAAAGGGTTTATTTGACTTATACTTCCACATCATAGACTACAAATGGAAGGAAGTCAGGACAGAAACTCATGCAGGGCAGGAACCTGGAGGCAGGAGCTGATGCAGAGTCCATGGAGGAGTGCTGCTTACTAACCTGCTCATCATTGCTTGCTCAACCTGATTTCTAAAAGGAAAAAAAAGGACCACCAGCCCAGAATAACACCAACTACAATGGGCTGGTTCATCCTTCATTGATCACTAATAAAATGTGACAATTAGGCTTGTTTACAGCCCAACCTCATGAACATATTTTCTTTTTTTTCTGTTTGTTTGTTTGTTCATTTATTTATTTATTCATTCACTTCATATACCAACCACAGTTCCTGCCTCCCCTTCTAGCCCTTTCCTCACATGGTTCCTTTGCATCCCCTCTGAGAAGGGAGAGGCCCCCCCCTGGGTACCAACCAAGTGATTGCAGGACTAGGCACATCCTTTCCCACTGAGGCCAGACACGGCAATCCAGTTCAGGGAACAGGATCCACTGGGAGACAACAGAGTAAGGCACAGCCCCTACTGTAGTTGTTAGGGAACCCGCATGAAAACCAAGCTGCACATCTGCCACATATGTGCAGGGGGCCTAGGTCCAGCCCTTGTATGGACTTTGGTTGATGATGAACACATTTTCCTAATTGAGGTTTCCTCCTCTCAGATGATGTTAGCTTTTGCCAAGTGGACATAAAACTATCCAGCCTAAAAAGTAGTGGCAACTGCGTCCATCTTCGATGGATCTGAGTTTTAGGAAGGAAGGAACGTCAAGGAAGAAACCCAACCAGCATCTGCTAATACTCAATATTTTCCTTTAAACTTAAATCACCATCATAACTAGCAATGTATTCAGGATAGAACTGGTCTGAATGCCTTCAGTTTCTTGGGCTCAGGAATTATGACTGTTTATCACCATCATTCTTATATCTCCCCTCCAATAGGTATGGGTGCATGGATAGATAATGTTTATTCCATTAGTATCAATATTTAATATGCCAAGTTCTAGTAAACTTCTGAGGATGGGACAGAAACCATCCATTGAAAGAGTTTTATTTTTTTATTCTTATTCCCTTTACTCTTCCAGGATATCAATGTGGGTTCTTAGCCATACACATGTCTAGATGGTTGAATGGACCTTGGGAAAGACTAGTTACCTAGTAGTTTCCAAGAGCTCTAAAACATGCTCTTCTGAAGCTCTTCTGCAGGGTTCTGAGAACCTATGAATCCAGAGGCTGGCATTCTTTCATAGTTCCTCTGGTTTTCTAACTAGAGATCAGCTTCTGGGCAAGTGTTAGGGCTGTGCTTAACATTCACCTGATCCCTGAGCTTCAGGCTATCTCTCCCAGCCCTGGAACTGTCATTCTGATGTTAAACTAAGAAGTAGAAATAGCTTTGCTGTCTGTGATGTCTTTCAGAGGACAGTGAGCCACTCAGCCACAGAAATATTTTAGTTAGTAAAGAAGATTTAGTGACCACTAGTATGCTTCTCTCTGGAAGACATGGAAAATGTGTTGATGTTTCTAGATTGTGTAGTTCCAACCCCAGCCACCTCCCCAGCCACTTTGAATGGCGAAGAGCCTCATCTTTTTTATTCCTTTAAAGCATCGTTTCCCAAATGAAGTCCAGAGATCTGAACTTCAAGACCCATCAAGGCAATTCATATGTAGGAATATCTCACAGAGTACCAGCACCAGAATGTATGTCTTGCCAAAATATGCCTCTGTGATATGAGGATTATTTTAAGTTAAATGCCATTGAAATTTCATGTAGGTGAGCAAAGCTCTCAAAATAGGACACATATTTTCCTGTGTAGAGAAAAGTTTCCATGTATAAAAATGCTTTTCCCCAGGGATCTATAATACCTATTTACCATACTTTCTTACAACTTTCCCACAATTGCCTCCTTTGGCCATATTTCCTAAAACCCTTTTCCTTTGTTAAGGCCACATGCTGCAGACCTTGTTAGCCTATTCACTGCTGCTTGCCCTCTTGCTTTAATGCTTAATGAAGATGTAAATGTATTCATGTTTTCCTTTTGGTTATGCCTACTGCAGTCCCTAGGATGCTATTAGAAGATCCAGATGGGTAAATAAAATTGCTTCCCTCCTATAAGACTAGAGGTTATTAGTAATTAATAAATAACAGGAGGCACGAGCTCCTCAGGTGAAAGAAACAACACTTGCTTACTGGAATCAGGGAGAATGCTGAGAAACTGATCTAAGAACCAGGCAGCATACAAGAGCTGATACAGCAGAGGACTCCCAGGTCTGGTTTCAGCCAGAGAAGATGCACCTAACCCTCAAGAGACTGGAGGCCCCAGGACCTTTAGAGGTCTGATGGGACAGCCTTGTGGAGATGGGGGGGATGCAGGGGCGTTGCACAGGGGACAGGGAGGAGGTATGGAATGTGGAACAGTTGAAGGGTGGACTGGGAGGGGAATAAAGTCTGGAGTGCTAACAAAAAAAAAAAGACACTGTGACACACATACAAAAATAAATGGTATGGTATAAGAACATAGCATTAAAAGTAGAAATCAAAAAACCAACCAACCAAACAAACAAAACAAACCAGAAAACAAAAATCAAAACCAAAAACAAAAACCTAAAAACCAAAACAACAACGACAACAACAAAAAAAACCTTGAACGTGTGGGAATGTAGCCAGGATCTGCAGATAGGCGGGGTATTATACTTAAAAGCACAATTGAGAGAAACAATGAGATATGACTCAGGGAAAGAGATGGGAAGTTAGTGCTGGGACCTGTTTATGACTTCCTTGACTGTCAAATGGGAGACTTGCTGAGTTAGTCAAAGAAGCTAGAGCAGGACCATGGTATTGAGTAGGGAAGTTATAACATGGTTGCAGACTCCTAAATTGTTCCCAAAGAGAAGTGAGCAGTTGCTTGTCATTACTTAAGAGCAATGACAAAGGACAGAGAAGCTGGCCCGAAATAAAGCAGTTCAGCGACTGCTATAGCATGGGCTGGACCAGGGATCAGGGTGAAGGGAGCCTCTGGTTCCTGATGCAGCAGTCAGCAGGGGTCTCAGTGAGTCTAACCCCAGGGATTAAGATTCCTGTGATGTCCCAGAGAGCAAACGTTTGATATCTTCTAAGACCTTTCTTTCTGGAGTTAGAATACACAGCACACAAAGCAGCCCTGCTCACGCACTGTTTATAAGTATTGGGGGGGTGGTGCATCTATTAAGAATCACATTTATCCTTTAATTAGAAAAATGCCTATTCCCATGTAGCTGGTGTTAAGAGAAGCCAACACTTTATAAGTTGTTTTCAAATGCCTTTCTCATTTTTATCTTCCTCAAATACCAGGAAAAGGAAGTGTGTGTGTATGTGGGGGTGTGTGTGTGTGTGGGGGTGTGTGTGTGTGTGTGTGTGTGTGTATGTGTGTGTGTGTGTGTCTGTGTAAATAGGTGAGAGCCAGGGATCTTTGTGTACCCTCATTAAAATTATACATGAAGTTAAATAATAATTATGAAGTCCAATTATCTCTTACAGACTCATGGCAGTGAAGCCCCATGGACAAGTATGGACCATAAAAGGTCAAATATGCACATGCTGTGTCAGAATTCAGGTCCTGCGACCAGACCAGAAAGAATACTTTTTGCAGCCAACTTATACTTGTACAGTCAGCTAGGAAATTACATAGACTTTCTTTGATTTCTTCTGCATGGTAGAGCTCAATGATAGTCCTCATCAATGAAGATTAAAAACTGCCATCAGTAGGAATAGGGTGAACCCATAAAATGAGGCCATGTGTTAAGCCATTTGCTTCTAAGTTTGACAGTCTAGGTTAATCCATGAAACCCATGTAGAAGTTGGAGAGACTAGACTTCTATAAGCTGTCCTCTGTTTTCCACATGTGTATGTGTGCATGCATATACACATGTGCGTATACAAATAATTGTTTTTAAAGACTTAATATGCTGTGTGGCATTTTTTGTTTAAAGCACTATGTTTGCTAACACTTAATATATGTCATCTCATTTAAATTTTTTATTAGATACTTTCTTTAGTTACATTTTAAATGTTATCCCCTTTCCTGATTTCCCCTCTGGAATCTCCCTATCCCTTCCCCCCTTCCCATACCCACCCAACCACTCGCTTCCATCTCCTCACCCTGGTATTCCCATTCACAGGGGCATTGAGCCTTCCCAGGGCCAAAGGCCTCTCTCCTCTCATTGATGCCTGACAAGGCCATTCTCTGCTACATATGTGGTTGGAGTCATGGGTCCCTCCATGTGTACTTTCTGGTTGGTGATTTAGTTTTGGGAGCTCTGGGGGGGTCTGGTTGGTTGATATTATTGTTCTTTTTATGGATTTGAAAACCCCTTCAGCTCATTCAGTTCTTTTTCTAACTCCTCCACTGGGGACCAAATTTTCAGTCCAATGGTTGGTTCAGAGCTTCTGACTCTGTATTTCTCAGGCTCTAGCAGAGCCTCTCAGAAGACAGCTATATAAGGCTCCTGTCAGCATGCACTTCTTGGCATTCACAATACTGTCTGGGTTTAGTGACAGCATATGGGATAAATCCCCGGGTGGGCTCATCTCTGGATGACCTTTCCCTCAGTCTTTGCTCTACCCTTTGTCTCTGTATATCCTCCTGTGAAAATTATGTTCTCCATTTTAAGAAGGACTGAAACATCTACTCTTTGGTCTTCCAACTTCTTGAGCTTCATGTGGTCTGTGAATTGTATCTTGGGTATCCCAAGCTTTTGAGCTAATATTCACTAATCGGTGAGTGCATACCATGTGTGTTATTTTGTGATTGGGTTACCTCACTTAGGATAATATTTTCTAGTTCCATCCATTTCTTTCAGAATTTCACAAAGTCATTGTTTTTAATAACTGAATAGTACTCCATTGTGTAAATGTGCCACATTTTCTGTATCCATTCCTCTGTTGAAGGACATCTGGGTTCTTTCCAGCTTCTGACTACTATAAATAAGGCTGCTATGAACACAGTGGAGCACGTGTCTTTGTTATATTTTAGAGCATCTCGCGGGTATATGCCCAAAAGTGGTATAGCTGGGATCAGTTAATTTTTCAAATAGCTTTAGGGTAGATAATAATTGCAGTTTTGTTTTAAAGAGAAAATTGAAATTTTTTTCAGTCATTTTTTCTAATTTTAAAACCCATAAATGCCCACACTGAGGCCCATACTTATTAGCTAATATTAAACAGATGCTCTTATCCATCATTTTATACTTTTTTGTGTAAACAAAGTACCTATTGTGGTACCTGGAATGTTGTAAACACCAAATATAAAGTAATTCTATCATTTTCCTCTTTGTTCTCAAATCAAATTACATTTTCATTGCTACAGCAGATGTGCTTGAACTATTTATGGACTTGATATTTAAGTAAAACTGTTGTTCAGGCTTGAATCAGAATGAGGACATACTTTTGAAGTTTTAATCTAGTATTAAGATACAACATGTATTTCAGAATGGACAAGAAGATCAAGAAAGAAAGCAGATGAGGGAGTGAAGAAGCAAATGGAGGGTCATAAAAGTAGCATCATTGCTCAAGCCAAAGGTCACAAGGTCGAGGTCAGATGGTACAATGTAGGAAATCCCTGGTCTAAATGAACAAAATAAAATAAAAGTGTTAGGGAAGTAGTTTGGTAGGAATTTGGCCTGCCTATGCAGTAGTGTTTTAAACAAAATCTCCATCATTTGATTTTATAAATAAGGACTCAGAAGACAGATGCTAGGGTGAAAGCCTGCTAGCTCAGAGAGGCAGAGAAGCACTCAACTGATCTTCCTCCTCAACTGACACCCTCTCCTGCAAAGTTATCTTCCGGCTGTCTCAAAAACCCTCAAACTCAGTGTCCTTCCCTTCTATTTTCTGTGTGTCTCTATCTGTCCTCCTGCCTTCCTCATAGTATCCATCTCCCCCACCGTATTCACTCCCTCTTTCTCTGCTTCTTGACTTATGGTTGACTTTATTTATAATCTTCCTTACAATAAGCAGAAAGCTCTTGGATTAAAGGTCTGTGCTAGGGCTGAGCCACACCACAGCTAGAAACATTTTTTTCCAGTAAATAACATGATTTTTTCCAGTAAATAACGGGGTTCATACTGTGATCAAATATTCTTCAACATGCCAACCCTTGAGTTTGATTCTACCAAATGAAAAAGGAACAACAACAAAGCCAAACAAAGCAATCATAATTAAAATCACTCAAAATCATAATCATAATCACTCATAATCATGCTTATTAGAAGTGCTATTCACTTCTATTCACATGCTGGTATTTTTGACACTTTTGCAGTGCATTGGGAAGGTCAGATTGCCAGGGTCCTGACTTCAGGCACATGAATTTATAGCAAGAAATGATCATGCTGCCAGCCACATGATCTCTCTTACTGTGCCCACTGATTACAAGACAATATAATGCCACATCAGACATACTGGTTACCTGAGCCCTGGCAGGAGGTCAAGGAAGAAACTCTGAGAGACAAAAAGGCCAGTGTTGCTTAAGATAAGGACCCCAAATGGTTCTGGACTCTTGCAAAAGTATTTTTATCCACATGGATATGACTTCTAGGGAACTGGGAACCATTCTACCATCATGCTGGTTGGTAAGAGAAAACTCTTGAATTGAGGAGAGAAGAGGGCATTGTCTCAGCAGAGATGAGTTAAAGTCAATTTTTGGAAGTTCTTTGGAGTACCATAGGATGAGAGACAAGGTTGGCATCCTGATGATTAATCTCCATCATTAACTTAATTTGATTTAGAATCTCCATGGAAACATTCTTGCCTGTTTACTGGTAAATATGTTTTCACAGAAGTTTAACTGAGAAGAGAACAGTAACTATGAATAAAGGAGACACCAGCCCTTGGGTTGGGGTCCCCAGCTGAACACAAAGTAAGCAAGTTGGGTACCAGCATTTCTCTTCCTCTGTTTCTTGACTGAAGTTGCTGTGTGATAGTGACTCCATGCTCCTGCAGCAATGGCTGTGCTGTCATCATGAACTAGACCTTCAAACTGTAAGCCTAAGCAAACTATCTCTTTCTTCGGTTTTTCATTGGATGTTTGGCTAAAGCAAAGAGTGACTAATGTAGCATGTATAAGTAGAGGAGCTTTTGTAATCCCCCCGGCTGTCACAAGGAGGTCACAGATATGGAGTAGCCATAACCAGGTAGGTACTCAAGGCCATGTAGTTCACTGTGGGTACCTAATTTCCTGCTTCTCAATCTGTTGAAGACTTATGGAATGGTACTAAAGTAAGCTAGGCCTCTAAATCAGATCCATTCCATTGCGCTGTTTGCTGATATCTGCTGAAGGGTCCAGAAGTCAAAGTTTCCCAGAGAACCCTGGAGTTCCGAGCCAAGCTCCAGACAGTTTCACTGTTCAGATCTCCTTGTGTCCAATTAATGTCAACTTTCTTGGAGGTAAATGTCATCGGATGAAGATTAAACTTCATTGAATATGACTAGCCATTCTAAACTTCTGGTTGAGTCCACATTTAAAGAGTTTATAACAAGGATACGTGCATTATACCATTTTGACATGGTTTTTAGAAAGATGGAAATTAAATTATCTAGGAAATTGAAGATCTGTCTATACACAAACAAGCTTGATTTGCAACAGGAGGATCATTGTAGTGTTTTCTTATACTCAACTGACCAATGGTTTGATGGATTAAACTCAGTGAATTAGTTATCGTCATGCGTTATTGGCAGCAGAAGTTGTGTCTATTCAGGCTGTGAACATGGTACATATCAAGTCACACTGGCAAAAAGAAGCACAGAGATTTGCTGGCGTAGCCAGAAAGTTCACATTGTTAAGTCTGATAGTGTTTTCTATATTCAAATCTTTAGAAGAAGAATAAAATCTCTCATTGGATTCTTCCCCATGGTGAATTTCAATGGAAAAAGCAGATATATTTTAATTAATAGTGTGGGCAATCTAACAGGGCTTTAAAAAAGCTTTCATTTTCAAAAAGTAAAATATAATACATCATTTTTACTCCTTTTTACTTCTAATATACTTCTATGACTTACTTCTTCTTGAACTGATGGTATATTATATTAATTAATGTATATTAATATAGTATACAGTGTAGCCCACTCAGTGTCACTTGTGTATATATGAATTTTAGGCTGACCTCTTGGTATTGGACAGTTAGGGGAGCAGGCTGTGTTTCTCCCTCTCTCAGCATTCCTTCACTGCCTGTCATTTTCTATGTAGGTGTGGGTCCCCTTGAGATTTCTTCCTTAGCATGGTTAACTTTTATGGGAGGCATCATTTTATTTTGTGTCTCTTCTACCTCCTTGTATTCTAGTAACAAAATCATACTTCCTCAGAAAGGTACCCTAAAGAAACAATTTGAGCTATAGAAAATCTCAGAAGGAAAATTATTGCCAACTTTTGAGTGAAAAGAGAATTATAATAGGAACCATTGAACACTCCCCAGCTTCTGAGGGGTCTAGTCACCTGATGTTAACACAGCAGGAGGGCATGGCTGAGATCCCACATGGCCCCAGACCACTTTATTTCTTTTCTTCTCACTATAGGAAAATATTTCCTTTTCCCCCATGTCCCAGGGCTCATGAGGCAGCATTAGTCCTCCTGGATCTATTTCTAGCTATTTATCTTTTCACATTCCTATATTTCAACTCTCGTATTTCATTCTTTCTGCTTCTGTGTTTATTTTAAAGGCTATGCTGGGTATTAAATTAAAAGCTGAAGATGTAGTTAAGGAGTTTTGAACACACAGCATGTTTTAGCATAGAAACTTTGCACACAGTATTTCTAATAAAAAGCCCTTACATGTATAGTGTGAACATGCATATTTTAAAAGCATGGCAATCGAGGCTCAGAGACTAAAGAAAGTATCCAATGCTATGTAGCCAGTTTTTAACACAGTCAACAGAAGAGTTCTGGATGGTCACCTTCCTTCTAGGGCCATCATGAGAAGGTCTACTCTCATTGGTCCACCTGCTCTAGCTTAGCATGGGCTATCTGCCCAGGCCTGGCACACTGAATTCTCAATGGTGATCAGGGACCTTTGATCTTTATCTTAGGAGAAGTTTCTTCTTTGATTTAGTTGCATTTTCCTTAGACTGTCTGGAAACTATTTCCCTAACTAGGGACCCATTAGACTGTGTATTCCTGCCTTAACTTCAAAGGCTCAGCCCTTTGCTTCCTGCTGCATTCCATATCAGTACTATTAATCAGTTATTGCCTCTCAGTCAGACACAGCAGCTACGACAAAGTTGGATCTTCAATGACTGTGCTTTTTGGAAATGATTTCAACTTCCAATTCAAAATTTTTGATTGACCCCAGCTATTCCTAAGCTGTTCTTTCACAAGCCCCTCTTCCTGTTAGCTAGAATACAGTTTTAGAAATCCTTGCTGAAGCTGAAAAAGATGTAAAATAAGGACAGAGTGTCTCTCTAGACAGGATTCTCAAGAACGACACACAGAACAAAGGCAGACTTGAGGATTTGAAGACCCGCCTCCCATAGACACACTTAAGGGACTGAAATCACCACGCCACGTCAGGTGAAGCTGTGACCAAATATGCAAACAAAAACCCAAGGAGTAAAGATTTATCTTGGCTCATAGAGCCACACGTTTCAGTTCAGTTTGGGCTCTGTTGATTCAGAGCCAGTGGTAAGGCAGAGAGCACATGATGGAGGTGGGATCACGAGGACGAAAAGTCTGCTTACCTCATGGATCCCAGAAACAGAAGAGTAACAGGACGGATGCTAGACAGAATATGTTTCCTTGACAACATGCCCACAGAAAACAGGAATGGAATAGTTCATTGGCTTCCAAGCTATTTTCAACCTCAGGATCTTTTCACATGTCCTGCTTATTGACAAAACCTGACTTCTACTTAGAATCTTCTCTGCAGCATAGAACAACGACCTTTCAGTTTTACATTGTTGACTTCACAGAATCTCACTGAGGAAAGCAGGTGGAGGTGAGAAGGAGTAGGTAGATCAATTTTCTATATTCAACTGAAAGGATGTTTAATAAACATTGAATCTTAAGTTTTTCAAAGACAGATGTAGAATTTGTATAATAAATGCATTCATCAATTATCTGCATGATCTGTACTTTATCTTATGATATTTCTTTTAGCCTATGGTATTTCTTTTTGGTTTATTGATTTTACTGTTTGAGAAAATTTTTCTTTATTAGTCACAAGTGACCTGGAATGTAGCTATCACTATGATGACACCAGCAGAGGGAAGCAATGAGTAGAATTTCAGAGAATTTTATGGTACAGAAGTTGGAACAGTGCAGAGAGATGAATCTTGTTGGACAATACCATACTTATCCTATATTTTATAGGAAACCAGCAGAAATATTGAGAATTTGACTATTTTAATAGTTATTATAGAGAAACCAAACTAGTAGTGTGCTAACTAAATAGTGAAAGAAAACAGTTTTAGAGGTTTCAGAAGCAGTAGTGTTAATGATGTAAACTATACTGACAATAGTATTAAATTGACATATAAGCTTTTCATGATTTTAAATAAAGAAAATTCAGTTTCCCTTAATCAAGTAATGATGGAAAAGTTATTTAGAGAATAAAAAGGAGCATTCAACTCATAAATAATTTTTGTTCTGAAAAAATATTTTTAATTGTTAACAGTTATCTGAAACAGCTTTTTAGAAGATTGTGTGTGTGTGTGTGTGTGTGTGTGTGTGTGTGTGTGTGTGTGTACTACAGCATGTTTTATATTTAGTTATCAATCCTTGAAGAACGATTTAGTTTTAAATTAAATTTAAATATAATACTAGACTCTGTTAGATACGAAAGGTAAATTTCTATTTTGGTTCCCTTTACTCCCATGTCTAGTGTTTCTAGATGGAAAATATTGTGATCCTGCTGTCTTATAGATTTAATTTAAGAATGTTTACATTTTATTTTCAACTAGATTGGCAATTCAAAGCCTGGTCTTAGAAGTTATTTTAAAGTATGTGCTTAGTGTAAGTCAATTTTTAAGCTAGTTGTAGTTCATTTAATTTCCTCACAAGAGTTATTTTTGTGTGTGGTATATTTCTCTTTTGTTAGGTGATTTTTGCTGTTATACCTTACCCTTGAATTCTACTGTGATTGTTATCAAATTGAGACTATTTTTGACTTGGAAATATACAATGCTAGGTAAGTATTACTCCTATAAAGCACAGTCAGATGATTACTTATGTCCAAGAGAGTCAAAATGGAAGGTTGGCTTATTGAACAGCTTTCTTCCATTATGTTTCCTACAAGGAGAACTTGAGACAACATTGAAGGACAGATTTACTAAGGTAATGCTATTTGAATAAAACAAATATAATGGAAAAATATAAGTAGAAAAAATGATAATTGGTGAAAGAGTAGTCTGCTATGAGGTAAGGCAGTTAGTTCCATGAACAGGAGGAGACTTTAGCAGTCACACTCACCGAAATCAGTGGATGGGTAAACTGGGATAAGGACTGTGGACTACCATACTATTGCATTCAACAAGGAAAGAGGCTTTATTATTACAAAGATCTCATTGATTTTGATAGTTTCATGCTTCTTGACTGATCTGCTAAGAGGAAAGCATTCACAGGCAACTGTTCAAATAGCAACTGAGGCTGGTCATTTTATATAGTGAAACCATAAAATCCATATATGAGAATTTACCGAGAACTAGGTTTAGCCTCAGGTTTAACCAATCTGCATATTGACTAATCATCCATATTGGTAAGACCATCTTCAAGAGCCAATTTAACTTGGTCAGATTACTCAGTTGGGATATTTGAATAGACAATGTTGAGGGAAGTTAAAAATAAATCGAAACTGAAATGATAATTGAATGAAGAGCCTAAAGTTTCGAGAAAGGCAAACACCCTGAGAGAGTAGCACTGGTAAGCAGAACAAAAGCAATTAATAAGAACTGGATACAAAAAAATTGCTGGAGAAATGGAGATGACTGACACAGCAAGAAGAGAAAGTTACTAAAGCAAAGGTTAGAACTACAGACCAAAGAACTACAAAGTCCTACTTCTGGCTGGGGTGCATTGTTTCCCTTCGTGGTGTGATTGCAAATATTCAGAAGAACATGCTCAGAGGACACCAAGCTAGAAAAAAAATAACAGATTGCTATTGAGAAAATATAAATATAAAATATGAATTGTAATTTTTATCGCCTTGATTTATCCACTACTGACTGTGTCCTTTGTTCCAGGAAGTTGTATGTTAATTGAGTTAAGACTGCTGGAGGCTAGAATGCTTCTAAAATCATAATCTTATATTAATAGTATAATCTCTGAGTCTGCTTAGTTTGTTTTTGTCCCCCAACCCCTCAGAAGCATGTTCAACTTGTGAGGATGAAGAAGAGGATGAAGATGAGGAATAGTTACTATTCGGACATGAAGAGAAGGACAGAGAAGTTGTGTAAACGATTCCAGGTCAAGAAACCTTAAGATACTTGTCAAATAATGAGAGATTTCTAGAGGATGAGAAACTATAAAGGCTAGAGAGAGGGAAGATTTGCTCAATGCCTTGAGAGAACAGACCATACAGAAAAGTGTTTTTTGTTATGCTGTAAAATTTATAAACTGGTAATTTGGAAGAGTGGAGAATCTTGTTATAATTTATCCCCTTTTACTCATTGGACTCTTCCATTAAAGGTAATAAATACATAAATTTTATTTGTTTATTTTTGGTCAACTCCCTAGGAGTTTTTAAGTCTTCTTTGGCATTCAAACAGCCAGCTGTTTAACCCTGTGAATGCTGTATACACTTATGTTTGAATGTGCAAGAACACATCTTTTGTAAGGTTAAGAGAAGCATAGGCAAATTGGTTCTGTGGGATTTTTGTTTTGTTTTTGATTATTTCAGAGTTGCTCAATTGATTTTGTTTTTTTCACACAGCACTTAGGCAGGTCTCAAGGTAGTGAACAACAAAGTAAGTGAGATAGCAAAACTGATAGATGGAAGGGATAGCTAGAGGGCAGGCTAGCCTACTGCCCTGCAGGGTACACAGCATGAGCACCTCTGAGGGCCAGCTAGCCCACTGCTCTGCTAGCCCACTGCTCTGCAGGGTATCCAACATGAGCACCTGAGGTTAAAGCTCTGTAGTTAGAGGGAGTTTCCTTCTGCTGAGCAGAGACCTTACCTCTCTCTATCTCTTCCCCCCACCTTGGCTCTTATTAATGCCTTGGTGCTGTCCATGCCTACTGCAGAGCTGCAGAATCTGTAATTTGAGATGGAACAACTTTCTGAGTTTTCTCAGAACCAAAGATTTTCACTGAGTTACTTAAAAAAAAAATTACTACTAGCAAAAGTATTAATAAGATCAGTTCAAGATCGGAACTTCAATGGAATTCTCAAAAAAAAATATCGAAACAGTGCACCCCTAATGTGATAATGTGTGCTTACAAACAGAGCTTTGTGGCTGATGCCATCGACCACTCGAAAATCTTGCCAGTAACTTTATTGCCATGAAAATTGGAGAGTTGATTAGTGGGTTACTTAAAACTGTAATCTTAGCCTCCAGTGGATTTATTTAAATTTAATTTTAAAATGTTCTTAATATTTATTTTAACAAAAGTTTATTTAGAAATTTAAGAACAGAAAACAGTTTCAAGTGTTTCTGCAACTAAAAGTGGTTGGGTCTATGGTTTTCCCCAAGGTGGCTGTATTTCCCTCAAGACTAATTTGTCATTGACGAAGCATCTATCTAAAGCCATTCTTCTGGTTGTGAGAGTCTAGAATAAATAGAGCTCTATTTGGATAGTTAACTTTTGTTTTTTAAGTAATGTTGGATGATGATAAGTGAGTATAATATTTTTAGGCTTAAATTTAATGATGTCTATTTTTCTTGAAATTGGAAAAATAACAGGGTGGTATTTTGGACTTGTGCCTTATCTCCGTATTAAGTGCTTACTGGAAATTTAAGGGGATAAAATAGTTGAAGAGGATTTAAAAATCTTATGGGTTTTTTGTTTCCTTTTTGTTTTCATTTTGTGCTAATTGTACTTCCTTATATAACAGTTCAAATGTGCTACTATTGATAGAACTGGATATTTATCAAAAAAAAAGTCACTGAAGAATTTTCTAGTTTTGAAACCCTCTATTTTCCTTTTCTAAGCACTAAACCATGGTGTCATTTTAGGATTTGAGTCTTCATATCCATACTCTATTTTCTTCCCCCATGCTAGCCACAGATGTAAATGTAGTATATTGTGTGATATATTTACGTGTGATAAATACATGTAAACTGTGTTTACCAGAATGTGATAAAGGATAACATTACACTGGCCTCTTTAGGAAGAGATGATAAAAGTTAAGCCTCACACTCAGTCCCTTGCTAAATCAGTTATTAAACATTAATTGAACATCTGCTCTTACAACATTTTACATTGCACCTTTATTATTTAATGAGATGTCTGTTTTATCAGACCGTCTAATATGGATGAATCAGTGATGCAAATTTTTGTGCATATAGCAAAGGAAACAAAACTATCAATTCAGAATGATATTTCAGTATTAAGAGGTTGTATTTAGTGTATTATAATGTATCATAATGCATACCCTATGGATAATTTTAAGTATATTGTCTTTATGTTATTCTGTGTCTTGCTTAGTCCTTAGGTTGCAAAGATGGAGGTCATAGTTGACCTCATGTTCATTTGATTTTAGCTTTCATAGGTATTTAACTAGTAGCCATCTGATTTATTCAGAAAAATAGAAAAATAAATTATTTTATCATAGTGTTTTGTTAAAGAAAATGTAATAAGTTTTAAGACTGAGTCTACTAACATCTTTATATTAAGAGATAATGAATATACTCATGCATAACATGAAATTCTGGTGTATATAAACATTTTGGAATGGTAAAATCCTAGATCAGTGATAAAAATAATTTATATACTTAACATTACCATGGCGAGAGTAACTATTCAACTCTGTAGTTCTCACAATTGGACTCTATCATTATTAACTATAGTTTCTATAGTTAACTATAGAGCTCCTGTGTCTAGTCTTCCTAACTGTAGTTATTTTGACATTGACCTACATCCACTGCCTATAAGTGATGTCATATGCTATGATGTTTGTCTAATTGACTAGACTCAGAAGCATGTTGAAGATTGGTGAGGTACACCTTTAAGGATGTCTGTGAGAGTGGCTTGCATCTTAGTTACTCTTTTATTGTGTGGTAGAACAACATGTAGACGACAATTTTTGAAGAAAGATTTTGGGCGGTTATGGTTTCAGGGTCAGTCAATGTTCATGATGGTGGGGAGCATGATAGCAAGGAAGCAGACATGGCCTTGGAGCAGTACCTGAGAGCTCACATTCTATTCCTAGCACACACAAGAGAGAGAGAGAGAGAGAGAGAGAGAGAGAGAGAGAGAGAGAGAGAGAGAGAGAGAGAGGCACAGAGAGACAGAGAGGCACAGAGAGACACACAGAGAGGCAGAGAAAGAGAAGGAGGAAGAAAGAGAATGCTAATTGGAAATGACATGGCTTACTGTGAAGAGAATACTGATACTGGCAGTGAAATCAGACTGGCAGTAAGGTGAAGGACAGATTTTAAGCATTTTAAGAAGTTTGTGTTGAGGGAGAGCTGTTTGTATATATGTGGACAGTGGGACTAAAGATACATATTAAGGATTCAAATAATGCAATTTTGGTATCATTAAGAATGATTGGTCCTGCCAAGACTGAACCCCCAGTGAACATGATTGTTGGGGTGAGAGTGGTAATGAGGGGAGGATGGGGAGGGGGACAACCAAAGAGAAGGGGAGGGGGACGGGTTAGGGGGATGTTGGCCTGGAAACCGGGAAAGGGAATAACAATCGAAATGTAAATAAGAAATACCCAATTTAATAAAGATGAAAAAAAAAAGGAATGATTTTAGAACTGAAAGCCTAGATGATATAAATCATCTAAAATATACATAGCTGGTGACTAGAGAGAGGGCTCAGCAATTATGAAAACATGTTGGTCTTTTAGAAGATCGAGGTTTGGTTCCTAGGACCAACATTACTATAATCAAAGGGGAGTCAATATCCTTTTCTTACCTTCTCAGGCATCTGGTAGGCATGTAGTGCACATACAAACATGAAAGAAAACCACTTGTACACATAAAATAAAGATAAGTAAGTCACATTAAAAAAGAATGAAGACTGAGTTGGCAGGCATTCTGATCCTTGGCTGTGGGAACAGTAGTAAACATGCAAAGAAGGATCTTAAGAAGAATTTCCAGTAGTCAACATTACTACCTCATGCCCCAAAAGTGAAGAAGGAAGTAATTTGGCAAAGGGAGTCGGGTAAAGTATTAAATACCAGGTAGGTTGGCATATGAAGGCTGTGTTAGTAATGAAGACAAGCCCTGACACATTTAGAACAGCAGTATTGGTGCATGTGCATCAGTGAGAGCCTGTCTAAGCCAATAGTATATAGAAAAGGAATCAATGGAGAGAGTGGGTACAGTCAACTTCTGGATTTTATTTCAAACACAATAATTAATGGACACATAAGATTAAGGAAAATAGCCACTTCATGTTTCAAATCATACAGCATGCTTGTATGCTCACAAGTGATTCAGAAGATATATAAATCCGATGTTGGGAGAACTTGCCCAGCTTCCCCAACAGCACCTTTTCTCCTCATTTCCATATCCAGGCCCACAACTCTGACAGAAACCTACTGCCATGCTAGAGGCCACATCATTACCCAGAGGTCACATAGGCCAGCAAAACACCAGCAAAGACATAGTATTAGACACAGGATATGCCAGTCATCAGAACCACAAGCCACTCAGGTCATAAGATAAGAAAGGAACCAGAAACCAAGGGGAAATTTTCCATCCAACAAGATCAATTCAGAAACCATCATAAACTTACAATTATTCTAAACCCATATAAGAACACAATCAATAGCCAGGGTAAAATGGCACCATGAGAGCCTAGCTTTCCAATTTCAGGAAGTCCTGGATATTCCAACACAGCTGGGAGCTCAAGGGAAGATCTTAAAACCAATTTTAGAAAGGTGATAGAACCCTTTAAGATGGACAAAAATCACTTAAAGAAATCCAGGAAAACAGTGGGAGGAAATGAATATATCTCTTAAAGAAAGTCTTCCTATCCCCCAAATCACAAACAGTTGAAGGAAATAAAACTGTTTAAGACTGAAAATGGAAATAGCAGCAATAAATAAAACTCAAAGGGAGGAAATCCTGGAGATGCAAAGTCTAGGTAAATGAACAAGAACTATAGACACAAGAATTACTAACAATACAAGAGATAGAAGAGAGAATCTCAGGCTTAGAAGCTACTGTAGAAACAAAGTAATACATCAACCAAAGATGATATTAAATCTAAGAACATCCTTGAGGCAAAACATCCAGGAAATCTGGGACAGAAAGAAGCAACATATCTAAGAATAGTAGGAATAGAAGAAAGAGAAGAATCTCAGCTCAAAGATGCAGAAAATATTTTTTAAACAATATTATAGAAGAAAAATTTTTCTAACCTAAAAAACATATGAAGGCAGACCTTTTAGAATGACACTCAACTTCTCAACAGACTCTAAAACCCAGAAGGCCCTGGGCAGATGTCTTGCAGAGTCTTAGAGATCACTGATGCCAGCCTAGATGACTAGGCTCAGCAAACATTTCAATCACCACAGATGAAGAAAACAAGATATTCCACCTCAAAGTCAAATTTAAACAATATTTATCTACACATACAGCCCTACAGAAGATACTAGAAGGAAAACTCCATCCCTAGGGGGCTAACTATATCCATGAAAGCAAAAGAAATAATCTCATACCAGCAAAAGCAAAAGAAGGGAAGTACAATATGCATCTGTGCACATACATTCTCTCTCTCTCTCTCTCTCTCTCTCTCTCTCTCTCTCTCTCTCGCTCTCTCTCTCTCTCCATTACCACTAAAACAACAAAAATTAACTGTTATTGGTAATTTCTATTTTTCAGTATCATGAGCTCAATACTCTAATAAAAATGATGCAGACTAACAGAATGAATATGAAAACAGAATCCATTATTCTGCTGAATATAAGAAATGCACTCTAACATCAAAGATAGACATTGCCTCAGAGTAAAGCATTGGAAATGATTTTCCAAGAAAATGGACACAAGAAGCAAGCTGGTGTGGCCATTCTAACATTTAACAAAAGAAATTTCCAAACAAAATTAATAAAAAGAGATTAATGTAAAGGATGCTTTATAGACATCAAAGAAAAAAAATCCGCCAATATGAGATCTATATTCTCAATATCTATGTCCCAAATGCAAGGACATCCAAATTTGTATAAAAAATTACTAAAGCTTAAATTACACAATGAACCCCACACATTAATAGTGGAAGACTTCAATAACCTACTCTCACCAACGTCCATGTCATCCAGACTAAAAGCAAACAGAGAAATAATGGTGGTAGTAGACTTTACGACTCAAATGGACCTAACATATTTACATATTTACAGAACTTTTCACCCAAACGTAAAAGGATATACCTCCCCAGCAGCACACAATCCCTTCTCCAAATTGATCATATACTAGGGAACAAAGTAAGTCCCAACAGATACACAAAAATTGAAATAATCTCATTTTCTATCAGACCAACACAGATTAAAGCCTTCAAACAATTGGCAATTCGCAGATTAGCAAAACCTTCAAACAATTGGAAATTGAACAACTCTCTACTGAATGACTACTGGGTCAAGGCAGAGATAAAGAAATTAAAGACTTCCTAGAATTTAATGACCATAAAGGCACAAAATACACAGACTTTTGGCCACAATGAAACAGTGCTAAGAGTAAAGTTCATAGCACCAAATGTCTTTATAAAGAAAGAATATGCATGGCATGTACTCACTTAAGTGGCTATTAGCCAAAAAGTACAGATACAACCCACAGAACTTAAGAAGAGTAACAAGCAGAAAGGCCCAAGTGAGGATGCTTCAATCCCACTTAGAAGGGGGAAGAAAATAATCATGGGAGGCAGAGGGAGGGAGGGACCTGGGTGGGAGAGGGAAAGGGAGAGGGGAAACTGGGAAGAGGATCAGGTACTGCAGGTTAGGGAGGTGGGCAAGAGAGAAGCGCAGAGGGCCAGGAGAATGAACGGAAATAAGTTGTCTTGGGGATGGGAGGTGGAGGGTCCCTCTAGAAAGTATGAGAGATCACGGAGGTAAGAACTCTCAGGATTCAATGGGGGTGACCTCAGCAAAAATGCTCAACAGTGGGGACAATGAACTCAAAGAGTCCACTTCTAGTAGACAGATAGGGCCTCAAGTGGAGGAACTGTGTTATAACTCACAGTCAAAATTTCTAACCCAGAACTGTTCCTGTCTAAAACGGCAGGGACAAAAATGGAGAAGAGACTGAAGGAAAGATGGTACAATGTTATGCGGTCCTCTGAGACGCCCTAGCAGCAGCTGACTTAGACAGATACAGTTACTTACACCCAGCCATTGGACTGAAGTCAGGGACCCCCTATGGTTGAATTAGAGGAAGGTTTGAAGAAGCTGAAGGGGAGAGCGATCCTATAGGAAGACTAAGAGCCTTAATTAACCCAGAATCCAGAGATCTCCCAGAGACTGAGCCGCCAACCAGGAGCATATACAGGCTGGTCTGAGGTTCTGGGAACATATAGAGCAAAGGTCTGCCTGGTCTGGTCTCAGTGGAAAAAGATCCATTTAATCCTCAAGAAACTTGAGGTCCCAGGAAATGGGGAAGCACGGTGAGGGGAGGACCCTCTTGGAGGCAAGGGGCAGGAGGAATGATATGAGAAACTGTGGAAGTGGGACAGAGAGGTGGGACAATGACAGGAATGTAAATAAATAAAATATTTTTTAAAAAGAGAGATCTCATATTAGCAAATGGACAGAAAGGTCTAGAAAGCTAAAATAAAATAAAATATAAAAAAGAAGCAAACACACCAAGAGGAGTAGACTACATGAAATAATCAAACTGAAGGCCAAAATAAACAAAACAGAAACAGTGAATATAATACAAAGAATCGAGTAGCAAAGGGTTGGTTCCTTGAGAAAATCAACAAGATAGCAAACCATTAAAACTAACTAAAAGGCAGAGAGAATACCCAAATTAGCAAAATCAGAAACAGAAAAGGGACACAACAACAGACACTAAGGAAATCGAAAGAATCATTTGGCCACACTTCAAAAACCTGTAATTTACAATACAAAAAATATCTAAAAGAAATGGACATTTTTTGATTGATACCATTAATCAAAGCAAGATCATATATACAATTTAAGTGTACCCATAGTTCCTAAAGAAATAGAAGCAGTCATTAAAAGCCTCCCAACAACAACAACAAAAAATTCCAAGGTCCAGATATTTTTAATTCAAAACCAGACTTTCAAAGAGCCAATACCAATATTCCTCAAACTATTTTACAAAAGAGAAACAAAAGGGGCATTGCCAAATTCACTTTATGAAAAAGCCACTTTCACCCTGATAGACAAACCACCAAAGACTCAAAAAAGAAAGAACATTACAGACATAATTTCCCTCATGAACAATGATGCAAAAATATTCAAGAAAATACCCTTTTACTTTATACAAATAAAAGCTGCACACAAGATTAACAGTAACAACAACAACAACAACAACAACAACAACAACAAAAATCAGTAACATTCCTATATACAAATGTGCTGAGAAAGAAATTATAGAAGCAACACTCTTTCTAATAGCCACAAATAACACAAAATATTTTAAATCAAGCAAGTGAAAGTTCTGTATAACAATAACTTCAAGTCCTTGAGGAAAGAAAAAGAAGGTATCAGAAGAGGAAAAGTTCTCACAAGCTCGTGGGTCAGTACAGTTAACCTAGTAAAAATGGCCATCTTACTAAAGCAATCTACATTTTCAATGTAATTTCCATCAACATTTCAATACAAGTCTTTATAGACCTTGAAAGTACAATACTCAACTTCATATAGAAAAATAAGCAAATAAACAAAAACCCAGGATCCTAAAATGATCTTGTACAATAAAAGAAATTCTGGAGATAATCACTATCCCCAGTATCAGGATCTACTACAGAGTTATAGTAACAAAAACTACATGGTATTTGGATAAGAATAGAAGGGCTGATCAATGGAATCAAATTGAAGACACAGTTGTAAATATAGACCTATGGACACATGATTATTGATAAAGAACCCAGAATTACACATCAGGATAAAGAATATATCTTCAACAAATGTTGCTGGTCTAACTTGACGTCATCATGTAGAAGATTGCAAACTGATCCATATCTATCACTGTGAACAAAACTCAAGTTCAAAAGTACCAAAGACTTCAACAAGAAACCAGATATATACTAAATCTGATCAAATAGAATATTATAGACAATATTTAATCTCAAATGGGCATTTCTACCCTGCCTTTGATCATTCAGTTTACAGATAAAAGGCACACAACTTTTACATGTATGTAAAAGTCGTATGCACTAGAACTGGGCAGATATCTGCTCTCTATGCTATTGCTATCTACTTCCCTATCTTTAACTCTGAATTATAACTTGCTATATTCCATCTGAGCTGCTCTTAACTCCAAGCCAGCCCCCATGGCCATGTTTCCATAAATCACCTATGTCATGGCATCTCTTCATTCTTTACCTCCTCTCTCTCTCTCTGGTGGTCCCCCTCTGACTCCAAGTCTGGGAACATGAAACTCTGCCTAACTCTTCTTTGCCTAGCTATAGGCTGTGTTCAGCAATCAGGGATAACATGGGGTTGGAGGAGGGGCAAGGTTATATAGTATCACTTATGTACTTGCAGATTCTCTTGTCCAATCAGGCTTTGGGGACCAGTATTTAGCATTACAATACATAGCAAAAGACCAAACATCAGCAAGAGAAAGTGAGGAACACCCTTGAATGCATTAGCATAGAGACAACTTCCTGAACAGAACACCCATAGCTCAGGCACTAAGATTGACATTCAGTAAATTGGACCTCACGAAACTGTAAGGACACCAAAAGTAGATCAAAATGGCAGTCTAGAGAGTGATTCTACATCTACATCTGACAGAGGGTTGGTATCCAAAATATATAAAGAACTTAAGAAACTAAACATCAACAAACCAAATAATCCAATTTAAAAAGTGGACACAGATCTAAACAGAAAATTCTCAACAGAGGATTTTCAAATGCCCAAAGCAATGAAAGAAATGTTTAAAATTCTTAGACATCAGTTAAGTACAAATCAAAATGACTCTGAGATTCTACCTTACACCTGTAGGAATGACTATGACCAAAACCACAAGGGACAGCTCATGCTGGTGAGGATGTGGAGCAAGGAGAACAATCTTCCTTTGCTGGTGGATGTGCAAACTTGTACATCTTCAGGACTACGTCTAGACACGGCTATACCACTCCTGGACATGTACTCAATGTACTAGCCTGTCACCAGGGCACTTGCCGCACTATGCTCATTAGAGCTTATCCATAGTAGCTAGACACTGGAAACAACCTAGATGTCCCTCAACTGAAGAATGGATAAAGAAAATGTATATTTATGCAATGGAATATTTATTACTCATCTGGTAAAAAAAATAGCATCATGAAATTTTCAGGAATGGATAGAACTAGAAAAGAAAGTCTCCTGAGTGAGACACAGAATGGCAAACATGGTGTGTATTCACTTATAACTGGATATTAGCTGTGGAATCATGCTACATTCCACAGACCCAGAGAAGTTACGTAAGAAGGACTGAAAGTAGGATTCATGAATATCACTGAGATGGGGAATTGAATAGACATTATGGGTGGAGGGGAGTTCTGGGAATAGGAACAGGAGGGATTAAGTGGAAGGAAGAGAGTGCTGGAAGAAATAACTGGAATTGGGGCATCTCTGAGTCAAGTTAGGAATCTAGTGCAGTGAAAACTTGTTGAGGTTTTGTCTTTTACTGTTCATTGTAATGATAAGTACTGGCCTCCGTGATTTGAAGTCTGCATGTAGCCTGAGGAACCCTGCCCCCCGCTAATTCTGATTGGTAAATAAATATGCCAAGCAGCCAATAGCTGTGGAGAAGAGACATAGGTGGATTTTAGGTGTCCTAGGCTAGAGACCACAAGGGTGAGGACAGAGCAGATGGGAGGAAGAAGAAGCAGTAATGAGATAGAAAAGACTTGCAGAATAGAGGCAGCGAGCTAGAGAGAGAAGCCACAGCAGGGTAGGAACATGAAGGAGGGAGGAGTATAGCTACCATGGGGTAGGGGCACAGAGCACTGGACATTGGGTCAAGAGCAGCCAAAACAAAACATAGAAATTAGTAAGTAGTAACTGAATTACTGGTAGAAAAGTAAATTCTAACAGCATGAAGGGTAGGCAGTTGCCCAGCTATTGTGCTGCTTAAGGTATATTAAATTATAAAGGTGGTGTCCTTCATCTAGAAACATACATGGTCAAAGGTGGGCGGAAAGCCCGTGCCCAGAAATCTATTAATGTGACCCTAACTAAGATTCCTAATAAGAGAGGACAAGGATCCTGAATCCACCTTCTCCCATAGCCAGGCAAGACTTCCAGTGGAGGAAATGGGACACCAAATTAGTACCAAACCTTAACCTGCAATTTCTCCTACTCACAAAATGTGCTAGGGTAAGTGTGGAACAGAAATTGTGTGAGTGGCCAGGCAATGACCGGTCCAGCTTAAGAACCATATCATAGAAGGAAGCTCATTCCTGACACTGCCTGGAGAACCAGAAACCAGATGTTGGATAGTCAAGAGACCTAAGATAGAACCAAATATCACCAGCAAAAGTCACTGAAATGATTTTTATACTCAAAGACAAGGGCCTCCCATAAGTATTATCAGAGAGGCCTCATCCAGAAGTGATGTAAACAAATGCAGGGACCCACAGCCAAATATTAGGTAGAGCATGGGGATACCTTCAGAAGAGGAAGAGAAAGGATTGTAACAGCCAGAGAGGTCAAGGACACAAGAAAACCCACAGAATCAACTAACTTGGACTCATAGGCGCTTAGGGACTGAAGTGACAATTAGGGAGCCTGTATGGGTCTGACCTAGGCTCTCTGCATGTGTGTTATGGTTGTGTAGCTTGGTCTTCCTGTGGGCCTCCTAACAGTGGGAGCAGGGGCTGTCTCTGACACTTTTGCCTGTCTTTGGGACACTTTTCTTCCCACTGTATTGCCTCATCCAGCCTTAATGTGATGGGAGAAACCTAGTCTCAGTGCCACTTGTTTCTTGGTGGAGATCCCTGGAAGCCTTTCCTTTTATGAAGGGAAACTGAGGAAGAGTAGATGAGAAGGGGAGTGACTGAAAGAGGAGGAGGGAAGGGAAACTGTGATCAGGATGTAATATGTAAAAGAAGAATAAATAAAAACTTAAAAATCCAATGTTTCAGGAGAGGGGACAGTTTGCCATTGGGAGGAAACATGCTCTAGGGAACCACTGGTGTATCTGGACTCGAGTGGAGTGTATGTATTACATAACTATACCAGTGAGCTCTGGAGTACATGCATTCACAATTGGATGAATCAGTAGGTTTGTGGGCACACTTATGTATACATTCTGTTAGGATTTTTGCCATTTCCTATAAAAGACTCAGAATCGGTAAGTTATTCATAGGAAGAGGGATGGTTCCCAATGAATTTTGTTATCTTAAATCCATACATTAAAACCCTAAAACACAATTCTGCAGTGTTTGGAGTTTAATCCTTTGAGCCCTAATTAGGTTTAGTTGAACCATATGGTGGAAACCATGTAATGGGATTATTAGTGCCCTTATAAAATGAGAGACCAGAGAGAATTCTGATCTTCCTGCTTTTCTGCCCAGTCAGGTCAGGGGTCACAACCATTGGACTAAATCAGTAAGCACATTGACTGTGGAATTTAGCTTCCAGAAATATGAGCAACTAATTTTCTGTTGTTTAAACCACACAGTCGTTGGTATTTTGTTATGGAAACCTGAAGAGGCCAGTGAACAAAAGATACTGGAGATTTGAGAAGTCATTTAAAAATAACACAAGAGAACAGAAAGTGAATTGATCCAGAAAATAGAAGAGTAGTTTGGCACCCAGACTACTTTTGCATTTGTACTTTTAAATATGAAGTGTATTAGTTAGTATGGTTTCAGACTTCATTCTGGTTTCTGACTCTATTCTAGTCATTTTCAAGTGCTTCATTTCAGTCAGCAGTATTGAACAACTAGGCCTGAATTATAATAATATGCATACTACATGTGGGTGAGGAGGAGGGATTTAAAAACAGCATAAATACAGATAGACTTCATCAGAGTTGGCCACACCTACTAATAGGTCTGAGTTGAAGATGTATATGATTTATTTAAGAGTGCTGAGATGTTGATTGGGTTTATAATACATCTGTCTGGCTAGGCTCAACTAAAGTTTCCAGAGTTTATTTCCTTGTGTATTATTTCCACTTACTTTGAGCCAACAGAGATATTTTCAGAGTATTTTGGAAATAGTCTTTAGACAGAAACCACTTTGTCATTCATATACCATGGTATTGTTGCAAATCTCTGGGGACACAAGCTAGGTAAGACGTTTCCTGATCATCTCCCTCTCTTACCACAGGTTTGTGTCGCACTCCATGGGCTACAGAACCTACATTCTGTGTCAAACACTCACCTCATCTAGATGACAGTCAATGATCATTTACATGGGTTTTATCTGAGTTTTACTTTGGAGGATTCTAGCCTTTCCTTAGCTCCCTCTGTACTATGTCTTCATTTTCCAACTTCTTTTTCTAGAGATTTCAAGTTTTAACATGACATAGAAGCCAGCACAACACTCAACAGAATGCTACCCAGCCAAGCTCACATGATTGGGTAAGATCCAGTTCAGAATCAAATCCTTTCTTTGCACAGAGTGCTGTTGCTTCCCTCAGAGAATCTGGTCTGGCACCACAGATCTCAAGCACAGGTGCTGTCATAATCAGAGAGGATTAACTATCATACAGGTGTCCATTTTTACCAAACTCACTTGTGTATTGGTCAGCGATGTATGTGTAAATCCAGCTGGATATGTCTTAGAATTTAGAACATCAGTGATGATAGTTGGTCAGGCTATGTCAGAGCAAAAGTCTCTGAGCTGAATCCCTGAGAGTCTGGTGGGAGACAAAGAACAGTGCTGGAAGTGGTGCCATACTCTGAAGTGTTATGCAGCCAATCTGCACAAGAGCTCTACAGTAAGGAACTGTAAACTAAGGTCCAAGACGCTCATTCCAGATGGCAAGGATTAAGCGGAATTAAGTTACAATTAAGACTAGAACAAGTGCTACACGTGTGCAAGATATATTTACGATGCATAAAAGAGCTCATGTAATCATTACACTAGCCTAGTGAAGCAGGGTTGAAAAATGGAGTTGTTTAGGGAACTTACCTATTGTCAGACACAGAGGGTTGGTGAAGTGAGAAATGGCCCAATCTATTGGTTGTATTTCATTTTTTATGAACCTTACCCTAGAAGGGCAAAGGTAAGTCCTGGAGTGGGTCAATACCTATGAGATGCTCTCCTCCCTCCAAAAGCACGGGACAATTTGATGTAACTAAGTAAATGTCCACAGGCAGCTGAAGATTGAGAGAGTCAGAACCCAAGGAAACCCAAATAAAAATGATCAGCTCTGACATTATTCTTGTGGGTTCCAGGGCTGCTGTGGGCTGGCAGAGAGGCCAGGGCTGGGCCATTAAAACTTGTTAAGAAGAAAAAAGTAAGGCAAACACCGCTCAAGTTGCTTACCCGATACTGGGAACATAAGTTGCTTACCTGATACTGGGAACATTCTAGTGCATCTTGTGAATGACTGCTTTTGGCTAATTGCTATGCTGATCATACACGAGAATAGAGAGAGAAGGGCTCATGTTGCTCTAGGCAAAGTTATAAACTTACCCTCACGTGGCTGAAACATAAGGCTATCAATAATAGGCAGAACATGTTTGCCACCAAGGAGCAAGGAAAGGGTGCATGTGTAGAATGAGGGAATTACTCTCTTTTGGGTCACAGTTAGAGATGGGGCCTCTGGTAGGTTGCCCATGTACTAATGGATGGTCCTACACCCATGAGTCAATAGGCAGAACAGACAGGACTCAAGGAATTATTAATGACAATTTGTAAAGAGGACATGAAGCTGGAAAGAAGATAGATTGGGAAGTACAAGAAGGAGTTGGAGGGAGGTAATGGTAGCTAGGCATAATCACGATACATTGTAAAAATGAATAAAAGTTTCAAGGAATACATAAAATACATAAAATTTTTACCAGTCCTAAACTGTTTTGAAGGGTTCATTCCATATACATATACATGATTTTAAATGGGCGTATTAAAAGTCAAGATGAGTTGTAGTTCTTTGCCGATCAAATTAGTAAAGATGCTAATGAGTGTGGGTGAAAATCCTTGGGAACATGGCATGGAATATCCTGGTCAGTGCTGCTGGCAGTTAATTGTTGATCTTTCTGAACAGGAATTCCTCCCCTCGTAGTCTCCCATAGTAAAATAATCCTAAGTGTTGAAGAGAACTCTTGTATTTGTTTAAGTTCATAGGATCATCATTAATAATTGTAAACAACTTGGAACAGACAGAACGTCCAATTCTAAGAAAATGATGAAATGACTCCTAGTACTTTCTCTCAATAAAATATGAAGTGCCAGTAAAAATGTTTACAAAACTGTAAAATAACATGGGCAATGCTAATGCAACACTATGAAACAAAATATCGAGGCATAAATCATATGTAAAATCCCCATAAGAGCTTTACAGAAAGATTAAAAAGCATATTTTGATTTTGAAGTACATTAATTTTTTTTGTTACCAAAGTCTTAGAAGACACAAGCTAAGACCATTTACAAATAGTTGAAACCAGCCAGGCAGGATTTGTGGTTATTTTCCCTGGTGTGAAATTTTCAAATGTCTGTTTAATGGACGTTTTAAATGTAAAAAATGTTGTATGAACTAACTGAAGTACAAATGTATTCGTCAGGCAAGAGACTAAAATGAACAGGACAGATTCTTTATACTCTATTATCCAGCCCTGAGGAAAGTATCAGAAATAAGGAGGCAATTTAGCGTTCTTGGTTCTTCTATTGTATCTGTTGTAGGAGTAGCTTCCAAAACAAAGCACATAATGTAAACTAAATGTTCCATGGAAATACATGGTAGAGTTGCGTTTACTTTTAATCAACTGACTAACACACTTTGTCATGATTGCCTGAATGGACAGGCGGGGGCTTGCCTTGACTCTTCCTTACATTGCTGCCATCTTTCCTTAGTCTTTTGGAAAAGCTAACATTATATGAGAAAGGAGGTACGTGAGGAGTATCAAGAGATCATAGATAAGTATGTTTCAGATTAGGGGGTTTCCTAGACTACAGCTCCAAGATGCAATTTCTCATCGGCATGAACAGTTCTTTTCCAAACTGTTCATGGTGCAGAAGCAATGACTGCTGCCCGTGCAAGTCCAGGCCATGTGCTCTCTGACTCTCTCATGTTTCTGTTGTCACTCAGCTGAGGTCTGCCTTGGGACGTTGCAGCCAGAGCTTTTAATTTGTGACCTACTAGTACAGAATTTTTTAAATTGTTTGCAAACAACTGGTAGTTATTATTGCTTAGCTATTTAGAAATGTTTGAACATAAATAGATTATATTTCTTATTTTGATTACCTAAAAAGTAGGTTTTTGATACTTTTTACTCTAGAATATATGAAACTTAATTTTCTCAATGTACTGAGAAGTGACACCATTTTAAGAGTTTATAATACTATCTATTCAAACTGTACCGTGTTTGGCTTCAAATGTGCAATATGCAGTTAACTTCACATCTTGGCTCTGTCAGGAACTTCTTATGTTGGCCATTGTTGTGATAGATCTTGTTATTGATTCCAGACATGATTTTGTATTGTTGCTTTTCTCAGTTTCTATGGATTAATCTGCCCAGCATCTTTTTTTTGTTACAGAAAAGAATCTAGAGATCCTTAAAATCTGAAAATTGAAACTGTTACAAGAGAAAAGAAGAGTTGCATGTGAGTTTTGAAAAGAAATCTATGAAGGTACTAAAAGGTAAATGTTGGTTAGGTATACATTTTTCTGAAAAAACTGAGACATAATTTTATGTATATTTCCTCATCATGATTACTGAATACCAGAAGTTTTTTAAAGTGTTGGATGACAGCTTCTAAATGTGTCCAAGCACTTTGGGGCATGTGATAAGCTTGTGAACTTGCAAATAGCTTTGCATTGACATCAAGAGAGTGAAGGACACCTGTTGTAGCCCGGACAGAAGCTGGAGCATTTTGCTTGGCTACGAAGGAACACAAGACAAGTTTATTTTGAAAGGCCTTCCTTCCTTCCTGATTTTTGAACCAGAAGAACTGAATTTTTATCCCTCTCTCAATATAAGCAACATGTGAAGATATACAAATCATGATAGATAATACAATTTTTAAAAACTATAATCTTAGCATATGGAAGACTGAGGGTGGAGGATTGTCCTGAGTTTGAGGTTAGCCTTGGCTACATAGTACAATTGTACATCAGAAAACAAGAACAGAATAAACCAACAAAAAACAGTGAAACCTGTTGCGTAGCCAAAGCATAGTTTTTTCTGTTCATGGGATGATGATCACATAGAATTCACACTTCTCATACTTAACCAATACAGTTATGTTCGGAAATTAGACCATTGGAGCACATAACTTCAAAATAGTATAATGCAATATATTAACACCCCAGTGGAGAATGAAGGAATGACGGAGGCCTGCAGATGGCAGCAGGCTAAGGCATCTGAAGAAACCCTCAACAGTAGCTTTTCCTCAATCTGGCCTGTCTTCTGTGAGTCTAGAATTTACCTGGTTGAAGAGTTAAACATGGACTACGCAGTTTCCTTGGTCCATCAAGAAGCACTGTCAAGATCCTCTGCTGCGTTATCCCAGCTGGTTTGTACGGAATGCATTGAAGAGACAAGATTGGCCCTACTCAGTGGCAGATTTCACGACACAGCTAACAGTTCTACCAATTTCAGTTCTGACACGATAGAATCATAGCTCAGATCCAGGCCAGCTCTCCTCCTGAGACCATGACTGTGAGATATAATGCTCTTTATTATTTTTAATTAATAAAATATAGTAATATTGTGAATATGACCCCCTCTTGTCTCTACTGTTCCTACACAGGCCACTTTTCCCTTTTTTAGTACATACGATTCCTATTGCAGTGGAGATCTGTCCTACAGTACAGTCCTTACTTGTGTTAGAGGACAGGCAGAGTACTCTATTCAATTGAGAGACAGAAGTGAGACTCAGCCCAAATTTATTCTCAAAGGTCTTTCCCATGATACCCCGCTCTCTCGTCTTAAGATGGTGGCACTTTCTATGTTCCTAATCCAGGGACTCAGAAAGCTAAGGCTCAGACTCTGAGGACTTTACTGAGACTTTAGGTGTAGAGTTTTTGTTCTGTCATGACGGACTTCGTGACAGACTGCCTCTAAAATACAGTGCTGCAGGGTTTTGGATCTGAAGCGATGGGAGCCTGAGGAAACAGAAGCAGAATATTCTCTTTTCTCTTTGACCATACCCTTCTTCCCCAAATCAAATCATAAACCTAGGGAGGAGTTTTTGGTTCTTCCCCTTAAGCAGATAAAGACTTCTGAATGAGGTACCAAATAACAAAAGAGAAGATCAGAGCATCCACATTTCTGAACATACAGAGGCAATGAGGAACATCTGAGCTTGTTCCACGGAGTGCCTTAGTTTGCTAGGATACTTTTGCCTGCTATAATTTTCTGTAATTTCACATTTACCTGCAAACATATAGGAAAAAAAGTAGATTTATCTGTTTAGAGAGGTGTTCATTTCCTTATAAAGTCTCTTATGTCACACACAACCTACATTGCATAAATGTAGGTGACACGAACTTAGAATGTTACAAAGGAAATCAGTAATTTCTTCTCTCAAGTAGCTTGGACCCAAAGTCTCAGCTAATTCTTAATTATTGATGTGGAATCCAATGACAGCAATGTAACTTATTCTTAGCCTAAGGTCACCAAATAAAGTACTAGATACATAGAAGAATGATTGAATTTCAATTAATATTTTAATTGTTATTTGTCTCATGTCCAATTTAAAATATTTAAGTATTAAAACTAATTAATAGGTTTTCTAAAATTCTGATGTAAATAGACATTGATGCTTTATTTGCTAATCCTGGTCTCCCTATTTTAACAGTTTAAGGACAAGAGAAATACATTTTGAAATAACATTTTATTATTTGTAACGTTTTATGTCCTAATTGGAAAATTAAGTTTAGCTTCATGATAGATATAACATAATGTCTCAACAAATGTGTTTTGACTGCCACATGCCTGGCTCTGCCTTAGTGTGGACTATCTGCCCTAATTATAATCAGTAATTTGTCCTGTATCATTTCATGCACACTAAATCTTGAGGGTAGAAGAAATCCTGATTTTCCCCAGCCATTTTGAAAATACTTTAAATGCATTTGGCATAGGAAATGTGGTATTTCCTGTGGTGGTAGATTTTTAAGAGCGAGATGAATGAAATGACGTATCTGTCATGTTGAGTGTTTAAGAGGTTTGTGAGATGGCGTGCTATGGAAAATGAGTCTTGTTTACCATGGGAGAAAAATACTTTATGAAATTAGTATGTAATATTTTAATTATATATCAAGTATATCTGAGCAGTTCTTTGACTGGCCTGGGTTCAGGGTTGACTGAATCCAATAATAAAATTGGATAAAAAGGCTGCAGTAGGCAAGTTCCCAGGCAGAGGATTAACATCTAGAATATATAAAGAACTCCAAAAATCCAAAATATATGAAAATGCTTGTCAACAGGTAGGCTAGATAAAATGTTTGGACAATTTTCAAATGGAACACAGAAGGACAATAAGAATTCTAAACATGTTTTACACTCATCCTCAAGGCGATGCAAATCGAAACTATTTTGAGATCCCAAATCACCTTAGTAAGAATGAATATCATATGTATAATTATCAATATAGTATGTCAATTATATATTATTATATAATGTATTATATAATAATAATTAATATATAGTATTAGTATAAAACATATAATGATATATAAAATATATAATGTACAATCTATAACAAAGAACATATAACATAAAACATACTGCTAATATATATAATGTAGTATATTACATAAAAATATACTATATACTATATGATACATGCTATATTATATTATTTAATACAAATGCAATATTTATTTAAAAAAGAAGAGAGTACTGGCACAGATTCAGGAGAAGACTATTAGGGATGTAATTAATATACCTGATATGCAAATGAGCATAGCAGTTTTATTAAAAGTTAGAAACAGAGCTACCATATGATACAGGTATACTGCTCTTGCAATTACATGTAAAGAGCTCTATATCTCCTCACAGAGAGAACTGTGCCACTATACTTATTGCACTATTCACAATAGCAAGGAAATGGAGGTAACTCACATGTGATCAACACTTGAATGGCTACTGAATAGGTAGCTATTCAGGTCTAAATAAAATTGAAATCATGAAAATTTCAGTAATTCAGTAAAGCTTTTTTCATAAGGCCTTTGGTCCATTGTTGATATTTTCTAACTTTAAATCTGGGTGACTAGAATGAAATCCTAGAATAGATATTGTGCCTCAAGCAATGTGTAAATGCTGCTCTTCTGTTCGAATTCCGTGTTGGTGATGGGCAGCTTGACAACTAATAATAGTTATTTTACCACAGAGTCAGAATTAGACTCTTTAACTGAGAATTCCATAGCCTGAGTATTCTTTTCCATGCCAATAACTTATGTAATAGACATTTTTATAAGCTCAGGCACAGTAATAGTACGTCTTATGTGAACATTTCTACTTTCAGTATAGTCTTCTATTTTTTCCTCACATTTAAAGAAAGTTACAAGTCTAAGCTTCACACTAAGTATCAGTATGAATTTTAGTTCTATTTTGATATTGTTCTTTGCCTCCAAATTAGTGCGTCAATGTTCATACAAGGCAGTAACAGAGAGGTTACTGAATATACTTGAACAGGCCCTGAAATGTCCAATTCTGAGCATTAGTAAAATATACTAAATGTCCTGGATATCTACTTTTGTGCTTTCTCTTTGTAAAAAGAAATGTATTTTAATATGGATTTGGTCCTTTTTGAACAGAAAGATTTTAGAATAAAATTATCAGTGTAATTTGTTGCTCAGTCTATGGTGGTGCTATGTTCCTATTTTTGCTAATCAATATGTATTTCAATTTAATCTATTTTAATGTGATTTTGTGGTAGACCATATATAATTAAAGTTTATAGTATAAGAAAATGAAGCATAAATAAAACAATTAATAAAAATAAATATTTAGACCCGCGGATCCCGGCCCGCAGCAGCTCTCTGCTCCCAGAACCCGTGGGAGTGATACCTTACTGCCTGGTCAGGTGGGCACTCCTGAGGCTGCAGAGCGGAAGAGACCACCAACACTGCCCACCCCTGCCCACATCCCTGACCCAAGAGGAAACTGTACAAGGCCTCTGGGTTCCTGTGGGGGAGGGCCCAGGAGCAGCAGGAGCCCTGCCTGAGACACCGCCAGAACCTGAAGGAAACAGACCGGATAAACAGTTCTCTGCACCCAAATCCTGTGGGAGGGAGAGCTAAACCTTCAGAGAGGCAGACACGCCTGCGAAACCAGAAGAGACTGCTCTCTGCACACATTACTGATTCCAGAGGAAAACACCGGAGGCCATCTGAACCCTGGTGCCATGGAGGCCCCGGAAGAGGCGGCGAGATCTTCCTGGTTGCTGCCATCTGGAGAGCCTGTGGGCAGAAACATGAAATGAACTTGAGCCTTGGGACCACAGGTAAGACTAACTTATCTGCTGCAAGTGACCTGCCTGGTGAACTCAAAGCACAGGTCCACAAGAACAGCTGAAAACCTGTAGAAAGGAAAAACTACAGGCCCGAAAGCAGAACACTCTGTCCCCATAACTGACTGAAAGAGAGGAAAACAGGTCTACAGCACTCCTGACACACAGACCTATAGGACAGTTTAGCCACTGTCAGAAATAGCAGAACAAAGTAACACTAGAGATAATTTGATGGCGAGAGGCAAGCGCAGGAACCCAAGCAACAGAAACCAAGACTACATGGCACCATCGGAGCCCAATTCTCCCATCAAAACAAACATGGAATATCCAAACACACCAGAAAAGCAAGATCTAGATTCAAAATCATATTTGACCATGATGCTGGAGAACTTCAAGAAAGACATGATGAACTACCTTAGAGAACAAGTAGAAGCCTACAGAGAGGAATCGCAAAAATGCCTGAAAGAATTCCAGGAAACATAAATAAACAAGTAGAAGCCCATAGAGAGGAGACACAAAAATCCTGAAAGAATTCCAGGAAAACACAATCAAACAGTGGAAGGAATTAAAAATGGAAATAGAAGCAATCAAGAAAGAACACATGGAAACAACCCTGGATATAGAAAACCAAAAGAAGAGACAAGGAGCTGTAGATACAAGCTTTACCAACAGAATACAAGAGATGGAAGAGAGAATCTCAGGAGCAGAAGATTCCATAGAAATCATTGACTCAACTGTCAAAGATAATGTAAAGCGGAAAAAGCTACTGGTCCAAAACATACAGGAAATCCAGGACTCAATGAGAAGATCAAACCTAAGGATAATAGGTATAGAAGAGAGTGAAGACTCCCAGCTCAAAGGACCAGTACATATCTTCAACAAAATCATAGAAGAAAACTTCCCTAACCTAAAAAAAGAGATACCCATATGCATACAAGAAGCCTACAGAACTCCAAATAGATTGGACCAGAAAAGAAACACCTCCCGTCACATAATAGTCAAAACACCAAACGCACAAAATAAAGAAAGAATATTAAAAGCAGTAAGGGAAAAAGGTCAAGTAACATATAAAGGCAGACCTATCAGAATCACACCAGACTTTTCGCCAGAAACTATGAAGGCCAGAAGATCCTGGACTGATGTCATTCAGACCCTAAGAGAACACAAATGCCAGCCCAGGCTACTGTATCCTGCAAAACTCTCAATTAACATAGATGGAGAAACCAAGATATTCCATGACAAAACCAAATTTACACAATATCTTTCTACAAATCCAGCGCTACAAAGGATAATAAATGGTAAAGCCCAACATAAGGAGGCAAGCTATACCCAAGAAGAGGCAAGAAACTAATCGTCTTGGCAACAAAACAAAGAGAAGAAAAGCACACAAACATAACACATCCAAGTATGAATACAACAGGAAGTAATAATCACTATTCCTTAATATCTCTCAACATCAATGGCCTCAACTCCCCAATAAAAAGACATAGATTAACAAACTGGATATGCAACGAGGACCCTGCATTCTGCTGCCTACAGGAAACACACCTCAGAGACAAAGACAGACACTACCTCAGAGTGAAAGGCTGGAAAACAACTTTCCAGGCAAATGGTCGGAAGAAGCAAGCTGGAGTAGCCATTCTAATATCAAATAAAGTCAATTTTCAACTAAAAGTCATCAAAAAAGATAAGGAAGGACACTTTATATTTATCAAAGGAAAATCCACCAAGATGAACTCTCAATCCTAAATATCTATGCCCCAAATACAAGGGCACCTACATACGTAAAAGAAACCTTACTAAAGCTCAAAACACATATTGCACCTCACACAATAATAGTAGGAGACTTCAACACCCCACTCTCATCAATGGACAGATCATGGAAACAGAAATTAAACAGAGACGTAGACAGACTAAGAGAAGTCATGAGCCAAATGGACTTAACGGATATTTATAGAACGTTCTATCCTAATGCAAAAGGATATACCTTCTTCTCAGCTCCTCATGGTACTTTCTCCAAAATTGACCATATAATTGGTCAAAAAACGGGCCTCAACAGGTACAGAAAGATAGAAATAATCCCATGCGTGCTATCAGACCACCACGGCCTAAAACTGGTCTTCAATAACAATAAGGGAAGAATGCCCACATATACGTGGAAATTGAACAATGCTCTACTCAATGATAACCTGGTCAAGGAAGAAATAAAGAAAGAAATTAAAAACTTTTTAGAATTTAATGAAAATGAAGGTACAACATACCCAAACTTATGGGACACGATGAAAGCTGTGCTAAGAGGAAAACTCATAGCGCTGAGTGCCTGCAGAAAGAAACAGGAAAGAGCATATGTCAGCAGCTTGACAGCACACCTAAAAGATCTAGAACAAAAAGAAGCAAATACACCCAGGAGGAGTAGAAGGCAGGAAATAATCAAACTCAGAGCTGAAATCAACCAAGTAGAAACAAAAAGGACCATAGAAAGAATCAACAGAACCAAAAGTTGGTTCTTTGAGAAAATCAACAAGATAGATAAACCCTTAGCCAGACTAACGAGAGGACACAGAGAGCATGTCCAAATTAACAAAATCAGAAATGAAAAGGGAGACATAACTACAGATTCAGAGGAAATTCAAAAAATCATCAGATCTTACTATAAAAGCCTATACTCAACAAAACTTGAAAATCTGCAGGAAATGGACAATTTCCTAGACAGATACCAGGTACCGAAGTTAAATCAGGAACAGATAAACCAGTTAAACAACCCCATAACTCCTAAGGAAATAGAAGCAGTCATTAAAGTATTCCCAACCAAAAAGAGCCCAGGTCCAGACGGGTTTAGTGCAGAATTCTATCAGACCTTCATAGAAGACCTCGTACCAATATTATTCAAACTATTCCACAAAATTGAAACAGATGGAGCACTACCGAACTCCTTCTATGAAGCCACAATTACTCTTATACCTAAACCACACAAAGACCCAACAAAGAAAGAGAACTTCAGACCAATTTCCCTTATGAACATCGACGAAAAAATACTCAACAAAATTCTGGCAAACCGAATCCAAGAGCATATCAAAACAATCATCCACCATGATCAAGTAGGCTTCATCCCAGGCATGCAGGGATGGTTTAATATACAGAAAACCATCAACGTGATCCATTATATAAACAAACTGAAAGAACAAAACCACATGATCATTTCATTAGATGCTGAGAAAGCATTTGACAAAATTCAACACCCCTTCATGATAAAAGTCCTGGAAAGAATAGGAATCCAAGGCCCATACCTAAACATAGTAAAATCCATATACAGCAAACCAGTGGCTAACATTAAACTAAATGGAGAGAAACTTGAAGCAATCCCACTAAAATCAGGGACTAGACAAGGCTGCCCACTCTCTCCCTACTTATTCAATATAGTTCTTGAAGTTCTAGCCAGAGCAATCAGACAACAAAAGGAGGTCAAGGGGATACAGATCGGAAAAGAAGAAGTCAAAATATCACTATTTGCAGATGATATGATAGTATATTTAAGTGATCCCAAAAGTTCCACCAGAGAACTACTAAAGCTGATAAACAACTTCAGCAAAGTGGCTGGGTATAAAATTAACTCAAATAAATCAGTAGCCTTCCTCTACACAAAAGAGAAACAAGCCGAGAAAGAAATTAGGGAAACAACACCCTTCATAATAGACCCAAGTAATATAAAGTACCTCGGTGTGACTTTAACCAAGCAAGTAAAAGATTTGTACAACAAGAACTTCAAGACTCTGAAGAAAGAAATTGAAGAAGACCTCAGAAGATGGAAAGATCTCCCATGCTCATGGATAGGCAGGATTAATATAGTAAAAATGGCCATTTTACTAAAAAAAAGCGATCTACAGATTCAATGCAATCCCCATCAAAAATACCAATCCAATTCTTCAAAGAGTTAGACAGAACAATTTGCAAATTCATCTGGAATAACAAAAAACCCAGGATAGCTAAAACTATCCTCAACAATAAAAGGACTTTAGGGGGAATCGCTATCCCTGAACTCAAGCAGTATTACAGAGCAATAGTGATAAAAACTGCATGGTATTGGTACAGAGACAGACAGATAGACCAATGGAATAGAATTGAAGACCCAGAAATGAACCCACACACCTATGGTCACTTGATTTTTGGACAAAGGAGCCCAAACCATCCAATGGAAAAAAAGATAGCATTTTTCAGCAAATGGTGCTGGTTCAACTGGAGGTCAACATGTAGAAGAATGCAGATCGATCCATGCTTATCACCCTGTACAAAGCTTAAGTCCAAGTGGATCAAGGACCTCCACATCAAACCAGACACACTCAAACTAATAGAAGAAAAACTAGGGAAGCATCTGGAACACATGGGCACTGGAAAAAATTTCCTGAACAAAACACCAATGGCTTATGCTCTAAGATCAAGAATCACAAATGGGATCTCATAAAAAAAACTACAAAGCTTCTGTAAGGCAAAGGACACTGTGGTCAGGACAAACGGGCAACCAACAGATTGGGAAAAGATCTTTACCAATCCTACAACAGATAGAGGCCTTATATCCAAAATATACAAAAGAACTCAAAAAGTTAGACCAAGAGGGAGACAAATAACCCTATTAAAAAATGGGGTTCAGAGCTAAACAAAGAATTCACAGCTGAGGAATGCCGAATGGCTGAGAAACACCTAAAGAAATGTTCAACATCTTTAGTCATCAGGGAAATGCAAATCAAAACAACCCTGAGATTTCACCTCACACCAGTGAGAATGGCTAAGATCAAAAACTCAGGTGACAGCAAATGCTGGCGAGGATGCGGAGAAAGAGGAACACTCCTCCATTGTTGGTGGGGTTGCAGACTGCTACAACCATTCTGGAAATCAGTCTGGAGGTTCCTCAGAAAATTGGACATTGAACTGCCTGAGGATCCAGCTATACCTCTCCTGGGCATATACCCAAAAGATGCCCCAACATATAAAAAAAGACACGTGCTCCACTATGTTCATCGTAGCCTTATTTATAATAGCCAGAAGCTGGAAAGAACCAGATGCCCTTCAACAGAGGAATGGATACAGAAAATGTGGTACATCTACACAATGGAATATTACTCAGCTATCAAAAACAACAACTTTTATGAAATTGTGAGGCAAATGGTTGGACCTGGAAAATATCATCCTGAGTGAGCTAACCCAATCACAGAAAGACATACATGGTATGCACTCACTGATAAGTGGCTATTAGCCCAAATGCTTGAATTACCCTAGTTGCCTAGAACAAATGAAACTCAAGACGGATGATCAAAATGTGAAGGCTTCACTCCTTCTTTAAAAGGGGAACAAGAATACCCTTGGCAGGGAAGAGAGAGGCAAAGATTAAAACAGAGACTGAAGGAACACCCATTCAGAGCCTGCCCCACATGTGGCCCATACATATAGAGCCACCCAATTAGACAAGATGGATGAAGCAAAGAAGTGCAGACCGACAGGAGCCGGATGTAGATCGATCCTGAGAGACACAGCCAGAATACAGCAAATACAGAGGCGAATGCCAGCAGCAAACCACTGAACTGAGAACGGGACACCCGTTGAAGGAATCAGAGAATGAACTGGAAGAGCTTGAAGGGGCTTGAGACCCCATATGTACAACAATGCCAAGCAACCAGAGCTTCCAGGGACTAAGCCACTACCTAAAGACTATACATGGACTGACCCTGGACTCTGACCTCATAGGTAGCAATGAATATCCTAGTAAGAGCACCAGTGGAAGGGGAAGCCCTGGGTCCTGCTAAGACTGAACCCCCAGTGAACTAGACTGTCGGGGGGAGGGTGGGGAGGGGAACACCCATAAGGAAGGGGGAGGGAAGGGATGTTTGCCCGGAACCGGGAAAGGGAATAACACTCGAAATGTACATAAGAAATACTCAAGTTAATAAAAAAAAAAAAAAAAAACCAAAAAAAAAAAATAAATATTTAGTATAATTGACTTAAGAAGAATTTCTACATAATTAGGTTGTCATTTTAAAAATATGAATATGAAAAATTCTGTGGTTATAATTATGCCAAGAAGGATGAAATATTTAGTAATTTATACATTTTTTGAATTTTGAATTAGGTTATAACCACCTATTGCTTTTCACTGAGGATATTTTGAAGCTTATTAGTAGTCACTGTGAATATGGGCTAGCACTGTGACTCAGAGGGTGAAGGTGCCCAAGCACTGAGAACATACAATCCCTGGCTTTAATAAAGTGCAAAGAAAGAACTATCCCACTTGAAAATTGTCTTCTGATCTCAACTCTGCCAAGGCATAACTTGATTCTTCAAGGTAAATGAATGAATGTAATTTTTCAGAGCTGTGAGAGAATACACAATTAGTATAGTTAAAACTAACCAACTGCCTTGAGTCGAATAACTTCAATCACACGGAGCAAATTATACCTGATCCCCTGGTCATCTGACCACTACTTTTCTTGACCTAGGTTTAGGTTAATCAGAATCTCAGAGATAACAGCAGATATATAATGTTTAATGTCTGGAGGATATGATAAAATTTATATCACATCCCTACAAGTTTAAAATGAAAATATTATTAATATAATTTTCCACCTTAATAATAGATACCCAGGCTTTTGGTCTGTTATTCAACCAGAGGCACGTTCAGTGAACCTGGCTCTCTCTCTCTCTCTCACAGCCCACAGCTTGTCGGTCTCTTAGGAGGTCTAATGTAACTAGGGGCACAGGTGAGTTCCTCGTACCAATACCTGTCCAATATGGGAACCCCATGGAACCCAGCAGACATGGGACCTATCCTTTCTTCTGGAGACTTATCTTACTTCCGGTCTCAGCACCTCATAGAACTTTCTCTAAAATGGATGATATAATCAGACACAAAACAAGCCTCAACAAATACAAGAAGATTGAAATAATCCAATGCGTTCTATCAGATTACCATGGACTAAAGCTGGTCTTCAATAACAACAAAAGAACAGAATGCTCACATTCTCTTGTAAACTGAACAACTCTCTACTCAATGATAATTTGGTTATGGGAGAGACAAAGAAATAAATTAAAGACTGTTTATAATTTAATGAAAATGAAGGCACAGCATACCCAAACTTATGGGACACAATAAAAGCAGTGCTAAGAGGAGAACTCATAGCACTAAATGTCCTGGTAGAGCTCCTACACTAGCAATTTAACAGCAAATCTGAAAGCTCTAGAACAAAAAGAAGCAAACACACGCAAGAGGTATACAGGGCAGGCAACAGTCAAACTCAGAGCTGAATAAAACCAATAGAAACAAAGAGAACAATGTAAAGGTTCAACAAACCCAAAACCTGGTTCTTCGATAAAATCATTAAGGTAGATAAACCCTTAGCCAAACTATCTAAATGGCACAGAGACAGTATTATAATTAACAAAATCAGAAATGAAAAGGGAGACATAACAAAATAAACCGATTAAATCCAAAGTCATCAGATCTTATTACAGAAGCCTATACTCAGCAAAACTGGAAAATCTAGGTGATATGTATGATTTTCTAGACAGATACCACATACCAAAGTTAAATCAAGATCAAATAAACTATCTAAAAAGTCCCGTAATCCCTAAGGCAATAGAAGCAGCCATTAATAGTCTCTCTACCAAAAAGCATCATGGTCTAGATGGTTTTAGTGCAGAATTCTACCAGACCTTCAAAGAAGAGCTTATAACAATACTCTTCAAACTATTCTAAACATTAGAAACAGGAAGAAAACTACCTAATTCATTCTATGAAGCCCCAGTTACTCTGACATCTAAACCACACAAAGACCCAACAAAGAAAGAACTTCAGACCCATTTCACTTATGAATATCATTGCAAAATACTGAATTGAATTCTCAAAAACTGAATCTAAGAATCCATCAAAATGATCATTCACCATGAGCAAATAGGCTTCATCTCAGGGATTTAGGTATAGTTAAATATACAGAAATTCATCAATGTATTCCAATATGAACATGCTCAAAGAAAAAATGCATGATCACCTCATAGGACACCAAAAAGCCTTTGACAAAAAACAACACCCCTTTATGTTAAAATTTTTAGAGAGATCAGGAATTCAAGGTATATCCTTAAACATAATAAAAGCAATATATAGCAAACCAACCTCAAATTGAATGGAGAAAATCTTTAAGTAAGCTAACTAAAATCAGAATCAAGATGGTCCTGCCTATTCTCCCCTTTTATTCAATATACTACTCAAAATTCTTGCTAGAGCAATTATACAACAAAAGGAAGCATATATAAATTAGAACGGATGAAATCAAGGTATCACTGTTTGTGGAAGATGTAATAGTATATGTAAGCAACCCCAAAAATTCTACCAGAAAATTTCTACAGTTGATAAACAACTTCAACAATATGACTGGATACAAAATTCAACAAACCACCATCCTTCCTTTATACAAATGATAAATGTGTTGAAAAAGAAGTTGTGGGAACAACACTCTTCACAATAGTGACAAATAATATAAAATATCTTCATGTAACTCTAACCAAACAAGTAAAAGATCTGTATGATAAGAACTTCAAGTCCCTGCAGAAAGAAATGTCAGAAGATATCAGAAGATGGAAACATCTCCCATGCTCACAGATAGGCAGGATTAACAGAGTAAATATAGCCACCTTACCAAAAGCAATCTACAGGTTCAATGCAATCCCCATCAGAATTCCAACTCAGTTCTTCACAGAAATATTAAGAGCAATTCTCAACTGCATATGAAATATCAAATAACCCAGGATAGTGAAACAAAATCTCAACAATAAAAGAACTTCTGTGGGAAATCACCATCCCTGACCTCAAGCTGTACTACAGAGCAATAGTGATAAAAAACACAAGGTATTGGTATAGAGACAGAGATGTAAATCAATGGAATAGAATTGAAGACCCAGAAATAAACCCACACACCTCTCGTCACTTGATCTTTGAGAAAGAAACTAAAACCATCCAGTGATTAAAAGACACATTTTCTTTTCATTTTTAAGATCAAAAGCCAAAATTCTTTTTTACTGGATATTTTGTTTACTTACATTTCAAATGTAAATAATGTAAACCCTTTCCCGGTCTCCCCCTGGAAACTCCCTATTCCATCTTCCCTTCCCCTGTTCTAAAAAGACAGCATTTTCAACAAACAGTGCTAGTTCAACTATTCATCAGCATGTAGAAGAATGCAAATTGATTTATTTTTTTATCTCCTCATACAAAGCTCAAGTGGATCAAGGACCCCTACATAAAACCAGATAAATGCATCTAATAAAAGAGAATGAAGGAAAGAGCTTCAAAGACATTGGCACAGGGGAAATTTCTTGAACAGAATACCAGTGGCTCAGGCTCTAAGATCAACAATTTACAAATGGGACCTCATGAAACTGAAAAACTTCTGTAAAGCAAAGCCACTCTCAGTAGACAAAATGGCAACCTACAGATTGGGAAAATGGCTTTACCAATCCTACATCCCAAGGAGGACTGATACCCAAAATATACAAAACTCTCAAGAAGTTAAACTCCGGAAAACCAAATAATCCAATTAAAAAATGGGGTACAGAGCTAAACAGAGAATTCTCAGCTGAGGAATCACTAATGGCCAAGAAGCACCTAAAGAAATAAATGTTCAACATCCCTAGTCATCAGGATTTTACACCAATCAGAATGGCTAAGATAAAAATCTCATGTGACAGCACATGCTGGCAAGGATGTGAAGAAAGATGAACACTCCTCCATTGCTGGTGAGATTGCAAACTGGGACAAGCACTTTCAAAATCAATCTGGAGGTTCTTCAGAAAATTGGAAATTGTTCTACCTGAAGTGAAGACCCAGCTATACCACTGCTGAGCATATACCCAAAAGATGCTTCACCATATCACAAGGACACATGCTCCACTATGTTCATAGAAGGCTTACTTGTTTTAGCTGGACACAACCCAGATGTTCCTCAACAGAAGAATGAATATAGATAATGTGGTTCATTTACACAATAGAATACTACTCAGCTATCAAGAATGAGGACATCACGAATTTTTTAGGCAAATCGACAGAACCAGAAAATATCATCCTGAATGAGGTAGCTCAGAGCCCAAAAGACATACATGATATATACACACTGATAAGTGGATATTAGTCAAAAAAATGCTCAGAATACCCATGATATATAACATATATAGCTATAACCCACAGTCCACATGAAGCTTAAAGGAAGGTCCAAGTGTGAATGCTTCAATCCCACTTAGAAGGGGAAACAAAATAATCAAGAAAGGGAGAGAGGGAGAGAGGGAGAGAGGGAGAGAGGGAGAGAGGAGAGGGAGAGGAGAGAGAGGGAGAGGAGAGAGAGAGAGAGAGAGAGAGAGAGAGAGAGAGAGAGAGAGAGAAGAGAGAGAGAGAGGGGTGAAGAGGAAACAGGGGTGGGGTGGGTTGGGAAGGGGCAGAATCAGGCGTATCGGGAGACAGAAGAGAAGCCCAGTGGGCTAAGAGAATGAGCAGACATATGCAACGGTGTGGGGTGGTGTAGGTTGATGTCAATATGAAGGTGAAGGCAGACAAGACAAAATGAGGCTTGTCTTTGGATGAGAAGGAAGGGAGGCGAGAACAGAAGTTTTATTTATTTTTTATTATTGTCCACAGCTGGTATTTAATATTGATGAAGAGGGAAAAAGAAGTCATTAGGGAAAACATGAGGAGAGATACACTCCAAAGTGCTTTAAACATATCCACCGACGCATGTCATTTTGGTGTATGTGTGGATGTCTCTGATCCAGATGTTTTCTTATGTCTCAGGGGCTTCTCATGACTGCTTCCCCATTTCTTTTATCTCTCCTCTCTTCCTACTGACAGGAAGGCCAAACATATTCTCTTGCCTGTTCAGTCATTGGATGATCAGCTTCTTTAATTGAACAATCAAGATATAATTAGAGAGCAATATTTACAGAACTCTGAGACGGAAGAATCTCAGACTAATGATTTAAAAAGGATATGGGACTATAGAATTTAGCATTTGAACAATACAAGGATAATCTCTAATTCATAATAACATGCCTACAACTATATACTTTATTTCCTCTTCTTCTAGAGAGACTTTTCTCACCTGCAATCCTTTTGTTTTTTAACTGGATATTTTTTATTTACATTTCAAATGTTATCTCATTTCCTGGATTCCTGCCCATTAACCCCCCTATGCTTCTATGAGGGTGTTCCTCCACCCAGCTACCAACCCACCATTCCCAACTTCCTGAACTGACATTCCCGTACACTAGGGCATCAAGCCTTGGCAGGACCAAGAGCTTCTCCTCCCACTAATGCTCAACAAGGCTGTCCTCTGCTACATATGCAGCTGGAGCCATTGGTCTGTCCATATGTGCTATTTGGATGGTGGTTTAGTCCCTGGGACCTCTGGTTGGTTGGTATTGTTGTTCTTATGGGGTTGTAAACCCATTCAGCTCCTTCAATTCTTACTTTAACTCCTTCACTGGGGACCCTATTCTCAGTTCAATAGTTGGTTGTGAGCATTCACCTCTGTATTTGTCATTCTCTAGCAGAGCCTCTCAGCAGACAGCTATATCAGGCTCCTGCCAGCAAGCACTTCTTGGCATCAGCAATATGTGTCAACTTGGTGGTTGTATGTATATGGGCTGCATTCCTAGGTGGGGCAGTCTCTGGATGGCCTTTCCCTCAATCTCTGTTCCAAACATTGTCTCCATATTTCCTTATATTATTTCTCCCCCTTCTAAGAAGGACTAAAGCATCCACACTTTGGTGGTCTTTCTTCTTGAACTTCATGTGGTTTGTGGATTGGATATTGGGTAATTCGAGCTTTTGGGCTAATATCCACTTATCAGTGAGTACATACCCTGTGTGTTTTTTTTCTTGGTTGTGCGTGCGTGGGCATGCGTGTGTGTGCATGTGTGCGCGTGTGCGTGTGTGTGTGTGTGTGTGTGTGTGTGTGTGTTTAGGTTACCTCACTTAGGATGATATATTCTATTTCTATCCATTTGCCTATGAATTTCATGAAATCATTGTTTTTAAAAGCTGAGTAGTACTCCATTTGGTAAATGTCCTGGTTTTGTAGATTCTTTCTATAGTTCATTTTGTTTCTACTTGGTTGATTTCATCCCTGAGTTTGATTATTTCCTGCCATCTATTCCTCCTGGGTGTGTTTGTTTCTTTTTGTTATAGAGCTTTTTAGGTGTGCTGTTAAGCTGTTAGTGTATGCTCTCTCCTGTTTCCTACTGGAAGCACTCAGAGCTATGAGTGCTTAGCACTGCCTCCATTGTGTCCTATAAGTTTGGGTATTTTGTGTCTTTTCATATCATTTAATTTTCATTAAATTCTAAAAAGTCTTTAATATCTTTCCTTCTTTCTTCCTTGACCAAATTATCGTTGAATAGAGTGTTGTGTGGTTCAGCTTACACATGTATGTGGGTTTTCTGTCTTTTTTGTTGTTATTGAAGATCAGCCTTAGTTGGTGGTTATCTGATAGGATGCATGGGATTATTTTAATCTTCTTGGATCTGTTGAGGCCTGTTTTGTGACTAATTATATTGTTAGTTTTGGAGAAGGTAACATGGGGTGAGAAGAAGATATATTCTTTTGTTTCAGGATGAAATGTTCTACATTCATCTGGACCTGTTAAATCCATTTGATTCATAACTTCTGTTAGTTTCTCTGTGTCTCTGTTTAGTTTCTGTTTCCATGATCTAGTCATGGCTGATAGTGCAGTGTTGAAATCTCCCTCTATTATTGGGTGAGGTGCAAGTTGTGCTTTGAGCTTTAGTAAGGTTACATTAATGAATGTAGGTGCCCTTGCATTTGGAGCATAGATATTTGGTATTAAGAGTTCATCTTGGTGGATTTTTCCTTTGATGGATACAAAGTGTCCTTCCTTATCCTTTTTGATAACTTTTGGTTGAAAGTCGATTTGATTCAATATTAGAATGGCTAGTCCAGCTTGTTGTTTGTGACCATTTGATTAAAAAATTGCTTTCTAGCCTTTTATTCTGAGGTAGTGTTTGTCTTTGTCACTGAGGTATGTTTCCTGTATGCAGCAAAATGCTCTGTCCTTTTTAAGTATCCAGTCTGTTGGTCTATGTCTTTTTATTGGGGAATTGAGTTCATTGATTTTTGAGAGATATTAGGGACCAATAATTGCTGTTTCCTGCTAATATTGTTGTTAGAGGTCAGATTATATTTGTGGGGCTCTCTTCATTTGGGTTAATTGAAAGATTACTTTCTTGCTTTTTCTATGGTATAGTTTCCCTCCTTGTGTTAGAGTTTTCTATGTATTACCCTTTATAGGTCTGGATTTGTGGAAAGATATTGTGTAAATTTGGTTTTGTCATGGACTATCTTGGTTTCTCCATCTATGTTAATTGAGAGTTTTGCTGGATACAATAGCCTAGGCTGGCATTCGTGTTCTCTTAAGGTCTGTATGACATCTGCCCAGGATCTGGCTTTCATAGTCTCTGGTGAGTAGTCTGGTGTAATTCTGGTAGGTCTGCCTTTATATTTTACTTGACCTTTTTATCTTACTGCTTTTAATATTCTTTCTTCATTTTTTGCATTTGGTGTTTTGACTATTTATGTGATGGGAGGAATTTCTTTTCTGGTATAGCCTATTTGGAGTCCTTTAGGCTTCTTGTATATTTATGGGCATCTCTTTCTTTTGGTTGGGAATGTTTTCTTCTATGAAGATAATTACTTACCTATTAAGCTGGGAATCTGTCCTTCACCTTCTTCTATACTTATTATCCTTAGGTTTGATCTTCTCATTGTGTCCTGGATTTCCCGTATGTTTTGGGTTAGGAGCCTTTTGTGTTTTACATTTTTTTGATAGTTGTGTCAATGTTTTCTATGGTGTCTTCTGCCCCTAAGATTCTCTCTTTTATCTCTTGTATTCTTTTGGTAATGCTTGCGCCTGTAACTCCTGATCTCTTTCCTAGGTTTTCTATCTTCAGGGTTGTCTATCTTTGTGATTTCTTTATTGTTTCTATTTCCACTCTTAGATCCCGGATGGTTTTGTTCAATTCTTTCACCTCTTTGATTGACTTTTTATGTTTCATCTTTAAGGGCTTCTACCTTTTTACCTGTGTTGTCCTGTATTTCTTTAAGGGAGTAATTTATGTCTGTCTTAAAGTCCTCTAACATTATAATGCATTGTGCTTTGAAATCATAATCTTGCTTTTCTGGTGTGTTGGGGGTATCCAGGGGTTGCTGTGGTGAGGGAACTGGGTTCTAATGGTGCAAAGTGGCTTCGATTTCTGATGCTTAGGTTCTTGCCCTTTCATGTTGCCATCTGCTTATCTCTGGTGTTAACTGGTCTTGCTTTTCCTGACAGTGGCTTGACCCTTTTGTAAACCTTTGTGTCAGCACTACTGGGAGACCAACTCTCTCCCCCACAAGATCTGGGTCCAGAAACCATCAGCACCTGGTCAGCTCAGGGTGCAGACAGAAACCAGAAGGATCCTGTCCCAGACTGCTCCTCAATTCCTGTGTCCTGAGGGCTCCAGACAGGTCCCTCAGAGCAGAAGTGGTGGTCTTACCTGTGCTCTCAAGTGTGTCAGCACTCCTGGGAAACCAGCTTTCCTCCAGCAGTATCTGTATACAGACAGCTGTGGCACAGGTTCAGCTCTAGGCACAGGCAGAAACCAGAAGGATCCTGCCCCAGATTGCTCCTCAGTTCCTGTGTCCTGAAGGTTCTGTGAGAGTTCTTCTCGGGCCAGTAATATGAGCAGAAATGGTGGTCTTACCTGTGCTCTTGGATATGTCAGTACTTCTGGGAGATCAGCTCTCTCCCTGAGGGATCTGGATACCAGGAACAAAGGTTTTATAAGGAGAGTTAGAAGCAGAAGAGAGGAGAAGGTTCTGGGAGAACATGGCAGCAGATGTTAAGATTCTTCTCTGCACATAGATCCAGGTTTTTATGAATATTTTTAAGGGATGGGTGTGTACAGGACTTTGTGCTATCTAAATAGGCAAATTATATCTTATCAATTCTATCGGAGGTTATTGTGTTATGTGTTCTTTCAGGTGGCTACTTAATTGTGTTCAAGAGAAGTTATGGTGGTGGGTCGCACCAAGCCAATCACGGAATTGGGATGTGTATGCCTGGCATGGTAACAACCCACCAACGGAACTGTGGAAGAAAGCAAAGCTGTGGAATGGCTAATGGACTGCCTGGGTTAGCGAGCACCATGGGAGCCAGTGTGGAGCTGCTGGGATAAATTAGCACTAGTTCCTATGGCTGGACAAAGCCAGAACTAGTAGCTAGAGAGAGACTGCCTGGGTATGTGCAAGAACCAGTTGTGCCATTTTTTTGTCCCCCCTCACACACAACGGGGGGTGGGTGGGTGGGCAGGGGAAACTTCTAGGAAGTCCCAGACATGAGGGATGTGAGAGGCTTCCAGGACCCAATGGGGATGCCCTTAACTGAAATACCCAACAGTGGGGAGATTGAGCCTTAATAGATCAACTCCAGTTGATAGATGTGGCCCCCATTTGAGTCATGGGGCCACCTGCCCATCTTCAAAATTTTTTACCCAGACTTGTTCCCATATAAGGGAAATGCAGGGACAAAAATGGAGTAGAAAAAAAGGAAAGAGAGGCCATCCAGGGCCGAGCCCAACTTAGAATCCATCTCTTGCATAGGTACCAAACTCCAACACTATTACTTATGCCACATTGTACTTGCAGACAGAAGCTTAGCAGGGTTGTCCTCTGAGAGGCTCTACCAGCATATGACTGAAACAGATGCAGATACTTACAGCATACCATTGGACTGAGATCAGGGATTCCCATGGAATAGTTAGGGGAAGGATTGAAGGAAAGGAGAGGAGAGGAAGGGAAAGGCAACTTTACAGGAAGAACAGCAGTATCAACTTGCCCGGACCACTCAGAGTTCCCAGAGACTAAGCCACCAACCAAAGAGTGTACATGCACTGATCTGTGGCCCTTGGCACATATGGAGCAGAGGACTGCCTTGTCTGGCCTCAATTGGCAAGGATGCACTTAATCCTGTAGAAACACGATGCCCCAGGAAAGGGGATGCTAGTGGGCTGGGGTGGGAGTAGGTGGGTGTATGGGTGGAGGAACAACCTCTCAGAAGCAAAGAGTAGTGGGAATTGTGTGAAGAACGAGTAAAGGAAGACCAGGAGGCAGGGCATCATTTGGAATGTAAATGAATAAAATAATTAATAAAAAATAATAGACACCCAGAATGTTTGTCATCACATAAATGGTACCATATCACTAAACTGAGAGATGGTATTTTATGTTAGATTTAAAAACACAACTACATGTGCTGATGTCTGTGCATTTTGCTTTTGTCTTGCCATGTACAGTTTAATTTCTATGATTCTCACTGACTTAGTAATTAGTTAGTGTTTTAATGACTATGAAGAGATGCCATGTTCATGGCAGCGTTTATAAAGGAAATTATTTAATTAAGTGCTGGCTTAGAGATCAGAGGTTCATGGTGAAAGCATGGTGGCATGCAGGCAGACATGGTACTGGAGAAGTAGCTGAGAGTTTTTGCATCTGTGGCGAGGATGTGGAGAAAGAGGAACACTCCTCCATTGTTGGTGGGATTGCAAACTGGTGCAACCACTCTGGAAATCAGTCTGGAGGTTCCTCAGAAAATTGGTCATTACACTACCTGAGGACCCAGCAATACCTTTCCTGGGCATATACCCAGAAGATGTTCCAACATACAACAAAGACACGTGCTCCACTATGTTCATCGCAGCCTTATTTATAATAGCCAGAAGCTGGAAAGAACCCAGATGCCCTTCAACAGAGGAATGGATACAGAAAATGTGGTACACAATGGAATACTACTCAGCTATCAAAAACAATGACTTAATGAAATTCATAGGCAAATGGAATGAACTAGAAAATATCATGAATGAGGTAAACCAATCACAGAAAAATACACATGGTATGTGCTCACTGATAAATGGATATTAGCATAAGCTCAATTTACCCAAGATGCAATCTACAGACCACAGGAAGCTCAAGAAGAAGGATGACCAAAATGCTGATGTTCCCCACTTCTTCTAGAAAGGGGGAAAATATCCATAGGAGGGGATATGGAAGCAAAGTTTAGAGCAATGACTTAAGGAATGGCCATTCAGAGTCTGACCCATATGTGGCCCATATATATATATATATATATATATATATATATATATATATATATAAAATATATATATATTGCATGAAGCTAGAAATGCATGCTGAAAGGGCGGATATAGATCTCTCTGAGGAACACATTCAAACATGTCAATCTACAGGTCAATGCTGTGCAGTAAACCACCGAACTGAGAACAGGACCCCTTTGGGAGGAATTAGAGGAAGTATTGAAAGATTTGAAGGAGCTTGCAATCCCCTAAAAACAGCAATGCCAACCAACCAGAGCTTCCAGGGACTAAACCACTACCAAAAGACTATACATGGACTGATCCAGGGCTCCAACTGCATATGTAACAGAGAATAGCCTTGTTGGGGCACCAGTGGAAGGGGAAGCCCTTGATCCTGCCAAGATTGGACCACCAGTGTAGGGTAATATGGGGGGGCAATAAGGGAGATGTATAAGGGGAATACCCGTATGCGGGAGGGGGAGGGGAGGGAATGGGGGCTAATGGACAGGAAACCGGGAAGGGGAATAACCTTTGAAATGTAAGTAAAGAAATATATCTAATAAAAAAAGAATAAAAAGGATAAGGAGGAGGAAAAGAGAATTTGAGGATAAATTTTGAAAAATTCTGGTTGTGCTAGATGAGTTCAACAATTATATGAGAATAACAAATACCACTGAGTTTTATGATAAGTGAATAGAAATTATTCTATCAGAAAACAGATAATAAAATAATTAGAATATGAAAAGAATCTCAAGGACTCTTGAAGCAGTATTAAAAGGTCACATATACATGAAACTGCAGTCTCAAATGGACAAATAACATGGTGAAAAAACAGGATTTGAAGAAATAATAAGTTATGAATTCAAGAAACATGACAAATTCCAACAGAATAAATACAAAGAAAAACATATGAGGGCACATTAATAGTCAAACTGCAGAAAAATCAAAGGCAAATATTAAAAGTCAATAGGTGCAGATGATATATTCTACATCTCATACAGAGAAGCAAAAACTTAAGTGATACAGCTTTCTCCCCAGGAAAGGGTTAAGAGCAGAAGACTGTGACATTTACGAAGCTGAAGGGAATTGATGCTAGAGGAAGTCTGCTCTTCAAAGAGGAACAAACATAGTGAGTGCCCAGGTAATGTTAAACAGCAAAGCAAAACAAAAACCAACAACTTTCTGTCAACTTCTTTAGCACAGTTGCATCTGCCTTTAATCCCAGCACTCGGGAGGCAGAGGCAGGTGCATTTCTATTAGCTTGAGACCAACCTGGTCCACATAGTGAATTCCAGGGCAACCCGGGCTGTATAATGAGACCCTGTATCAACAACTCAAACAAATAAATAAGTGATTGTTTAAAAAAGAGCTTTGCATCTGGATCTGAAGGCAGTAGGAAGAAAGAATGACATTATACATGGTTTGAACATCTGGGATCTCACCCCCCCCTCCCCACAAGTGACAACACTATACTTACTTCAACAAGGTCACACCTCCAATTATGTCACTCCCTGTGAGCCTGTTCCCCATTTTCATTCAAACCATCACATTCCGTTGCCTGGCTCCCATGGGCTTGTAGCCAATGCAAAATTATTTATTTCAACTTCATTTAGTCCAACTCCAAAAGTCTCATAATCTTAACAGTCTTAGCCCTGTTTAGAAGTCCAAAGTCTGTTTAGAGACTTATGTCAGTGTCTTAACTGTAGCTCTTCTAACATTAACAAAAGAGCAGATCATACACTTCCCACATACAGTGGCTTAGAATATATATTACCAATCCAAAAGGGAGAAAAGGCAGCACAGTGTGGAAGTACTGATCTGAAACAAGCAGAAAACAAGCTGGGCAAACTCCGAGCTCTGAATCTCCATGTCTGATGTCAAAGTACTCTTCAGATTGCCAACTCCTGTCAGCTTTGTTGACAGCAACAAAAGCACGTCTTTCTTTGGGGCTGTTTCCACTCTATGTTATCATGTATCCCACAGCTCTGGCATCTCTAACAATGTGGAATCTCATGTTAACCAGGCTTCATGTTAACAGTTGTCTGCCGCTCTTGCTCTTACCCTCTTCCTGAATTGTCCCTTCTCTTCCCATTCTCCTCCCCATTTCTCTCCATGTGCTCACAGCCAGCCTCTATTCCTCTACTCCTTTCCTTCTCTACTATTCTATTTCTTTACTTCTCCTTCTCTTTCTTTGTACTACTGCCCTCTTAACTCCCTTCCCTATGCCCTGAATAAACTCTATTCTATACTAACAAAACAAAACAAAACAAAACAAAACAAAACAAAACAAAACAAAACAAAACAAGTTGTATGCCATGGCTTTTCCTAGAACTCCATGCAGGAACATCCCTGAAATGCACCTGGCCTCAAAGGCTTTCCTTAGACATGGAGGGATATTTCATAACTTCTTTCTTGTATCCTTGACTCTAAAGTCAGAACCCCGTGGCTAAAGTTTTCAAGTGTTGCTGCGTTTTGGGTCTGGAACAAGGCCTCTTGTTAAAACACATTTTCATTTTTACCAACTTTCTGTTTTTAATGGTTTCCTTCACTACCTAAGCATGGCTGTCCTGGAACTTGCTAGGTAGATGAGGCTGCCCTCAAACTCAGAGATCTGCCTGCCTCTGCTTCCTGAGTGCTGGGATTAAAAGTGAGCAATGCCATTTCTGTCCCTAAGGGTTTTTAGTTTTTGTTTTGTTTTATAATTATTTTTCACTTTTTAAAATTTCCTTCTTTAAAACTCCTTTCCCCTTCTTTTCTTTAATCTGTTTACACTAACTACTGATCTTTGTGTGTATACATATATGTAGATATATTTGTTTATAAACACACACACACACACACTCACACACACAATGTATTATTTTTGCACAGATTGCTCCTTTTGTCAAACAATACAGTCAATGCTAGGCTATCTGGAAATCTCCTCTGCCAAAGCTTTTAATCTATAACTGTTCAGGCAGAAATTATAGAGAAATGGAGAAAGCAAAATTTCATGAAAAATTCACAAAAATGCTCTAGGCCACATATTGATGTTCTTCTCTGAAACCTCTAGATCCACGTCCCCACAGTTCAAATCACTCACAGAACCAGTGTCCTCCATGTTCCTACTACTATGGCCCATTGACCCACTTAAAAAATGTTCAAAGTCTGTAGTTATCAGAGAAATGCAATCAAAATGACCCTGAAATTCTACTGCACGCCAATCAGAATGGCTAAGATCAAAAACTCAAGAGACAAGTGGATATTAGCCAGAAATTACAGAATACCTGGGATATAACCCATAGACCTTAAGAAATGTATCGAGCAGAAAGACCTGAGTGAGGATGCTTCAATCCCAGTTAGATTAGGGAAGCATTTAATCACAGAAGGCAGAGGGAGGGAGGTACTTGGGTGGGAGACAGGAGCCTGAGGGGAAAAGGGAAACAAGATCAGGTATGGGGGTGGGGAGAAGAAAGAAGCCCAGAGGGCCAAAAGAATGAATAGAACTAAGCAGGCTTAGGGTGGTGGGATGTCAGGTGGAGGGACCCTCTAGAAAGTACCAGAGACCTGGGAGGTGAGAGACTCTCAGGACTCAGTGGGGTAACCTTAGCCAAAATGCTCAACATTGGGGAGAGGAAACTCGAAGAGTTCACCTCTAGTAGATAGAGGCCTCAAGTGGAGGGAGTGTGTTACTAACCCACAGTCAAAATTTCTGACTCAGAATTGTTCCTGTCTAAAAGAACTGCATGGACAGAAAAAGGAAAAGGGACTTAAGGCAAGGCAGTTCAATGACTGGCCCTACTTGGGATCCATCTCATGGGGCAGGGGGATCAAGGTTTGGCACTATTACTGATGCTATGAAGGATTTACAGACAAGCTAGTGTGGCTGTCCTCTGAGACTCCTTATCAAACTCCTGACTGAAACAGAAGCAGATACTTACATCCTACCATTGGATTGAAGTTGGGAACCCCTGTGGTTGAATTAGGGGGGATTGAAGAAGCTAAAGGGGAGAGAGACCCCATAGGAACACCAACAGTCTTAAATAAACCAGATCCCAAGGAGCTCCCAGAGACCCAGAAGCATACAAAGCTGGTTTGAGGCCCCTGGCACAAGGGGTCTGCCCAGTCTGGCCTCAGTGGGAGAAGATGCTCTCGAACTATGAGAGACTTGAGGCCTCAAGTAAGGAGGAGGCTTGGTGGGAGAGTACCCTCTTAGAGGCAAAATGAGAAGGAATGGGATGAGGAGTTGTGGGAAGAGGGACTGAGAGGGGGCAATGTAAATAAATAACATAAAAATAATATTCAAGTGCTTCTCTAATCCAAGTCTCCCAATCCAGATTTCTACAAATAAAACATGGTCAGGCCTGTATTTAACCAGCTATAAGACCCCCTGTCAAACTCAATGGCTACAGGTAGTTAGAAAAGCTTAGCTGAGACATTCTTGCTATGAATTTTCAATCCCAGAAAAATAAGACAATTTCCAAGTGATTGCTGCCTTTCTGTCTCTGTATTCTAGAAACTCGATAGATTATGTCTTTGTCTTGTGTCATCATTTGTTACATTGATATCAATTCAGGGCTTTGTTCACAGGTTATAAAAGACCTGTAAAGGAGAACGCATATATAACAGCAGTCACTACTGCAGGAAAGGCCATCCAGAGACTGCCTCACCTGGGGATCCAGTCCATATACAGACACCAAACCTAGAGAATATTGTAGATGCCTAAAAGTGCCTGTTGATGGGAGCCTGATACAGCTGTCTCCTGAGAGACTTTGCCAGAGCCTGACAAATACAGAGATGAATGCTCATAGCCAACCATTGAACTGAGAACCAGGTCCCCAATGGAGAAGTTAGAGAAAGGACTGAAGGAACTGAAGGGGTTGGCAACCCCTTAGGAAGAACAACTCTTCCAGTGCTCACGCACTTCCTCTTGAATGATTCACACTGTACTGTTTGTGCTACAGGATTTTAGTAGGTGTTTACATGGAAAGACACAGTAGTTTATTATCTTTTTTCTTTTTCTTTCTTTCTTTTTTTTTTTATTAACTTGAGTATTTCTTATATACATTTCGAGTGTTATTCCCTTTCCCGGTTTCCGGGCAAACATCCCTCTCCCCCCTCCCCTTCCTTATGGGTGTTCCCCTCCCCACCCTCCCCCCATTGCCGCCCTCCCCACAACAGTCTAGTTCACTGGGGGTTCAGTCTTAGCAGGACCCAGGGCTTCCCCTTCCACTGGTGATCTTACTAGGATATTCATTGCTACCTATGAGGTCAGAGTCCAGGGTCAGTCCATGTATAGTCTTTAGGTAGTGGCTTAGTCCCTGGAAGCTCTGGTTGCTTGGTATTGTTGTACATATGGGGTCTCGAGCCCCTTCAAGCTCTTCAGTTCTTCTCTGATTCCCTCAACAGGGGGGTCCTATTCTCAGTTCAGTGGTTTGCTGCTGGCATTCGCCTCTGTATTTGCTGTATTCTGGCTGTGTCTCTCAGGAGGCGATCTATCCAGCTCCTGTCGGCCTACACTGCTTCATCCATCTTGTCTAATTGGGTGGCTGTATATATATGGGCCACATGTGGGGCAGGCTCTGAATGGGTGTTCCTTCAGTCTCTATTTTAATCTTTGCCTCTCTATTCCCTGCCAAGGGTATTCTTGTTCCACTTTTAAAGAAGGAGTGAAGCATTCACATTTTGATCATCCATCTTGAGTTTCATTTGTTCTAGGCATCTAGGGTAATTCAAGCATTTGGGCTAATAGCCACTTATCAATGAGTGCATACCATGTGTGTTTTTCTGTGATTGGGTTAGCTCAATCAGGATGATATTTTCAGTTCAACCATTTGCCTATGAATTTCATAAAGTCATTGTTTTTGATAGCTGAGTAATATTCCATTGTGTAGATGTACCACATTTTCTGTATCCATTCCTCTGTTGAAGGGCATCTGGGTTCTTTCAGCTTCTGGCTATTATAAATAAGGCTGCGATGAACATAGTGGAGCACGTGTCTTTTTATATGTTGGGGCATCTTTTGGGTATATGCCCAAAGAGAGGTATAGCTGGATCCTCAGGCAGTTCAATGTCAATTTTCTAGAGGAACCTCAGACTGATTTCCAGAATGGTTGCTATCAGTCTGCAACCCCACCAACAAGGAGGAGTGTCCTCTTTCTCACATCCTCTCAGCATCTGCTGTCACCTGAGTTTTGATCTTAGCCATTCTCACTGGTGTGAGGTGAAATCTCCAAGCGTTGTTTTGATTTGCATTTCCCTGATGACTAAAGATGTTGAACATTTCTTTAGGTGTTTCTCAGCCATTTGGCATTCCTCAGCTGTGAATTCTTTGTTTAGCTCTGAACCCCATTTTTAATAGGGTTATTTGTCTCCCTGGAGTCTAACTTCTTGAGTTCTTTGTATATTTTGGATATAAGGCCTCTATCTGTTGTAGGATTGGTAAAGATCTTTTCCCAATCTGTTGGTTGCCATTTTGTCCTAACCACAGTGTCCTTTGCCTTACAGAAACTTTGCAGTTTTATGAGATCCCATTTGTCGATTCTTGATCTTAGAGCATAAGCCATTGGTGTTTTGTTCAGGAAATTTTTTCCAGTGCCCATGTGTTCCAGATGCTTCCCAATTTTTTTTTCTATTAGTTTGAGTGTATCTGGTTTTGATGTGAGGTCCTTGATCCACTTGGACTTAAGCTTTGTACAGGGGTGATAAGCATGGATCGATCTGCATTCTTCTACATACTGACCTCCAGTTGAACCAGCACCATTTGCTGAAAATGCTATCTTTTTTTTTCCATTGGATGGTTTTGGCTCCTTTGTCAAAAATCAAGTGACCATAGGTGTGTGGGTTCATTTCTGGGTCTTCAATTCTGTTCCATTGGTCTATCTGTCTGTCTCTGTACCAATACCATGCAGTTTATCACTACTGCTCTGTAATACTGCTTGAGTTCAGGGATAGTGATTCCCCCTGAAGTCCTTTTATTGTTCTTCACGTCTTTCTTGAAGTCCTCCAGCATCATGATCAAATATGATTTTGAAACTAGATCTTGCTTTTCTGTTGTGTTTGGATATTCCATGTTTGTTTGGTGGGAGGTGGGCTCCGATGATGCCATGTAGTCTTGGTTTCTGTTGCTTGGGTTCCTCGCTTGCCTCTAGCCATCAGATTATCTCTAGTGTTACTTTTTCTGCTATTTCTGACAGTGGCTAGACTGTCCTATAAGCCTGTGTGTCAGGAGTGCTGTGAACCTGTTTTCCTGTTTTCTTTCAGCCAGTTATGAGGACAGAGTGCTCTGCTTTCGGGCATGTAGTTTTTCCTCTCTACAGGTCTTCAGCTGTTCCTGTGGGCCTGTGTCTTGAGTTCACCAGGCAGGTCACTTGCAGCAGAAAAGTTGGTCTTACCTGTGGTCCCGAGGCTCAAGTGCGCTCGAGGGGTGCTGCCCATGAGCTCTCTGTGGCGGCAGCAACCAGGAAGATCTGCGCCGCCGTTTCCGGGAGCTTCAGTGCACCAGGGTTCCAGATGGCGTTTGGTGTTTTCCTCTGGCGTCAGAGATGTGTGCAGAGTGCAGTCTCTTCTGGTTTCCCAGGCGTGTCTGACTCGCTGAAGGTTTAGCTCTCCCTCCCACGGTATTTGGGTGCAGAGAACTGTTTATCCGGTAGATCCCTTCATGTTCAGGTGGTGTCTCAGGCGCAGGGGTCCTGCTGCTCTTGGGCCCTCCTCCACGGGAACCCAGAGGCCGTGTACAGTTTCCTCTTGGGCCAGGGATGTGGGCAGGGGTGGGCAGTGTTGGTGGTCTCTTCCGCTCTGCAGCCTCAGGAGTGTCCACCTGACCAGGCAGTGATGTCTCTCTCCCACGGGGTCTGGGAGCAGAGAGCTGCTGTGGGCCGGGATCCGCGGGTTTGGGACTCCTGGTAAACACAGGAAGTGCCGGGTCCTAGAGGAATTCTGCCTCTGTGTGTCCCGAGTTCACCAGGCAGGTCTCTTGCAGCAGAAAAGTTGGTCTTACCTGTGGTCCCGAGGCTCGAGTTCGCTCTCGGGGTGCTGCCCACGAGCTCTCCTCGGTGGCAGCCATCTTTTTTCTTGATACCCGTAAAAATCCTACTTATTGGGAGTTGAATGGTTTGGAGAGAGGCAATTATTTAATTCTTGATCTATTAAGAATCTTTTTGAAAGTTCTTTTTGTGCCTCTGACCAAAGGGTTATCTTATATATCCTACATTTGGAGACTCTTGTAGGGAGCAAGAGATACTGGCCAACATTTGTTCAAGACTTAGCCAGCTAAAGATACATGATTTTTCTCTCAACTATTTGTACTATATTAATTGCAACTCCATTGCCTTTTGTTTCTGTCCATTGTTACTCAAATTAATGTAAAACTGGGTTGCAGAAACTACAGGTCTTTTATGTAGCTCTCAAAATTCTAAGTGCTCCCAAGAAATAAAAACGACTGAAAAAATTTTAAGTTTTGGCAGAGAATATAACATTTTCTGGACAGAAATGTTGAGAGACATTCCACTAAGATGGTAATCTTTTAAAAGTCTTATTTCCTTCATAGTCATGGTTGCCATTCATTTAAAAATCAATATAAACAAAAAGAAACCCTAACGCAACAGCAGTAAGATATCATGTTGTGGTTGTGTCTGTAAGTGTTCATAACCTTGTGCTCTTCTTTTAAGTGAGCCCCATTTTGTCTCAAGAAGTTTTGATTTATTTTAGTCTATTTGATACATATACAGAGAGAAGTGGATATCTAGAGATGGAACAAGTTATTCTAGTGGGATTAGGAAGCTCCATGGTATTCCTCAAACATAGATACTTCTTGAGCTAAATAGATTATAACTGAAAGGCAGCAGAATAGAAAAAAGGGCATTGGCTTTTCTAATATTCTAGGGGAAAAGAGAAGAATCCACAGACATGATTTCCCCATGTTCTTCCATCTGGTCTTGCGATTTTTAAGAAAATTTAAAATTGTTTGGTATTTGTTACTGTTGGAGAGTAGCAGACAAATTCTACAATATTTAGAAATTTCGAATTGCATGAGACAGGATCTTATATTTTTAAGAAGCAAAAACTGAAGATTTTAGCACATGCAATTATAACCATAAAAGTCAGTCCAATTTTTGCAAGACTTGCCAAAAATTGTTCAGGTTAGCCTTGGTGTGGCAATAGTAACTGAAGTCCAGGATGAAGCATGTCTTTGAGTCTTTGAGATAAGAATGGACTGTGATATATTTTCATGCTATCCTCTCTGGGAGTGGATGTGTGACTCAGTCCTGCTGTGTCTGGACGACACTCTTTCTTCGGAGTCATCTGAGGTTTTCAGTCTTCCTGATTCTCTTTCACAGAGATCCTGAACATTGAGAAAGGGGACGTGATAGAGATATTCTATTATGACATGAGTGTCCTAAAGTCCCCTACTCTCTGCACAGTATCTCCTTGTGGGTTTCTGTGTTTACTATCCAGTGTAAGAGGAAGCTTCTTTGGTGAGACATTGATCCATGGGTACAGCAATATGTTATTAAAGGTTGTTTTATTACCATGTTCACTTAGTAGAATAGCAGTAGTTGTCTTTTCCATAGGGCATATGGACTTTGGTCTCGTTAACAGTGTCAGACTTGGGGTCAGCTCTTGGAGCAGACCTTAATCTAATATAAAATGTTTGGTTATTCCCAGGACATTTGTGCCACCACTCCACCAATGGGTATATCTTATTGTCTAATTCTTATTGAATCTCGTAAGGCATGTAGCTCTGTGAAGCTGGTGATTACTTTCATTTTCATGTAGCATGTGTAATATCTTTCAGATCCATGGATAATATGCAGCAGAGTTGAAACTTCTAGGTGGGTATTGGCTCAATTTCTCCATGTATAATGATGTAAGTATCTGGTGTCATCAGCAATAGGGTATTACGGTAATAGTTTTATGGGGGTGACCAGTAGCTTTAGCAATAGACTGATATGTCGGATGCGAGTCCTGTGGGACAACTCGAAGAGGTGTGAACCGTGCCTGATACTGGGGGTTTTATTTAATTTAATGTTGTGTGTAGTTGAAGTATTTTCTCCATATTATATCTAAGTTCCTTCTAAATTAATATCAATATTTACTTATGCAGTGTGCTTGTCTGACTGTATGCATATGCACCATGTGTGTGCAGGAGCTGATGGAAGTTAGAATAGGACTTCAGACTCCCGGGAACTAGAGTTCCGTATGGCTGTGGGATGCTGTATGAAGTAGGATTTGAACCTGAGGTCTTTCAAGAGCAGTAAGTGCTCAACACTCAGCCCTCTCTCCAGTTTCTGGGCCTAAATTCTTAAAATATATTTATAACTTGTAATAGGTCCTATGTAAAAATCAGGCCAGCCATAGCACTTTTGAAACATCTGTACTATGATTAATGATCATTTAATTACATTCCACATAACAATTAGTTAAAAATCAGCTAAATTAGTTAAACAATCAGTGCTTGTTGCTTTGCTTTGTTGATTTTTATTTTGTTTCTATTTAAGCAGTGGTTTACTCTACATCAGGCTGGTCTGTCACTTAGGGCAATATTTATGCCTCAGTAGCCTAAGACATGGGATCAAATGTATGGACTACCACACCTGGTGTGAATATTCAGGTTTTCAGTTTCATTTTGGAATTCTACCTGTTGTCCTCTTTCAAAATGTAATGATTGGTTTTAGGCCAGAGTTGATAAGTAAGGTAGACTTAGCTTTGAAACATTTAGAAAAAGATTAGTTTTCTCCATACTTTGAGTATGTCAACAAGGCTTTATCATTTCCTTGTGAGGATGTCCTTGTTTGTTAAGCTTGGGTACATAGCTATATATCTATACAAAGATGAAGGGAATGAATTCTATTGGCTAGATGGATAGTCTTCATGCTTCTGGTGGGCCAGTGGTAGACAGACTAATCTTCATTCATGAGAGCTGTATCCTGTAGCCTATTCACGTATGCACATATAGAATATTTGCAGGTCTGTACAGTGTACACCCATCACAGATATTTGTATTTAGATGTGGCTGTTCTTCACATGTGGCCTTCCACTGCTTCCTTCTTTAAACCTGTCACTTTGCCATGAATGTGTTGTGGTTCATTTACTGCTTTGGGTTCATTGGCTGGGAAGTTTTTTATATACCTTTCAAACTTGGCCAGGACTTAGTTCCCATCATCTTGGCTTAACTTTGGTGTGACACAGATCAAGTATCTAATTAAATGCTGATGCTTCTGTGATGTTGCCCTGCTTGTCTTCCATTAATACTGGGATTTAAATTGAATTCCTCTGGCAGATGTACCTAGAAATTTATAGGTTTTTTTCTCTTTTCTTTCTTTCTTTCCTTTTTTTTTTTTCTTGACCTGGAGTTTGGACATGGATTTTAACATCTGTGCTTTTGTTATTTTAATGTTATTTGTATTCAAAGTGACTGCCAGTAATAGTCTTTATTACTTTCTTTTGACAACAATTTAGAAAGTGATACATGAAAATAATTTTCTATTTTTATTAGCAGAGTATTATCAATGTAATATATATGTGACTAATTTGGGCATTTCGGAAGTACAGGGCCTCACTCTATAGCCCCTTCTAGCCTGAAATTCACAGAGATCATCCTACCTTTCCCTCCTGAGTGTGGTGTTTAGAATGTGTGTCACCATGACTAACTTCAGATAAATACTTTTTTTATCTCATAGTATAAGCTTATGATTTAATTTTAGGTATTCTTGAGGGAATTGTTTATTCAGGAAAAATATCCCATTTATCCTATACTTAAAAACAAGTGTTGTTTAGTCAGGGTATAAAGAAATCATAGCTGAAAGTAGAGTAGGGTCCTTTCATGAAACTTTTATGTGTTTGGTTTTTTATCCTGTAATTTTTGAGAACATGATTAATTCCAGAAAAATACATGGTTTCTATTTATGAAGGGATTTAACTCTTTCATTGCTGATTTATAATATTTCATACTTAAAAGAGAAAAAAAAATGTGAGACAATTTAATCAAAGACACTTGGATGTTTACCATGTGCCAATGTGCTCACTCCTAAGTGTATGACATGATGAAGACAACAACATCACAATGCTGGCAGAACTGTGAGTCTAGTCTTTTCTTTCATTCAAAGACGACACATACAGAGAACTCATTACAAACCAGAATAACTTACAGAAGGGTCAAGGGCTCAATAAAACCTCTTTAAAGGAGCCCAAGAGGAGAATATACACACACAACCAATTGTTGTAAAAACAACAACAACAACAACAATAACAACAACAGCAACAAAAACAAACAAAAAATCCACTTGAAATATCAGAAGCCAGGTTGGGCAGGAATCAAAGGACAAAACATTCATAACAACACTTGAGCCAGTCTAATTCTATCATACCTGTATCTAGTCTTTGATTCCGGAACACTTCAGAGGCATTTAGTTTATTCTTGTGTTCTGCTACTAAGGCAATAGAGAAATATATACTTCATAAATGAAAATCAAACAAGAGCACTGTAGCTATATTTATAAAACTATGAAGAAAGAAAAGGAGGACTCATGTAAGAAAATACACTCATAAGAAAGATCAATTTATGTTAATCTAGAAAAGAATATGTATAAACATTCAAAGTAAACATTAATAGAAATGAAGGGAAATGATATAATGAAACATTAGGGATTTACCACTCTGCTTTTGACTGTGAGTCAGAGAATAGTAACGAAAAATGTGTGGCTGTAGGACATTCTACTCAGCAGTAGCATATGCACAATCTGGACAAACATGCGAAGAGCATCCCCAGGACAAGTTATGTACATCCTCAAAACAAGTTTTAAAATATAATACAAATGAGCCATGTGTGGTGGTGTACACCTGTAGTTTCAGAATTTATGGGGAAAAAGAATGAAAGTTCAAGGTCAGTCTTAGCTGAATAGTAAGTTCCAGGCCTGCCTCAACTACAGAAGATCCTATTTTATTTAATGCAAAATAGGAACATATCTACTGATTCTTTTTCTGATCATCATTTTATGAAATTAGAAATTTAAAAATAGAGGAACTTCAGGGAACTCACAAATATGTCAAAACTAAGATATTTCTAGGGGGGAAGCAAAATTACAGGGAAAACATTGAAAAAAATTAAAGTACATGAATGGATACATGACTTACTAAACTTTTTTAAAATTTTTATTGGGTATTTTCTTTATTTACATTTCAAATGTTATCCCCCTTCCTGGTTTCCCCTCTGGAAACCTCCTATCCAATCTCTCCTCACCCTGCTTCTTTGAGGGTGCTTACCCACCCACCACCCTGTCACCCAGAATACAACAGAAAATAGGTCTAAGTGGCCTGGCTATCTATAGCATAAACACCTACATCAAAGTGAATAAAGATCATAAGTAAAACAACCTACTGTATAACTTGAAGGAAATAGAAAAAGAAGAATAAACCAAGCTCAGTTAAAAGAAATTAAAGTTAAAGACCATGTCAATGACAAAGTAGAGAACACAAAACCAATAGAACGTGGTCAGGTTAGTCCATGTACTCAGAGGGTTGAGCTCCAAGGTTTAACACACTTGAGATCTGACTAACAGGCCTATCACACTGATTTGCAAAATGTCTCCATAACATGTGATGTTATAGTACAGCATTTTACTGTGTTTAACTTCCTTCAAAATCATATTCTATCCTTTCAAACCCCACTTGCTACTTTACCCACTAAGCTCATATAAGTCTACTAAATCCTTTCACCAGTATTATAGCAGCTTCACCAGGAGTAGGTCCCACATCTGTTTATCTATAAGAAGTAATTAAAAACAAAATAAAATCTTATTTAATGTTCAAGCGTGTGTGTGTGTGTGTGTGTGTGTGTGTGTGTGTGTGTTTGCATAAGTAGGTTTGCAGATATTTATGCAGGAGCCTGTTAAGGCCAGTAGAGGGTGTCAGCTACTCTGGATAAAGTTGGTTATGAGTTGTCTAATGTGGGTATTGGGTACCTCCCCGAAGACTTTTGCAAGTGAAGTATGTACTCTTTCTGAGCCATCACTCAAGTCGCAGGAAACAAGTCCTCTTTCTTTTAAGTGTTTCTGAGAGTTCAGCAGGTAAGCCAAATATGAAATCTCTAAGTCTAATTCTAGTTGTCTTGCTGCTTCTACCATATCCGCAGTTACTTCTTCCACTGAAGTCATGGAACCACCAAAGTTATTCATAAAGATTCAATGAACTTATTTCAAACTCCTGTTAACATTCATGTCTTGCATCCTTTCCTGAAGGTTCTTAATTTCTTTTGCTCAGATTATCAGAAGAATTACTATCTGTGGTATATAGGGACTCAGTATTCTATAAAGTTGTCAGCTACATTAACCATAATAAGAGAGACCTTTGATGTTATTCACTGACCTCTATGTATGAGGTTCTAGGTGGCATCACTAGAATGGCAAAGAACCCCATCACCTCAGCAAATTGGCAGGAGATAGAATGGGAAAATATTTTCTACCAACTACACATACATTGATAGAGGGCTAATATCCAAAATATATAAAGAATAAAAAACTGGATATCAAGTAAACAAATAAGCCAATTAAAAGATGGAGTACAGACATACAGAGAATTCTCAAAAGGAAATTAAAATGGCCAGGAAGCAAAGAAATGTTCAATATCTCTAGTCATCAGGGAAATTCAACTCAAAACTACTTTGAGACTTTATCTTATACCTGTTAGACTGGCCAAGATCAATAAAAGAAATGACAGCTTATGTTAGACATGAGATAAGTGGATCACTCACCCATTGCTGGTAGTGACAAACTTGTATAGCCAGTATGGAAACCAGTCCAGTGGTTCCTTGGGAAGATGGAAAGCAATTTACCTCAAGAGCCAATTATACCACGTTTAGCCATATACACAAAGAATGTTTCATCCTATTACATAAATATTTGTTAATTAGATACATTGCTGTTCTATCCACAATAGCTAGAATTTGGAAACTTAGATGCTTGTCAATAAAGGGATAAAGAAAATGTGATACATTTTCACAATGGAATATTACTCTATGATTAAAAAGGAAAATAATGGTAGTTGAAGGAGAAAGGCAGGCCTGTAATGTGTCCATCATCTGAGAAAACTTAGCATATCTCCCCCCAACCCCACCCAAATAGGCAGCAGATGCTATGTTCATCTATGTTCATCTCATACAGGGCACTTGTGTAAGCAGTCTAGTGGTGACAAATATAGCTGCCAACAGTGTCTTCACATGTTTCATCATTGTGACATGGCTTTGGCTAACAATGAGGCATTGAAGTCTCACAGTGTGTACTCTTGAATCCACTACCTGTGCTGTCACAGTGATAGTAGTTTCCTTCATCCACAATAGAACTCCATGGAGACATGGCTGACTGGCACGTTCATCAAAGTTGAGTACAGAGTGGTCTGCAAGGAATCCAAGGGCAAACAGAAGTAAGCCCAAGAGCATCCTGACACCTAACTTTGGGCCCTTAGGTTATGTTTTTATGTATTAGCCTAATTCACAGGCTCCATCCAGGAGTTGAACAAAACAGATGCAGAGACCCACAGCCTAACATTAGACCAAGCCTGGAGAGCTTTGTTGAAGAGTTGAGGGAATTGCTGAGGAACCTGGAGGAGATAGTAACTCCACATGAAGACCAGAAAAATCAACTAACCTAGACTCGGGGGGTTCTCAGAGTCTGAACCTCCAAAAAAGAGTAAGCATGAGCTGGAAATACACTCCCCTTACTGCACATATGTAGCAGATTTATAGCTTGGTCTTGATGTAAGTCCCTGAACTTGTTTACCCCCAGTGGGAGATAATGTGTCTAGTACTGTAGTGAATCAAGGTGCCAGGATAGGTTGATAGTCAGGGGAGGACCTTGCCCTTCCCAGAGGTGAAGGGGAAGGCTTTGGGAAGGATCCATGTGAGGGGAGAACTGGGAAAAGAGGAGGAAGCAATTGTATATTAAGTGACTAAATAAATAAATAGAAAGGAAAAACAAAATAACAAAATTTGTAGGTAAAGGATGAAATTAGGAAAAAAATTCTGAATGAGGTAACCCAGGCCAACAATGACAAATATGGCATGTGTTCTCTTATATGTGGATTTTAGATGTTAAATTAAAGATAAGCAAGCTATACAATCATTGGAACCACAGAAGTCAGGTATAGAATGAGGAACTGGGTGGGGAAAGGGGCAGATCTCCCTAGGAATGGTAAGTAGACTAGAGAGTTATAGATGTAGTGAGGCAGCTGGAACAAAAGGATCAAACAGACAAGGGGAAGGAAAAAGGGAACAACAGAGGAAATATGGGGGGGATAGCTAAAACTAATGGCCATTTGAGGGGTCATATTGAAACTAATTCAGCAATAGAAACTTCCTAAATTGTAGATATGAATGAAGGTGACCCAAAGGAAGTCGCTACATAACAGGAGAAATAGAGCCCCAACTGGACATCTCATCACTATTTAGCTGTTGACGAAGGGAGTCCTATGGAAACCAACAAACACCCCAGGCTTTCTGCAAACTAAAAGCAAGTTCCTCTTGCTGAAACCAACATCTACAGAACACATTGAACATGGAAAAGTTGAGCTGGTGCCTACTAAAACCTTCATTCCTACTAGTTGGTGTTCTTGGGACCAGAAGGTACTCTGTGCACTACCAAGGGAGAAAAGTAAACACCATCCAGCTACAAAACTTTTCATCTAAAGTGGTGTCCTGACTGCAAGATATGCTAGTGTAATTGTGCAGAGCTTTTTGGAGTCAACCAATCAATATTTGATCTGATTAAAGACCTATTTTTACTCAGATAGAACCTATATTTAACAATGATTGGGTGGCTAAGAATCCATGCTGTTTTATCCTAATGACAGTGTCCTTTGCCTTACAGAAGCTTTGCAGTTTTATGAGATCCCATTTGTAGATTCTAGATCTTAGAGCATAAGCCATTGGTGTTCTGTTCAGGAAATTTTCCCCAGTGCCCATGTGTTTGAGACTCTTTCCCACTTTTTCTCCTATTAGTTTGAGTGTATCTGCTTTGATGTGTAGGTCCTTGATCCACTTGGTCTTAAACTTTATACAGGGTGATAAGAATGGGTCGATTTGCATTCTTCTACATGCTGACCTCCAGTTGAACCAGCACCATTTATTCAAAATGCCATCTTTTTTCCATTGGATGGTTTTAGCTCCTTTGTCAAAGATCAAGTGACTATAGTTGTGTGGGTACATTTCCAGGTCTTCAATTCTATTCTACTGATCTACCTGCCTGTCTCTGTACCAATACCATACAGTTTTTATGACTATTGCTCTGTAATACTGCTTGAAGTCAGTTTTCTGTTTTTATGGGATTTCTGGTGTGTGAATGGTGGGTCTCTGTATCTCTATTTCTTTTGCCTTTTCTTATATTCTACTCTTTCTCTATGTTTTTTTTGTCCAATTTCAATGTGCTTTGATGTTTTGTTTTTTCATCTTATTCTATTCTATTATTATTATTCCTTAGATGCCTGCTATTTTTCTAACTATTGGATTGAACTGATAAGAGAATAGGTATGGGGAACTGGAAGGAGTAGATGGATGGAAGAGAATTTTTAGGATTAATTATGTAGGAAAAAATAATTTCAATAAGAAAAGGTCAGAAAAACAAAAGGTGGACTGAATATTTTATAAAACTCCCTTTTCTGTCTTAATATCTTTCACCTTCTATGCTTAACAATGTTTCCAAACCCTAAATTTTGGGAGGAACATACTCAAATATGCAGATATACCACATGTTTCATTGTAGCAGTCCTTTTCAACACATAGCAAATTCTTTTCTATTACCTAGCATGAACTTAGCAGTGTTTTTTTTAGTTTATTCTCATGAGAAAATATTCAAAATCATTCATAAAAACAGAGTTTCCTTCTACATTTAATTTGTAAATACCCAATTGCTTTAGTCCTTGAGGAAGAGAGAAGAAAAGAATAGGATAATTCTGAACTACACAGTCGTAATATAGACTAGACTATATGTACATACATTTTGAGAATTTCTGCATGTAGTAATGACCTGACATTGATGTTGACTTTTTTGTTTTTATGAAAACATTCCAATTATTATCATCTTTTTTATGAATTAAGATTTTCAATTTTTTAACATCCCATGGGAACACCTATAATGTATTCAAATGTTTTGTTTATTTTGCTGTGAAGATAGATAAATTTATATTCACCATTGGACACTCCTTGAGGATCCAAATATAAGATATTACAATCTTTTTAATCTACAGTATCTACTGCTTCACCTGGTATATGGAGATGCTTAACTGTTTGTGGAATCTGAACAAAAATAATTATAATATTACAAAGCCAAATATGATCAGTATCATAGATGATATAATGAAAAATGATCTAGGATTTATTTATAAAATGATTACTTTCAGCTGAAAGGCTAAAATATATTTCACAACAAAATTGGAATTTAAGCCAATTCCCTGACGAATGGGTAGAATCTGGTCATGCCTAGATGGAAGAGCTGGCTGGGCATAGAGAATTCTAGGTTGTGGGAATAACATATTCCAATAAAAAGACCAGTGAGTATGGGAATTTCAAAGTTCTGTGTTACAGAACAAGGGAGTTGTGGGAAACTGCGTAATAACTATGTTTGGAGGCAGACCATCATAGAATAGCAAGGTTGGAGTCAGAATATTATTCTTTGACTATTATAGGGCTGTGTAATTTTTTCGACAAGAAAGTGAAGGTTTAGAGCAAAGCCCTGTGAAAACTAAGCTGTTATTCTAGTTTCAACTTGTTGGGATGAATACTATGACATCAGCAACTTAGGGAAAGAAAGGATTTATTTTATTTTACAGGTTATAATCCATCATAGAGAGAAGTCAGGGCATGGATGCAAGCAAGAACTTAAGGTGGGATCCATGGAGGAATGTTGCTCACAGTTTCATATTAGGTTTTTTTTATAGTCAAGAGCCCTGATCGGTGGATGATAATGTTCACAATGCATTGGGTTCTCCAACATCAACTCACAATCAAGACATGCCAACAGGGACTGAAATGGGCAGTTCCTCTCTCAGTTGGGTCTGAGCTAGCTATTACACATAAACTACATGAGAGAGGATATTGTTGAAGATGAAGAAGGGGAGAGGAACCAAGGAAAGAGAATTAGAAATTCTCAGCTATCAGTCCTCATGTCTCATGATAAGTGAGGATAAAAATATGAAGGAGAGGAGATGGGAGTGTAAAGCTCGAGACAGTAAAGCATTAGTGATATAAAGATGAGTATGAGAGGGAGTGGCTGAGGAAATTTAAATGCCAGACATGCTGAGTTTCCTACTGCCAGACCACACAGGTGAAGAAATCTAGTTAGATGGATGTTAAATACTGATGTTCTATAAAAAAGTCTGGTTGGAAAAATGGTGTGAGGTCTATCTATTTAGAAATGATGTCATAATTATATTGACTGCACAAGATTTTCCAAGGAAAATGGTTGTACAAAGACAGATGTTCACAGGAAAAAAAGGTCGAGGCTGTTTTTGGAGACTATTGAATTGTGTGTGGTAGACAAAATAAATGAGAAAAGAACAGTGTACAGAAATTGATAGCTTCACAATTTCTCTTTCTGAGAAGAAGGATATAGTGTAGGCAGATTGGTGAAAATGATATCAGGGGCCAAATTCGCTGTTGTTTACAAGGGAAGAAATAATGATAAAATCAAAAGAGACATGAAAATTTGTCTTTTGAGATGTTCAAAGCTCTGGGATTGAAGAGAAAGAATGTAGTTTAGGATATCCAAGGTCAGAAGGTTCTGATTTATATTTCTTTACTTTTGAATAGGGTCTGATTTTATTCATTTGGTGGTTGAGTGGAAGGATTCAGTGGAAAGAATGAAATTGAAGATGCAGAAAGAATGGAAAATATTACAAACAAGATTGTGTTTGACAGGCCTTCAACACAGGCTATCAAGGTCATATATATAAGTGCTAGATTTGATCATGAAAGGGATAACAATTCTCTGTCTGAGGGCAGAAAACTTTAACATCAAATACTTATGAATTCAGTCAGGAGTAGCTTTTACAGATTCCTTTGCTTTTCAATTTTCTTACTAAAATAATGTTGTTGGCTAGTTGGGAAAATATTCTTATAAACACAATTTCATATCCTGAATCTTTGAAGTAGATTCTTACCAAGTCTTACTCAATTCTGAATCTTTTTCCCAAAGGGATGTGGAATGTGAATTCTCTGCAATTCCTTTTTGGGAAAGGAGTCTGTTGTTAAAGAAGTAACCAACGTATTTAAGAACAATAATATATTCAGATATTTAGAGAGACATTCTCTAATGATGTTTCATTTGTTTGTCTGCTACAAACTCTGTAATCTGCTTAACCTGGCTAGAATCTACATTAAGGTGTTATTTGGTCAAGTTTTTAAAAGTTTGGTCACATTTTGGAATATAGACATCTTTCACTGAATTTTCTTTCAGTTTGTGGTTTTATATTGCTGCTTTAAAGGATGACACATTAACCAATTTAAATCACAAGCTCATTTTACTTATATTCTTAAGTTTGGATAAAACTAGTGTTACATTTATTTAATTTTATTGAACTTGAAGTTCTTAGCAAAATTATGTGTTTGACTTGTAGAATAGATAAAAAATAAAACAAACAAAAATGAGTAGTAGATCTTGAACATTCTGGAGTTTCTCCTAAACAGTAACTGTCAAATAAAAACAGGGTTACTTTGATAATTATTATTCAGTAACAAGAACCATCAATTGTACAACACTTTCCTTCATTTACTTCTTTTTCAAAATATTCTGAAAAAAATTCTAGTTTCATTGGCATTATTGCTCTGTGTAACTTGTAATTTTGTTCTTACCGTATGTGCTCAAATATATCACTGAATCTTTGCTTATCTGTAGATTAAAATGGACCTTGTCTGTATTTGATTTTTAGAAAACTGATGTTTTCTGAAATTTCATTTACTCATTTTTAGAAGGAAACTAACTTTCTTTCTTTCTTTCTTCCTTCCTTTTCTTTCTTTCTTTCTTTCTTTCTTTCTTTCTTTCTTTCTTTCTTTCTTTCTTTCTTTCTTCCTTCCTTCCTTCCTTCCTTCCTTCCTTCCTTTCTTTCTTTCTTTCTTTCTTTCTTTCTTTCTTTCTTTCTTTCTTTCTTTCCCTCTTTCTATCTTTCTCTACATATGTCTGTAATAAGAGGGAGCTGTAAGTGCCATGTGTGGTGGTCAGCTGAAAGGAGCTGGAGCTCTTATAATGTTGGTTTTGAGTATCCAACTCAGGTCATTAGGTCAACATGCTCAGTAGGAAATACTTTTACCCACTTGGTGGTTTGAATAAGAATAAACCTAGTAGATTCATGTATTTTTATGTTTGGTCCCCAGTTAGTGGAACTTCTTGGGAAGGATTAGGAGAGGTGGCCTTGTTGGAGGTGTGTCACTGAGTATAGGCTTGAGGTTTCACAAACATATAACATTTCCCATCACCTCTTCCCTGCCTTTTATTTGTGGAACAGGACATAAGCTCTCAGATGCTTCTCTAGCACCATACTCATCTGACTGCTACCATGATGTCCAGAGGATGGCCATGAACTCTAACCTTTGGAACTGTAAACCTCAGTAAACTATTTCTTTTATAAGTTATTCAGACCACGGTGTTTTGTCACAGCAATAGAAAAGTGACTAAGATACCCATTGGGTGATTTCTTTAGCCTTTGTCCAGGATATTATTTGATTAGCACTTTAGAAACCTTTAATGCTGCACTAGTTACTCTTTTTTCCCTATGACCAAAAAAATACCTGCCAGAAGAAATTCCAAGAAGAAATTATTTATTTTTCCTAACAGTTTGAGAGTAACAACCACCACGTTGGGGAAATCATAGTGACTAGAGTGCAAAGCAGTTGGTCTTATTGCACAAAGTCAGGAAGGAGAGATGTGAATCCTGAAGTTCAATTTACTTTCTTCTTTTTATTTTCCTTTAAAAAATATATTTGCCACAATCCTACGTGATGAATGTATGTTTACTATGGGTCTTACTTTCTCAGCTAAATTTTTCTGAAAATAGTCTCGTAAAAATACTCAGAAGTGGATTTTCACAGCAATTCTAAATCTAATTAATTAAGTTAACATCGAAGATTAATTAGCAAAACTTCACTCTTTTAACTGGACATAAGCGTATCATTTTAAGTTCTAACTTTCTACCTCTGACTCCAAGGTCTTATTTTTGTCTCACAATTCACAATATACTTAGTCTATGTCTAAAGATTCCATGGTTTTAATTTTAAAACTGTTAAAACTATTCAAAATTCCAAAATCACATCAGAAAATAAAGGCAGTATACATGTCCATAAGATAAAGAACAAAAACAAAATAAAAAACAAAGAAATGTATACTTCCCCAAATCAATTGTAGGTAATAAAAGATCCCAATCAAATAACAAGGAACAGTAATATAAGAAAGACAGACTGGACAAAAGCAAGATCAAAATCTACCAAGGAATATATCATATTCTGCAGCTCCAAGATGGCCATCTGGGGGAAGTGATAGAACCATCTGGCTTCCAGATGACTTGGTTAGCCCCACTGTTCAGCTCTACCACCTATAGCACATGAAGCCTTCTTCTTGGACATGTTCCACTGTGAGCATGCATCTCTCCTTTTATTCATATCCCAGACATCTTTAACATCCTAATATCCTTTTATCCACAATTTAGGCTTACCCTCACCCCGTCATGCTGTAATCTTTTAAAGTCTTTTTGCAGAGCTCTGACCATGTTTCACAGTGCCTGCGGAAAATCTGGTGCTTTGGTCTAGGCCTTCATGATCCCCCCCCCACTCTTGAACCTTGTATAGATGCTGAACACTTTCATGTGGACTTTGCTACTGAGTTTCATTGCTAACTTAAGATGCAACACCGCCCACATAGGCCACAGTTGCATTTTCTGGCTCTATGGGATGAACGTGGAAAAACGTTTTTCTGGGAGCATTACTTGGAGCAGTGATGTTTTGGTTAAGGCTGCCTCCTTTCTAATGAAATGTGGAGCCTTCTATGGCTGAGGCTTTACTCTTAAGATATCTTTTCATATCTTTCAGCTAAAGTATGAGATTGGTTGACAATGAGACTACCCATCTTTAAGACATTTGTTGTTGGATCCACATTGCCCTATCTGCATCTTTATATTTGGACACATTTCTTTCTGCTACTTTTAATATTTCTGTTTTTCACTACTGCAGACCTGGATAACAGAAGTGAAAGATAACCATTACTCTGATTAAATTAAATCTTTCTTGAAATGACTTCCATCAAGTCAAGTGGTCAATAACTTTTGAATTCAACTTCAAGTTCTCAGAACACTGGAAGAAGGTAGCCATATTTTTTCCAGAATGTAGCAAAACTACCCTTTAACTTAGTCCTAAGAGAATCTTTGTCTGCTGAAACTTTGTGGGCTGTGTTTCCATTGCACATGTTTCTCTTTTTCTGGTCTTCCAAATCACAAAGGGTGGCCCAATGAGTAATTGGCCAAATGAAAATTACTTTTCCAACCCTGAAGTTCCATACTTTTCTACACTCCCCCTGCAAAACCAGTTCTGAAGTCATATGAACCACACGGTAGGGTTGTTACATCACCAGCCCCACTTCTCATTTTTTATATTACTTACTTTTCCTATTGCTCTGACCAATGACTGAACAAAGGCAACTAAAGAGAAGAAGAGTTTATTTTGTCTCACTGTTTATGAAAGAATAAAATTCATCATGGCAGGAAGGGCATGGTAGTAGGAGCATGAGGCATCTGGTCACATGGCATTTGCTGTCCAGAATTAGGAACAAAGAACAATGACTGCTGGTACTCAGATCAGTTATCTATTACTTAATAAATTCAGGGTCCAGCCAGTACAGTGTTCTGTCCATACGCAAGGACAGTTTCTTTCTAGAAAACTTCATAGACACACCTAGAGTTGTGATGGTATGTTGTGACCTGCATAGCTTAGGGATGGACCTGGGAATGAAGCAATTATAGACACACAGAAAAGCTGGGGTAAGCAGGGAGGGCTGTGGGCTCTGATGATACACAGCAGCTGGGAAACTCAGTGATTTTATTATACACAGTTTTCAAAAGGCAAGTTTATTACATACAGCTGAATGAGGGAGACTAATCACAGCCAAAGTTACTATAATATGGGAGGAGGAAGAGACGGTTGATACATTCTATATGTCCTGTGTTTAGCTCAGGTCAACATTTTATCAACATCAGTAGTCGGGCCATGGGACGTTGATTCTCCATTTTCATGATCCTGACCTGGGAAAAGCCATGCCATTCCCAAGAGGCTGAGGCGCTGGCATCCGTGACATGGCTGTGACCATGTATAGGTATACACTAATTTTTCACAGTGATGCTAAATGTAGTCAAATTGGCAATTTCATCTAATTATCACAATAGCTTATGTAAGTTCAAAAACCTACCACTAATATCTAGATTTGAGTAATAGAGTAAAACAGTTATAATTTCAGTTTTGTTTAAAACAGAAATGGTATAGTAAATGTTGACTAGATAGCCACAAATTTTTAGTGTAAGGAGAAACCTTAGAACATTTTTAGCCAGATGTCTTTTTCTGGATTTTTATATGCATCAGACAATGTAAATGATTTTTATAAGAGAAGACATTCATATCATGTTCTACTGTAGTGCTATTCTCTTAGGGATATGCGATACACAGTACATAAACTCAATGGCCATTCTTAGACATTCAAAAAGAGATGGCAGTTTTATATCTAAACTCACATAGTACATGTTTATATCTCTATTGGGATATGCAATTTAAGGTATATTGGTGTGTCAGTAGTATTTATGTCATAGGGAAAGGGAGGTTTTGTGGGGAGGCGGTGCACATAGACAAGGTATTGAACGACAATATTCCAGCATACAGGAATATCCAGATGTCTCCTAGAGACAGAGGGTCTCAAATGATGAGAAAATAAAGCAATTACAAAGGAGGTAAAATAGGCAAGAATCATGGAAGCTTAGGTGTAACAGCAAAAGACTTTCCAGATAATGGTGGCAACAGCTCACACTGACAGTGGTTGCCTACATGTTACAATATAAGACACTTACACAACAGTCACCCAAAGAGATCCACAAAATAGACTGTTATCAATGGCAATATAAGGAAATATTTAAAACATGGTAGCACAGTTTCTTGTGAATAATTACTGGCCTCCACATACATAAACAACATTCACTGGTTAACAGTTACCTAAGAGGCTGATGTTACCTTAAATTCCTTTAAGACCAAAAATGTTCTTTAACATCTTAACATTAAAAAGTGAATTTTATAAAGCAGGACCATGTGAAATCTTTTGGTGTTAATTATTCAATTTCTGAAACATCACCAATGTAAAAGAATAGAAAAGCCTACCTGTATTAGTTCCCAATGACTAATCTTATAAAGTTATATGAAGACATTTAAAATAATTTTACCATGACTAAAGAGATAACCCAAGCAGTATGGGACCTGCCTTGCAGGCATACAGAGTGGACTTATTTACTCAGAAACCACATAAAATCTGACTGTACTGGTACACATTTCATCTTACTGCATATGGTGCACACACAGAGCTTTCTGGGGCCCACTGAACAAACATCTTCCCCAATATTTGAGTGCCAAGTTTAGTGAGAGATCCTACTTCAAAAAACACAGTGGATAATGCAAGAAAGAGACACCTGACAGTGAACTCTAACAAATGCATGTGTTTACAAATGCAACTACACAGACATGTGTACAACCACATAAACACATACGCATACCATATTCACACCCCCCACACACAGAAGTACTTGTGTCCTGATTTAAAAAAATCAAAATAACTGTGAAAAACAAATCAGATAAAAAGAAAAATGGGTAGACTTTTTTAAAATTTCATTTACATTTCAAATGTTATTCCTTTTCCTTGTTTCCCAGACATAAGATCCCTATCAGATACCCCTCCCCTTCCCAGCATTCCCCTACACTGGGTGTCCAACCTTGGCAGGACCAAGGGCTTCTCCTTCGACTGGTGCTCAACAAGGCCATCCTCTGCTACATACGCAGTTGGAGCCATGGGTCAGTCCTTGTATAGTCTTTGGGTAGTAGTTTCATCCCTGGGAGCTCTGGTTGGTTGGCATTGTTGTTCTTTAGGGGTTTCAAGCCCCTTCAGCTCTTTCAATCCTTTCTCTAATTCCTCAAACGGGGGTCCTGTTCTCAGTTCAGTATACTGCTAGCATTCACCTTTGTAGTTGACATGCTCTGGCTGTGCCTCTAAGGAGACATCTATATCTGGTTCCTGTCAGCATACCCTTCTTAGCTTCATCAATCTCATCTAGTCTTGGTGATCTGAATGGCTGTTCCTTTAGTCGCTGCTCCGAACTCTGTCCCCATATCCCCTCCTATGAATATTTTTGTTCCCCCTTTTAAGAGGGAGTGAAGCATCCATACTTTGGTCATCCTTCTTTTTGAGCTTCATGTGGTCTGTGTATTGTGTCTTGGGTTATTCAAGCTTTTGGGCTTATATCCACTTATCAGTGAGTGAATATCATGTTTTTCTGTATGGTATTGGCACAGAGACAGGCAGGTAGACCAGTGGAATAGAACTGAAGACCCAGAAATGAACCCACATACCTATGGTCACTTGATCTTTTGACAAAGGAGCTAAAACCATCCAAGGGAAAAAAGATAGCATTTTCAACAAGTGCTGCTGGTTCAACCAGAGGTCAGCATGTAGAAGAATGCAAATTGATCCATTTTTATCACCCTGTACAAAGCTTAAGTCCATGTGGATCAAGGACCTCCACATCAAACCAGATACACTCAAACTAATAGAAGAAAGAGTGGGAAGAGTCTCAATCACATGGGCACTGGGGAAAATTTCCTGAACAAAACACCAATGACTTCTGCTCTAAGATCAAGAATCGACAAATGGGACCTCATAAAACTGCAAAGCTTCTGTAAGGCAAAGGACACTGTCATTAGGACAAAATGGCAACCAACAGATTGGGAAAAGATCTTTACCAGTCCTACATCTGATAGAAGGCTAATATCCAAAATATACAAATAACTCACGAAGTTAGACTCCAGAGATCCAAATCACCCTATTAAAAATGGGGTACAAAGCTAAACAAAGAATTCTCAGCTGAGGAATAACAAATGGCTGAGAAGTACCTAAAAGAAATGCTCAATATCCTTAGTCATCAGGGAAATGCAAATCAAAACAACACTGAGATTCCACCTCACACCAGTCAGAATGGCTAAGATCAAAAACTCAGGTGACAACAGATGCTGGTGAGGATATGGAGAAAGAAGAACATTCCTCCATTGTTGGTGAGATTACAAACTGGTACAACCACTCGGGAAATCAGTCTGGAGGTTCCTCAGAAAATTGGACATTCCATTACCTGAGGTCCCAGCTATACCTCTCCTGGGCATATAGCCAAAAGATGCTTCAACATACAACAAAGACACATGCTCCACTATTTTCATAGCAGCCTTATTTATAATAGTCAGAAGCTGGAAAGAACCCAAATACCCTTCAACAGAGGAATGGATACAGAAAATGTGGTACATCTACACAATGGAGTACTATTTAGCTATGAAAAACAATGGCTTCATGAAATTCATAGGCAAATGGGTTGAACTAGAAAATATCATCCTGAGTGAGGTGGATTATTTTTTTTACCAAAACAGAAAAGTTTAGGGTGAGTGTTTGGCAACACTTTTCTACTTTTCTGTCTAAGGCTTACTATATATTACAATTTCAGCAATTGGAGAATTGTGCTATGTATTGAATGATAACACATTAGCTTCTCAACTGGAAGGAAACATACTTACAGGGCAGTCAGTATGTGTCTCTACATTGGAACCTATAACAGGAAGGAAAAGACATGGAAGGATAAGGCCCTTCCTAAGATTGGGATGTTAGCAGCATATTAGATAATGGTACTAAATCAGAATCAAAGTCTCTAAGGCTGATTATTATTGTTACATAAGAGAATATCCTTGCTCTTAGAAAATCCACTGGCTTAAAGGCATATAAAACTTATTCAGAAATGACTTTAAAATTATATTGTAGATGTCCACATTTGTGTATATAGCTGCAGTAAAGAAATTATAATGTCACAAGATTATAAAATTTTACAAGTATGAGAAAAAGGATTATAGGAGTTTCCTGTATGACTTTTCTGACCTTTCTTTAATTTTTAGATTATTTCAAAATAGTCATTGAAGAGAAATATTGTATGCAATAAATGTCTTATTTTCTTTGTTTTTATGCCTTCATTTATATTGTATTTGGAACCTTTCATCTTTAAGCTGCTTTTTATTCATATAAACTTTAAAATAAGTTTTTGTTTATTCTTGGGTTACCTGACTATGATGAACATTTTCTCTATAGTCTCTCTGAAACTCCTACACACTGAGGCTGTAAGACTTTTCATTTGGTTTATAAAAGGATACATCAAGTTGGGATACAAACAAGTCTCTGGTATAACTGTAAATAATTAAGGGCTTCAGTATTCAAAGGATGCTTATCCATGGTACTATTAGGAGTTGATTTTTTTTATTATTGAATAAAATATTTACATATAGACATGTGAATAGCAACTAGCTATTTACAAAACAGTGAGATAAGCTGATGCAGGAAGGATAATGTCAGGTCTCAAATGCATTCACTCCTAAGTCAAATGTAGTAAGAAAAACAAAAGCTTAGAGCAGAGACAAAAACAATTTCTAGCACAGCCAGTGCTCACTGTGTAGCCTTGCCTCATCCTAAAGTGGGAAAATTCCTGCACATCGCCCCTTGATTCATACTTAGATGAACTGCTTAGGTTTTGAACCAACATTTACAATTAAATACTTTCAACTTTGTATTTCTTTTCAGGAAAGCAGGGCATAAAAAATCAGTTGTTTTCAACAGTCTGTATTTAGAGATGGGAGACAGACACCAGATGAAATCTAGATTTCACTCTAGTTTTACTGCGTTATATGCCTTCCTCAGAACTTTACAGAAGCAAGCGATGACCTCTGTTCATATGAATAAAAGACAGGAAGGTAAACAAATAGAATTAGAAATAATTTTCAGAAATTTGGGTTAAGAGTAAGAATACTTCTCCTGCCGCAGATGCTAATAAATACCGAGGCCCATAGCCAGACAACTTGCAAGCATTACAAGCTTTGAGAACGCTCGGCCCTAGATGAAATAGCCCCATCAAATTCCTCACGTCATGGCTCAGACCAGAACTAGTGTTAAGAACTTGAGCAACAAAGGACCCCAAGGGAACAAAGTCTTCTAGATAAAACAGGACTGACACAGATGAACTCACAGAGGCCGAGGCAGCATGTGCAAGGCCTGCACAGATCTACACGACCTGGGCTCCTAGAGCTGAAAGTAGCACTGGACACATAGCCCTGTCCCGAACCCAGAAGTTATCTTCAAGTGATAACCATGTGGGAATGAAAACTTAGTTTCCTCCAAGAGAGTCTCACTGGGGATGCAGACTGCTCTTAACTTTTCTGACCTTAGATGGCCAAAATAATGAAGTCAATGTCTTCTGCGGAGCTTCCTGATCTCACGATGTTGTATCAAGGATTCTTATTTATTTTCTTGTTTTAGGTTTATCTTTTAAAACGTTTATTTTATTTTGCCTTTCAGGTTCTTTGTATATTATAGCTTCAAGTTTTGGGTTTTTATGGAATTCCTGAGTGTGTGAATGATTTATATTTTTTTGTCTGATTACAGTGTTTGATTTTGTTTTATCTTTTATTACTATACTATACATTTCAATACATTTCATTATTATCCTTTAGATGCCTGTTTGTTTTCTAATGAAAGACAGAAAGGAGATGAATCCAAATGGGAAGGGAGGCAGTGAGGAATTTGAGGAACAGATGGAAAGAAAACCAGAATTAGAATGTTTTGTATGAAAGACTGTTTTCAATGGAAAAAAAGAGTACTAATTCTTTACAAACATATTAAGGCTACCCAGGTCGAGGGTGTACTTAGAATATTCTGACAGAATGCAATTTGGCTTAAAATAGCAGAAATATGAGCCCTCTTCATGCTCTTGCAATATTTAACGTTATTCTAATAATTGCATATACTTAGTGTTGGACAGACACACTTTTGTGATGAGCACATTAGGGGGCTTTTCTGACTGAAGATTTTGATTAACTAATCATCTTTGGTGTTTAGGGAGGTATATTTAGAGTGATAGATACTTGGACCACTCATCTGATTGCACCATTGAATAAAGAATTATGGATTTCCTGTGGGTTTTGGAGCTTAGAGAGGCATGTTTCCCTGACCCTTAAAATACGGACCTTTGCCTTTCTCCAAGAACATTAGTATCTCATGGAAGGACAACATACCCTTCATGTAATTTTAGAATTCTTCACTTTTAAGCATATATTCTCTTTTGGGAGGTAATCAACTACAAAGAAAACATACTTAGCATATAAGAGATTAATAACACTCTACTTACATTTCAATTGGACTGATGATAAGGTTTATTAATACATAGTTGTCTGTTACAAATTGAAACTGGTATTCATCTAAATCTGGTATATAGTATTGGGTATGCTCATGGGGTTCAAAGACAAACTTCAGGATTTGAATCCTGATTTCCATGCCAATTAGGTGGGTCTTAACACTAGTAAAAAACTCCTCCCAAATTCAGTAAGTAAAGCATAATGAAAAGATAAAAGTAATGGAATTCTTTTTTTCCATCTTTATTAAATTGGGTATTTCTTATTTACATTTCAAATGTTATTCCCTTTCCCAGTAATTCAACATCCCCCTAACCCCTCCCCCTCCCCTTCTATATCGGTGTTCCCCTCCCAATCCTCCCGCCATTACCGCCCTCCCTCCAAGAATCCTGTTCACTGGGGGTCCAGCCTTGGCAGGACCAAGGGCTTCCCCTTCCACTGGTGCTCTTACTAGGCTATTCATTGCTGCCTATGCAGCTGGAGCCATGGGTCAGTCCATGTATAGTCTTTGGGTAGTGGCTTAGTCCCTGGAAGCTCTGGTTGGTTGGCATTGTTGTTCATACGGGGTCTCAAGCCCCTTCAGCTCTTTCAGTCCTTTCTCTGATTCCTTCAATGGGGGTCCCGTCCTCAGTTAAGTGGTTTGCTGCTGGCATTCACCTATGTATTTGCCGTATTCTGGCTGTGTCTCTCAGGAGACATCTACATCCAACTCCTGTCAGCCTGCACTTCTTTGCTTCATCCATCTTATCTAGTTTGGTGGCTGTATATGTATGGGCCACATGTGGGGCAGGCTTTGAATGGGCGTTCCTTCAGTCTCTGTTCTAAACTTTGCCTCCCTATTCCTTCCAAAGGGTATGCTTGTTCCCCTTTTAAAGAAGGAATAAAGAATCCTCATTTTGTTCATCCTTCTTGAGGTTCATGTGTTCTGTGCATCTAGGGTAATTTGAGCATTTGGGCTAATATCCACTTATCAATGAGTGCATACCATGTGTGTTTTTCTGTGATTGGGTTACCTCACTCAGGATGATATTTTACAGTTCCAACCATTTGCCTATGAATTTCATAAAGTCATTGTTTTTGATAGCTGAATAGTATTCCATTGTGTAGATGTACCACATTTTTTGAATCCATTACTCTGTTGAAGGGCATCTGGGTTCTTTCCAGCTTCTGGCTATTATAAATAAGGCTGCTATGAACATAGTGGAGCATGTGTCTTTGTTATATGTTGGAGCATACTTTGGCTATATGCCCAAGAGAGGTATAGCTGGTCCTCAGGTAGTGCAATATTCAATTTTCTGAGGAACCTCCAGACTGACTTCCAGAATGGTTGTACCAGTCTGCAATCCCACCAACAATGAAGGAGTGTTCCTCTTTCTCCACATCCTTGCCAGCATATGGTGTCGCCAGAGTTTTTGATCTTAGCCATTCTGACTGGTGTGAGGTAGAATCTAAGGGTTGTTTTGATTTGCATTTCCCTTATGACTAAAGATGTTGAACATTTCTTTAGGTGCTTCTCAGCCATTTGATATTCCTCAGCTGTGAATTCTTTGTTTAGCTCTGAACCCCATTTTAATAGGATTATTTGTCTCCCTGCAGTCTAACTTCATGAGTTCTTTGTATATTTTGGCTCAAACTAATAGAAGAAGAAGTGGGGAACAATCTCAAACACATGAGCACTGGAGAAAATTTCCTGAACAAAACACCAATGGCTTATGCTCTAAGATCAGGAATCAACAAATGAGATCTCATAAAATTAAAAAGCCTCTGTAAGGCAAAGGACACTGTTGTTAGGACAAAACAGCAACCAACAGATTGGAAAAAGATCTTTACCAATCCTGCAACTGATAGAGGGCTTATATTCAAAATATACAAAGAACTCATGAAGTTCTCTTTCTTTGTTGGGTCTTTGTGTGGTTTAGGTATAAGAGTAATTATGGCTTCATAGAAGAAATTTGGTAGCGCTCCGTCTGTTTCAATTTTATGGAATAGTTTGGATAGTACTGGTATGAGGTCTTCTATGAAGGTCTGATAGAATTCTGTACTGAACCCATCTGGACCTGGGCTCTTTTTGGTTGGGAGACTTTTAATGAGTGCTTCTATTTCTTTAGGAGTTATGGGATTGTTTAAACGGTTTATCTTTCCTGATTTAATGTTGGTACCTGGTATCTGTCTAGGAAATGATCCATTTCCCCCAGATTTTCAAGTTTTGTTGAATATAGGCTTTTGTAGTAGGATCTGATGATTTTTTTAATTTCCTCTGATTCTGTAGTTATGTTTCCCTTTTCTTTTCTGATTCTGTTAATTTGGACACACTCTGTGTGTTCTCTGGTTAGTCTGACTAAGGGATAATCTATCTTGTTGATTTTCTCAAAAAGCCAGCTTCTGATTCTGTTGATTCTTTGTATAGTCCTTTTTGTTTCTACTTGGTTGATTTCAGCTCTGAATTTGATTATTTCCTGCCTTCTATGCCTCCTGGGTGTGTTTGCTTCTTTTTGTTCTAGAGCTTTTAGGTGTGCTGTCAAGCTGCTAATCTATGCTCTCTCCTGTTTCTTTCTGCAGGCACTCAGAGCTATGAGTTTTCCTCTTAGCACAGCTTTCATTGTGTCCCATAAGTATGGGTATGTTGTGCCTTTATTTTCAATAAATTCTAAGAAGCCTTTCTTTCTTTCTTTCTTTCTTTCTTTCTTTCTTTCTTTCTTTCTTTCTTTCTTTCTTTCTTTCTTTCTTTCTTTCTTTCTTTCTTTCTCTCTTCCTTGACCAGGTTATCAGGGAGTAGAGCTTTGTTCAACTTCCATGTACATGTTGGCATTATTTCCTTATTGTTATTGAAGACCAGCTTTAGCCTGTGTTGGTCTGATAGGATGCATGAGATTGTTTCTATCTTTCTGTATCTGTTGAGGCCTGTTTTGTGCCTGGTTATATGGTCAATTTTGGAGAAAGTACCATGAGGTGGTGAGAAGAAGGTATATCCTTTTATATTAGGATAGAATGTTCTATAAGTATCTGTTAAATTCATTGGGTACATGACTTCTGTTAGTCTATCTATGTCTCTGTTTAATTTCTGTTTCCATGATCTGTCCATTGATGAGAGTGGGGTGTTGAAATCGCCTACTATTATTGTGTGAGGTGCAATGTGTGCTTTGAGCTTTAGTAAGGTTTCTTTTATGTATGTATGTGCCCTTCTATTTGGAGAATAGGTATTTAGGATTAAGAGTTCATCTTGGTGGATATTTCCTATGATGGATATGAAGTGTTCTTCCTTATCTTTTTTGATGAGTTTTGGTTGAAAATTGATTTTATTCGATATTAGAATGGCTATTCCAGCTTGCTTCTTCAGACCATTTTGCTTGGAAAGTTGTTTTCCAGCCTTTCACTCTGAGGCAGTGTCTGTCTTTGTCTCTGAGGTGTGTTTCCTGTAGGCAGCAAAATGCTGGGTCCTCATTACATATCCAGTTCATTAATCTGTGTCTTTTTATTGGGGAATTGAGTCTATTGGTGTTGAGAGATATTAAGGAATAGTGATTTTTTTTGCTTTCTGTTATCTTTGTATTTGGAGGTGAAATTATGTTTGTATGCTTGTCTTCTCTTTGTGTTGTTGCAAGACCATTAGTTTCTTGCTTTTTCTAGGGTGTAGCTTGCCTCCTTATGTTGGGCTTTATCATTTATTATCCTTTGTAGGGCTGGAATTTTAGAAAGATATTGTGTAAATTTGGTTTTGTCATGGAATATCTTGGTTTCTCCATCTATGTTAATTGAGAGTTTTGCAGGATACAGTAACCTGGGCTGGCATTTGTGTTCTCTTAGGGTCTGTATGACATCTGTCCAGGATCTTCTGGCTTTCATAGTCTCTGGCGAGAAGTCTGGAGTGATTCTGATAGGTCTGCCTTTATATGTTACTTGACCTTTTTCCCTTACTGCTTTTAATATTCTTTCTTTGTTTTGTGCATTTGGTGTTTTGACTATTATGTGACAGAAGGAGTTTCTTTTCTGATCTAATCTATTTGGAGTTCTTTGGCTTCTTGTGTGTTTATGGGCATCTCTTTCTTTAGGTTAGGGAAGTCTTCTATGATTTTTGTTGAAGATATTTACTGGTCCTTTGAACTGGTTGTCTTCACTCTCTTCTATACCTAATATCCTTAGGTTTGATCTCTCATTGAGTCCTGGATTTCTTGTATGTTTTGGACCAGTAGCTTTTTCTGTTTTACATTATCTTTGACAGTTGTGTCGATGATTTCTGTGGAATCTTCTGCTCCTGAGATTCTCTCTTCTATCTCTTGTATTCTGTTGGTGATACTTCTATCTACGGCTCCTTGTCTCTTCCTTTGGTTTTCTATATCCAGGGTTGTTTCCATGTGTTCTTTCTTGATTGCTTCTATTTCCATTTTTAATTCCTTCAACTGTTTGCTTGTGTTTTCCTGGAATTCTTTCAGGGATTTTTGTGATTCCTCTCTATAGGCTTCTACTTGTTTGTTTATGTTTTCCTGCGTTTCTCTAAGGGAATTCTTCATGTCTTTCTTGAAGTCCTCCAGCATCATGATCAAATATGATTTTAAATCTATATCTTGCTTTTCTGGTGTGTTTGGATATTCAGTGTTTGCTTTGGTGGGAGAATTGGGCCCCGATGATGCCATGTAGTCTTGGTTTCTGTTGCTAGGGTTCCTGTGCTTGCCTCTCGCCATCAGATTGTCTCTGGTGTTACTTTGTTCTGCTATTTCTGACAGTGGCTAGACCGTCCTATAGGCCTGTGTGTCAGGTGTGCTGTAGATCTGTTTTCCTGTTTTCTTTCAACCAGTTATGGGAACAGAGTGTTCTGCTTTCGGGCGTGTAGTCTTTCCTGTCTACTGGTCTTCAGCTGTTTCTGTGGGCCTGTGTACTGAGTTGACCAGTCAGGTCTCTTGGAGTAGAAAAGTTGGTCTTACTTGTGATCCCACGGCTCAAGTTGCTCCTGGGGGACTGCCAGGTGGGCCTGCGCCGCCCTTTCTGTGAGCCCCGTGCACTGGGGTTCCAGATGTCCTTAGGTGTTTTCCTCTGGAGTCAGAAATGTGGGCAGAGAGTAGTCTCCTCTGGTTTCCCAGGCATTTCTGCCCCTCTGAAGGTCTAGCTCTCCCTCCAAGGGATTTGGGTGCTGGGAGCTGTTTGTCCGGGTCTATTCAGATCCGGGCACAGTCTTGACCACAGAGTTCCTGCAGCTTGACTGCCCCTATCTTCCTGTGCCCAGAGACCCTATACAGTTTCCTCTTGGGCCAGGGATGTGGGCAAAGGTAGACAGAAGTGGCTGTCTCTCCTGCCCTGCAGTCTCGGGATTGCCCACATGTCTGGGTGATGAGCTCTCTCTCTCCCATGGGGTTTTGGAGGAGGGAGCTGTGGGCTGGGATCAGCAAGGTTTGGTCACCAGCTAGAAACTGGAAGTGTCAGGTACCAGAAGAATTTTGCCTTTATGTATCCTGACTCCACCAGACAGGTCACTTGGAGCAGAAAAGTTGGTCTTACCTCTGGTCTCGGGCCTGAAGTTGCTCCTCAGGGTTGGGTTTTAGGTCTCCATGAGGGTAGCAACCAGAAGGGCATGCCCCTGCTTCTCCCGGGTCATTGTGCACAGGGGGCCCAGATTGCACTAGGCATTTTCCTCTTGAGTCAGAAATGTGGGCAGAGTGTAGTCTCCTCTGGTTTCTCAGGCGTCTGCCCCCTGAAGGTCTAGCTCTCCCTCCCATAGGATTTGGGTACAGGGAGCTGTTTGACCAGGTCTGTTCAGATCTGGTCACAGTCTAGATGGCAGGGCTCCTGCAGCTTAATAGAATTGTTTTGAAAATTGACTTTGTCAAAATATGTAAAGATGATAGTTTCCTATATGGAATTGCCAATATGGAGATTTGAGATCAGTGTTATTTATTTGATAAATCTTTTTAACACAAGTGTAGTGGTTTACTTTGGTTGTCAATAAATTAATTGTACTGAGGCATGCATAAAGATAAGTATTAGTAAAGTATGCTTTTAAAAATGATATTCCATGGTGGGTGAGATGTTTAGTCTTTAGACTCCCACTTGTAGATTTTCCAGAGGACCTAACTTCAGTTCCCAGCATTACTTTCAGGTAGCTTATAACTACCTAGAATCTAGTTTCAAAGGATTATACACTAGCTTCTGGACTCCATGGGCATCCTTAGATCATGGTACACATTTACACAAACACACAAACATGTGCACAAATAAATACTAAAATCAATAAAAAAATGACATCCTGTCAAGATGTTTCCAGAGAAAATCAACTCAGGGTAGAAGACCTGCCCCATTTTTGACACAGTCCCATAGGCTGAAGACCTATGAGGAAAGAGGAGGAGTAGACAGAAGCCAGCTTGCAACATCCCCACCAACCTCTCTCTGCTTTCAGACTGCTATGGTGTGAGCTGCTCTGTTCTGTCCTCTGCCATACTCTCCCCACCATGATGGATGATAACTTTGAAAACACATAGCCAACTAAATCTTTCCTCTCTTATTATATTGGAGACTTTTTACAGTAAGGAAAATCAATTAACACAGTGAGAAAATACTCAAGATTCTTTTGGGTGTTCCTGGGAATGCCAGTTTCAACACTTTTATTAAGTGTGACAGCCCCACATCACCACAGTGGCAAAAAAACATAACAGAGAGACCTAAAGGAAAGCAGGCTAACTAAGTTATTGGGAGGGCAGCAGGATGGGGAACACAGCTTCATATAGTCTATTTTAGAAGATTGGTTTACTCATTTTGTTTGATATAACTTACCATGGTGCTTGTGAACAACAATTATTCCTATTGTGGTTTTTTTTTTTTGAAACCCCTATGCTTAGTATATCAACAGATTCTGCTTATGGTGAACATAGGACCCAATTTTCTTGGAAAGTACTAAGTCTGATACCCACTATGCCAGTATAATTCCAATTTCACTAATTAGAATTTTTAGCTTAGACATCAGTTAAAATTTTTCCTATTAATAATAGCAGTTGAATCCATGATATCCCATCCTGGGTTTCATGCCTCATATATACAACTCATACTTTCCTAGAAATTTACATTATCAATAATAAATAGTGCATGGTCATATTCTGGAAGTAGCAAATTGTTAATAGATTTGTAATCTTATTTATTTCCTACTTTATAGAATTGAAAGAAACTAAATCACCTAATAAAGCAGTATAGCATAATAAAATTTGCCACCATAGAAATTAACATACAAATCATGTTTGCAAAGTATTTGGGCGTGAAATTTTACCTGTACAGGTGGTTATAATGTTGTTTGTCAATATTCTGCAAAAAGATATTTTCTTGGTCATATTGTTATATATTTCTATTCTCTGTGGGTAGCTATTATATCTCTGAAAGTGTAGAGAGAGTATAAAGAATATACTTCTACCTGATTTCATTATAATAGGACATTTGTTTTTATACTTTAACTGAATAATTAAATCATTTTAAAATTGGGACTGTTCATAATTCCATAGACAGGATTCCAAAACACTATCTAAAAGAATACTGGCATAAATACATGTTGCTATAGTCCATGTTAGGTTCCTTTTGCCTCTGATTTTACAGGTATGGTTTGACCTAGTTAGAAAGTATTCAGGTACTTTAACTAAAGTAACCAGAATGGGTTAGTTTCTTTGTTGCAATGACAGACTCAATTAGTATACAAAATGTCCATGTTCAGACTTTCATGTAATTTGTGCTGCTTTATCCACAATGCATAGAAAATGAGAAGTTCATTCTGAGCCTTATTTTCCCCTCTTAAAATGAACAAAAATTCGTGAAATTCATAGGCAAGTGGATGGAACTAGAAAATAGCATCCTGAGTGAGGTAACCCAGTCACAAAAAAACAACAACCACAAAAATTCACACATACATGGTATGCACTCACTGATAAGTGGATATTAGCTCAAAAGCTCGTATTACCCAAGATACAATACACAGACCACATGAAGCTCAAGAAAAAGACCAAAATGTGGATGCTTCAGTCCTTAAAAGTGGGAACAAAAATACTGACCAGAGGAAATACAGTAACAAAGAGTGTGGTACAGAGGCTGAAGGAATGGCCATCCAGAGACCGCCCCACCTAGAGAGGATCCAGCCCATATACAGACACCAAAACTAAACAACATAGCTGATGCCAAGAAGTGCATGCTGACAGGAGCCTGATATAGCTGTATGGAAGGAGCAGGCCATAAAAATTATCTTTTTGTGGCCCTTTCCTGAAAGTGATCATGACATCTTTATAAGTAAAAATGTTGTGTCTACAGGAACACAACACTCTTATGTCTGAAAGTCAAGGGACAGAAGAATGTGTACAACTATTCTTGGTGAATCCAGCCGTGGGTTGCTATTAGATGCCACCTGCTGTGCAGTCATGCTTCTGTACAGCTATTTTCTTCTTCAACCTCTCCATAAAGGTGGATACAGCTTGTTCTTTGTGAATATGTATATGACTTTTTTTCAGTTGATACAAATATATGCTTGTTTTCACCTGTTTAATTCATCTTTGGAGACTTATTTTGAGTATAATAAACAGGGTTAAAGATTGTCTTTTCTTGCTACAACCCTTGACAGAGTCATTGTTTATTTCATTAGTGGGTTACTTTTCGAAGTAAATAATATAAATTTATGCTATGGTTCCATTCTTGAAGAACCCAGCTACAGTTTTTAGTTTTAAAATATTTATAAAACATTCGAGTTTCACTCACCTACATCCTTGCTGTTTTATTACTAACATTCTAAAAGGATTGTAATGTTATGGCAGTCTAAGTTGAAAACATTATCAAGGATGAAAATAAGTAGGGTAAGTTTTATTACTGTGTAAACTGTTTGCTACATCTACCCTGTGTTTCAGGTGGTTTAGTGGTTCAGAGAACAGCATGTTAAACTTCTCTAAAGTTATATTGATTTCTCTGGCTTTACACTTCTGTTAAAGCATTGCTTCCATTGTGGATGTCTGAAAAGACTCTAGAGCTTGAATTACTCGTTTCTCAGAAGATTTTATTCAGGAATTTTAAACAATAACTTTATAAACATTAGTGGTGTCAGTTTAAGATGCACCATTTGACTACTCTCTTCATGAATCTGTGAGCCCTGGTGATCCACTTGATTAAATTATGCAGTAAGGCCACTTTAGAAAATTGCCTTTCAGAAAGAAAGAAAAAAGAAGGAAAAGAAACTACCTTTCTTCATGTTTTAACAAATAATTGCTTTAGAGTCCTTGGCATAAGTCCTGAAAATAAACCTAATTTTTCTAGGTATCTGTGAAATATTAGTTCCATAAGCCCCTATGTATACCAAATCCCATGGAGTTTCACATCCCCACATAGTGAATTACTTGTCTTCGATTGATACACATTCTGCTGTATACTTTACATCATCCTCCAGTTGTTTATAATCCTGAATATTGTATATATGGTAAGTAAAGAACTGTAATAATATAGAGTAGATGGAGTCATTACAAGAAGATAGTCTATCCTTATTTAATACAGATCCGATTTTTTTCCTATAATGTTTAAATCATAATCAATTAAATCCTTGCTGTGGAATGGATGAATACCCAAATCAATTACAATTTATATACTATCCTTAGCTAGTTTGTGCACATTAGCCCCAAATTAGTGTGTTTAGTGGTTCACAGGTATTTAAATGTATAAATATGATGGAATCATTTACATTTTTATTTTTAACATGAAGCTGCCATCTTGGGTGTTTTTATAAAAACAGATGGACGAAGTCTTTTCTACTCACACAGTTATAATCAGATTCGGCTGTTTTATTAACAGAAAAGCAGCCTATGAAAAGACTCATACATGTGTAAAGGCAAATGATACGTTATACAGATTTTATAACACTCTAACAGAAATGGTATTTTTCTTATCGATTAGGTATTTCTGTTATTTGGTACAATTCCAGAGTTTGCAATTAACTTGTGAAACAATCTTTTTGGAAGAAACCATTTGTTTCATAGAATATCCCTCACCTTCTGAGTAATGCCAGTAGAACCAGTAGTGGTATTTATTGGTTCCTATTAAGTATTATGTCTTCTAAATCTAGATAGTGGGCAATTTGAATACATTCTCACTTGCCTACTGACAAAAGCGAATCTGTTAATTGTATCAATGGCCCAATCTTACCAAGAAACTAGATTACACCTTCTTCGCTCTCCCAAGTCACCCAACTTGAAGCCCACAGAGCCAGCTGCTTTGGAAGTCATGCTCTGCAAAGTGATATGTTTGTTTTGTTTGGGAATACAAATTTCTCAAGACTTGCATGGGATATATCACAATCATAAATGCCCAGTGTTTGATCTCCAACACTACTAAACAAGCAAATAAGCAGTCCTATAGATTATTGCTGACTTATCATTAATAGAAAACCATAATTTCAATAGCTTATTCCTTTATTTTTAGTAGTTATAAACTTAAATCTCAACAAAATATGCCTCTCATATTTCCTGTTTTCATGTTTGGAGCATTTTGAAAATTTGATTTGTTTTTCAGAAGTTACTAGCTCTAATTATGAACTACTCTAATTGAAACATGAATTGAAAAACACTATGCCGATCACAGATAACTACTTTTGAAATGGGAAGAAACTAACATTCTCATGACAATATACTTTCTGTGATCTCAGCAGAGTCATGAAGACAATTAAAATTGTCATGGATTAAAAAATTCAGTGTTGTGAGTTGTCTGCTGTCTGTGTATATATTTGTGTTTTCAGCAAAGTATATTTTGTTTGGTTTTTTTTTTGGGTGTGTGTGTGTGTGTGTGTGTGTGTGTGTGTGTGTGTGTGTGTGTGTGTGTGTGTGTGGTGTGTGTGTGTGTTTCTCTGTGTTTGCTTGTTTCTTACCTGAAACTCCAGTTACATTGTCAATCATTTATGCTTTAACCTAAGACCTTAATCCTAATTTTTGGGAAGCAATGCAGGTGGATATTTGTAAGTTAAAGTACAGCTTATTCTCATTGTACAAGGCTAATAATGAGTTTAGGATTATACAGTTAATCCTTTTTAAAAGGAAGGGGAGGGTCATTGTGGGAAATTTAAATATATTAAAAACTGGGTCCTATTCAGAGAGATTGTACCAATTTGTGCTGATCATACAGTCCATTGTACTGATTTGACAACTATTGAAATTAGAATATCTTGGTCAGACTTTGGTCTTGTGCAAGACAAATAAAGTTTACCAAACAAATTCATACTTTAGAAAACTTTATAATGGTATAGACACCTTGGACAAAGGTCTTCCAAAGAGTAAGTAAAGAATTGCCACAGGACTCTGTAATTCTTGTAAATATGTAACAGTAAAAAGGTTCAGAAGCAAAGAAAACAAAGAACAGCATGAAAATAACAGGCTGTAGATTGGGAGAAACATCTGGAGAACCATACATCAGACATATAATTAATATTTAAAATGTATAAAGAATTGAAACAAGTCAATAAAAGGAAAAAGTAATCCAATAAAAATGACAGAAGATATTATTAGAAAAATTTCTCAAGATATAAAGTGCAATAGATATGAGAATCCTCATCACTAGTCATTAAGAAAATATAAATTAAAACTAAAATTGACGTAGAGTAGTTATGACAGCTATTATTAAAGATAATAAGGCTAATGATGAGGAAACCTAATAGAAATTCCCCATATTGCCCATCAGGCTAAAACTAGAACTGAAATCAAGTAGTCTAAAATTATCAATATATACACATATCTTTGTTATTTAGTTATTGCATTATTCATAATAACAAGATAAGGGGATGATTTAATGCCCATATATCAATGAATGGATACAAAAATGTAGACTATTAACACGAAAAATGTAAGACAGCATTTAAAGGAAGAAACCTACCATTCACAATGCTAATCATAAGCCTGGAAGACACTGCCATAAGTGAAATAAACTAAACACAGAAACAAGCAAACAAACAATAACCAGGGCATGATCTCACTATGTGTAATAAAAAATAAGTTCAATCCAAAGCAACAGAATGTATACAAATGGTTAATAGGTGATTTAAAAATGAAGAAATGTGGTCCAGTTGGTAAAAAGTAGCAGATATATTGGGAATAGATATATATTTTACATACCTTATAAGCACTACAGGTAATGTTATATCAGGAAAAATATCATTACGTTCTATTTTGGATGTTCTTTTCATAACTATAAACACACTAAATAAATAAGTAATAAAAGGCTGTATTCAGATAACTAATAATGTTAGCAACCATTTCAGTGGATAGATAGGTAATAAATAGATGGCAGTTAGATAGATCTGACATCCCTTCTTCAGAAGACTGCGTAGGTTTGGAAGCAACGAGAGAACTTATAAGAAGGGTTTTAAGTTAAAAGTTTAGTCAGGAAAGTAAGGAAGGAAGCATGACAGTGTGGTAGGTTAGATACATTAAAAGAACTAAAAACTAATATGTACATTTCTATTTGGATCAGTTTACTATTCTATGAATTTATGACATGTTCCATAGTGGATAATCGCAAATATTGTCTCATATCTTAACTAATCAACCATTGGTGGCAAGCTCTGAAGTCATGAGGTTAATCCCACATCATTGTAAATCAAGTAGAATGCAAAGAACAGAGAGGTAACTTGATGCAGAAATTTCCCCTGCCCTTGTCTGAACCACATCCAATAAAGTCTCGTATTCTAATGTAGAGAATTCAAAGACTATATGAAAACTAACAAAGATATCTTTCCTAGTTTCATGACTGAAGACATTTTTTCACGTTTATTAAGGAAATTCAAAATGCTTAAGGCTTTGTCGACATCACCACTAATATACGGAAATGTATATGAGCCTCTGCTTATGAGGAATGTTGACACATGCTTACTGAATACCAGTGTTAACCTCAACCTATAGACACATGTCAGCTTGAAGAGAGAAGAGTGTAAACCTGCAGGGATTGCCATGGTGATTAACTCCACTGACCCTTTCATCAGTTCCTATTTTTCAGGATTTGGAGTTCAAAGAAAGACCTACACTTTAGCCCATTACAAAGGAGCAGAGGCTCAGCACCCTGTGTCTTAGATGAATGCTGAGCTTTGCTGGATTGCTTCTGCAGCCCTAAGAAGCTGCACATATTAAAAATATTTTCTGTATTTCCATTTTGACTTTTATTTTTCCCGCTAGTTTCCCCAGCTTATAAACTGTCTCCATTTTAAGTTTTAAAGACTATACAAATAGGTGTTTGAATCAAGATTAGGGAAAAGTTAACTATACAAATAATACAGTTCACTTTTTATCCTGCCTCTTGTTAGTAACAAAGCTGTTTGATTTCACATCTCTCAGTATGTGTTTAAGCTGGGTAGATAGTGTGTATCTCCAGAGCATGTTATAATAATAGTGGTGGGTAACATTCTTCTACTCCTTTTTGGGGGTGTCTTCCTGCTTGTAAATGTTTGTGCTTGTACGACTTTCTGTGACTCTTAGAAATATTTGCATAGATTTACAAACCTCTAAACTTGACTCACCAGCAGTTGAAAATTTACGGAATCTTTAATTTTCTGCTTACAATTGGTTTTCATGTGAAAACTGTGAGAGTAACAATGTAAAATAAAAATATTTGCTAGCATTCAGCAGGTTGGTGCAGAAGTGGGAAGGACATGGTTTTGTGGGCAGTATAACTCCCGTGGGTCCAATCCTGGTTAACTTAAGCCTTACAGCTAATAGGTCTTATCACGGTCTGTGACATGGAATTGGCCAGAGGCCCAGATCCAGAGCATTTAATTGGATGAATGATGATTAATCTGGAGACAATATAAATCAAAGGATTCAAGGAATGGGGCTGCTCTGTTCATCACAAGTGGCATCTTTGGCAAATTAATTACCCCCACTCTCTCAGCACAGACAAATCGAGTCCTGTTAATCTTCATGCAAGGCTTAACACAAGAAAAGGTTTGACTCCCAGGATGCCCAGCCCCTGTGCCCCAGCCTTACTGCAAGGTGGATGTAACATAATCTGTGAGCCAGCAGATGTCGTACATACATTGTTCATTATTTGTTTTGTCCAAGTACAGAGCAAGCACTTGGAAGAAAGAAAACCGTTGCTGCAACAGTTAAGTGATTTAGGGGATTCTGCTCTAAGTAGTGTTGAATCGCTGGTAAAATTTGCTTCCTCTAAAAGTGCCTGTGCGATTAATGAAAATCGCTTCATTCATAGAAAGCATTTTAAAAAGTGAAATATAATAATTGCTTTTGTGACAGTTCAACTTTTCTCCTCATATTTTTTAATATTTAATTTTCCCTGAGCTGATTTTAATTTCAATTCATGTCTAATTGCTTTCAATTTAGTCATTACTTGCTAGTTTCTAAGAATACTGAGCTAAATGAGATTATCCCTCTCAGTGACATGTCTAAAGAAATAAGCTGACCAACAGAACACAACTTTGATATTGTCTAAAGTTAGGACCTCTGGAAAGAAATACTAAGATGCAATATGGGTGGGTACTTGTGAGAATATGGTGAAGAGAATGGAATTAAGCAAAGGGAAACGCCAATGCATCCTATATTTTGCCAGACTACTAGTCAGTACAGTGGGGCTTTTGCAATAAATATTCTGTAGGGAGCCTGACCCACATTAGCCAGCCAATGTCTTGAGAGGGTTTCTGTGGGATTTTGTCGCAGGTGAGGAATGTGGGATGATGTCACATGTGAGGCAGGTACAAGATAGAATGAGACCTGTCATTGGATGAGAAGGAAGGATGGGTGGGAGAAAAGTTTTGACTTTCAGCTGGGTCCAGTCAGGACACACCTGGCTACAGCATTTGCTTCATTCTTCCTACCCTCTACCCTCAAGGATATCTCAACACCCATGTACAGCTTGGAGAAGTTATAGAAGAATCATTGCCCAAATTCCCTGGACTTTTGGGGGCTTCAGAGTGGTTATTCTAAGGTTGTTTTATATGAAATCTAGAAATGGTTGTAATTTAACAGGAAGGAATTAGCAAGATTGAGTTGTACAGTCATAATCTCATTTGGTAACTAAGCTAAAATCATATCTTTGCTTTGGTATGAATTTATTTGTTATAAAAGTTTAAAAGTACAAGGTTTGAACCAGTCCTTCTATTGATGTCATTACAAACTTCTGAGTTGATTACACATGTGAGTTAAGGGCCAAATAGCAAATTCATGACTCTGAGTTTGTGAGAGTATTTTGAAGATAATATTTAAGATATAAAGACAACAATCCAGATTACCTTATATAGATAGATGTTTTTCAAAAACCATCAGAAATCCACAAAATTTGAGATTTAAAGTTATTTATCTTTAGTTGAGACATATCTGCTTCTAACAGTTCCCCTTTTGTGGATTTAATGAAGAAGTTGAACATTTCTACCTCCAGGTGAGGCAATACTTTGTGACTAGGCAGCCACTGGACAAAATTGTCTATTTCATCTGAAGACTAATACTGTCCAGAAAAGGAAAAATTTTGCAGAATAGTTGACTGATAAGCTCTGCCAAGACAGGGTGATCAGCCCTTCAAAAATCTGCATTTCAAGAGTCTGTCAGTTGATTTTGGGCCAGAAGGCTGAAGACTTGCACTCTCATGGTGCTGACAAAGGACTGTGGTGGTGATTTCTCACTACAACCTCTCAGTTCTGGAAGCCATGTTAGGCTTCCTATGTGTATAAATATTTAGTCATTCTCAGATTTCTGTTGGGGTTGAAGACTGATTATAGTCTCACAGCCTATCAGGCTGTTTAACTCTGAAAGCACATATTTTATTGGATGGTTATCAGATACTATACAAGCTAATTGGGATACAACATAGATTTTAAGCCTTTCTTAAGCTGCAATGGTTTACTAAATGTTCTGTTTAACTGATAAAGTGTTGGACTGGGTATTAGATATATTTTATGCTTTTACAAAATGATTATAGTTGTGCTCAGCTTATATTTGAGAGAAAAGTTGTTTCTTTTTAATTAGACAAAAAGGGTGAAATGTGGGGTGATGTCACAAGTGAGTCAGGTATAAGATAGAATGAGGCCTGTCATTGGATGAAAAGGAAGGATGAGCGGGAGAAAAGTTTGAGGGGAGGGGAGGAGATGGAAATGGAAAGGAAGAGAGAGGGGAAGGGAGAGAAGCCATGCCTAGAGAGAACATGGAAGCTGATGTTAAGTCTCCATGCTCTACCTTTACAGGTTGTTATGAATGTTCTTAAGGGATAGATGTGTACAGGGCTTTTTATATTAAGGTGGGCAATTGTATCTTGTCAATTGGATCAAAGGTTATTGTGTTGTGTGTTCTTTCATATGTAGATTTAAGTGTAAGGGAGTGTCAGGTGCCTGGTCTGGGCCACCACGGAATTGGGATGTGTGCTTTTGGCAAGATATCTAGAAGATATCTTGGGGCACTATGATGGCAAACCTAGTGGAGGGTAAAAGACAGCAAATATTTTTTTATATTTTTACAACAACGGCTTTCCCTTGGATATATGCAGATTTGTGTGCTGGATATTATCTGCGAGAATCTGCAGGATGCTGGCCGAACCAGAGTGGCCAAAGAGTTGGGCTCTCTTAAAGGGAGAGTTGGGTCGGTTGGGGATTTAGCTCAGTGGTAGAGCGCTTGCCTAGGAAGCGCAAGGCCCTGGGTTCGGTCCCCAGCTCCGAAAAAAAAAGAACAAAAAAAAAAAAAAAAAGAGAGAGTTGGGTCAAGGGAGGCTGCTGGGTCTCTTCTGGCCAGTGCTGGTCCAGAGTTGGTGGCCGGCAATGGAACGATAGCTACCCCAGCGCTCAATGGGCTCAATGGGAGAGCACTGGGTGCCTGGGGGCCAAGGCTTGAGCCACAGAGCTGGAAGTGACTGTGGTAGGCTCAAGCAGCTTTCAGGTACAAAAGCTTCATGACAGAATTCTCTTCCCTAAAGTGTTACAGCTCTATAAGACAGACACTCTCAGAAGATCTTTGATGAGACAACTCATGTGCTTCATTCCTTGTGAACAGGGTCTTACATACATTTTGGTATTGTTTGGAGTTTAAAAGGAGATTGGCTTGGTCTTCGATGTTACTGATGCCTCATCTGCATGTGGAGGGGCTTTGGGCATTGCCCCTATGTGACTGATTGTCACAGCCCTCAATATGAAGTTTTATGGTCACATTTTTCAGGACAGTAACCTAGTCCGGAGTAGATAAAATGACTACTGTTCTTAGATGTGAGAGTCCTGGGGTTTCTGAATCTGATTGACCTTACTAAGTCTTTTTCTGTCTGGTAGCACAGTCCACTGCTCCACAGATAAGCACAAAATTTCTGTGGGCAGGACAGAGAGATAATGAAGTTGATAGCTTAAGGCTACACATGGGCATGTTCCCTGGAATCTCTCCTGGCCATGTGGAGAGCCAGCTCTGGAAGCGTGGGCACAGGGAAGGTGTAAAGGAGCTAATCCAGAGGTGTGAGCTTGGGAGAGTGGAGAGCTGGAGCCTACACTATTTGCTGGCTGATGCATGTGGGAAGAGCTGGCCCTGCCCCTCACCTGGCCAACAGAAGAGCAGATTCTAGTGGCAAGGACATGGGAAAGCTGGCAGGCTGGCCACCTCAACTAGCACCCAGGCTTTGAATTGGCACATCCCAACATTTTCATTATCGATGAGCTGCTGGAGCCCATGAAGAGGCCAGTCCTGTGGATTCATAGCTGCAGGTTCCCTTCAGACTCAGGGCAACAGCTAGAGAGCTCAGAGTCTCTATAAAGCTCCAGTATTGCTGTTGTAGCAGAAGTCAGAGGCCTCAAATTAGTCTAAAGACTCATTGCAATGAACTTTTTAAGTATAGCTGTGTCTCAAGGTAGATATATTTCCATTTTTCTGAGAAAATGCCAAATTTATTTACAAAGTGGTTATACAAGTTTGCATTCCACCAACAATGGAGGAGTATTCCCCTTGCTTCACATCCTTGCCAGCATGGGCAGAATCTTGAATTGTTGATCTTAGTTATTTTGACAGATGTAAATTGTAATCTCAGAGTTGTTTTGGTTTGCATTTCCCTGATGATTAAGGATGTCAGACATTTCACTAAGTGGTCTCAGCCAATAGAGATTCTTCTGTTGAAAATTTTTTGTTTAGATTTGTTCCCCATTTTTAATGGGGTTATTTGGTTTGTTGATGTTTAGTTTCTTGTGTTCTTTATATGTTTTTGATGTCATCCCTTTGTCAGATGTGGAGTTTTAAAAATCTTTTCCCATTTCATAGGCTGCCAGTTTGTCATTTTCACCGTGTCGTTTGCCTTACAGAAGCTTTTCTGTTTCATAAAGCCCCATTTATTAATTGTTGTTCTTAGTACCTGAGCCATTGGTGATAGCCAACATCAAATAATTTGGGGAGAAACATAAAGCAACTCCAATAAAATCAGGAACAACACAAGCTGTCCACTCTCCTTGTAGTCAATACAGTACTTGAAGTTTTAGCTCCAGCAATAAGAAAACAAAAGGAGATCAAAAGGATATAATTTGGAAAGCAAGAAGTAAAGAATCTTTATTCACAGATATGAGAATATACATAAATGACCACAAAATCTACCAGAGAACTACAATTGCTAAACACCTTCAGCTGGTAAGGCTAGATATTTTTTTTATGCTATGAATTGCAATGCTATATACTGGCTCCCAAGGTCTGACTGCCCGAAGGCACACAAAGTGATGGTATGACCTTGCTCTTTAATTTAAAAGCTATTGTTTGAATAACAATAGTTAGGCAGAAAAGAGGTAGATGAAGTTTCAGTTCCTGGGTTTGGGGTCAGAGGTAAGATGATGAGGAAGAATGGAGGATGAAGGAAGATAAGAGGAAGAGAGAAGAACATGACATGGGTAGGTGAATCATGAAAATGTGGCCATGAGGGCTGACCAATTGGAACAAGTGCAGCTCAGGGATAACAAAGTTACTCATATTGATGGGGAAGTAGATTTTGATAGCTTAGAAGGTAAATACCTGCCCGGCACTAGTGGTTTAAAAAGCATCAAAGGCTTATTATACATATAAACATTATATGTATAATATAATAATAATGTATAATAATAATATAATTCTTTTGGGATGATTTAGGAAATAAGGGATGAACAGTGTGGCTTAAAGGAAATGTGCATTTGTAATCACAGCCAAGGATAAATGTTGGTTCATAGAAAAGATAAAGAAGCAATAATAGAGATCTGGAAACAATATTACCAAGGGCAGAGCAATAGATCCATTTGAGAAGTCTAGCCATTATTACTCAAGGTAAGGTTGATGTGAGGGTTTCCATTCAAGTGAATGAAGAGTTGGTCTAACTATGTGTGTGTTTGATGATGACTGTTGAGGATGTAGTGCATTTGGATTGATGGGGAGTGGAAGAAAGAGGCAATTGTCTCTCTGTTCTCAGAAGGCATGTTCTAATTTATATTTTGCTTATATTTGGAACTAGTCTTGCTTTTTACACATAGATACATGTATCACATGCACAAGTGAATCGAAAAGTAAATTTCACAATATCAGTGAGCAAAACTGTACAAGGAGGCTGAGAACATAAAAGAAATAAGAGTAGGACAGCTTTGATAGAGTGGCAGTGTCACATGGTATCATTGGCTACTCTTCCTTCTAAACCTTCACAGGAAGCTGTTAATAAAGTCTTCAAGTCTAATGGGTTAGAAGAAGCATGGGATCAAAGGAAAACACTTGGTTTAAATGAAATTAAAATTGTTGATTTAAATTTTTTATTTTAGGGCTATGACTATTTTCCCCACATGCATATATCTACATGTATGGGACTTGAGCCCAGTAAGGGTAGAAGAGGACATTGCATCACCTGGAACTAGAGTAAAGGTGCCTTGTAAGCTGCCATGTGGGTACTGGAAAATCAACTCCGGAAATTGTCCTCTGCCACAGCAACACATGCTCTAAACTGCTGAGCCATCTTTCCAGCCCTCATTGAATGCTTTTATAAAACTATTTTTGCATGTGTTGATAAGTGTGTAGTATTTCAACATTCTGTCATTTAAATTAACTTTAGGTCATTTGTAGCATAGTCTGTCAGGTAAGAGTCATTTAAATCTCAACTGTGTGGTTTTTCTTCTGGTTTCACTCCTATTTTGAAAAAACAAAACAAAACAAAGCTCTATTCTTCCTATGCCTCAGTTTTCTTCTTAGTAAAATTGCATCTGTCTAAATGGGTAGACACTATTATTAAATCAACTGGAAGTCCTAAAACACCTAAGGTCCCTGGCATATGATATTAGACCTATTAGAAATTAGACATAAGTTCTCATGTGCTATTTAAACATATTTTATATTTTGTTATAAGGTATTATTTTTATGCTTTCCATTGTAGCAGCAAGATTACAACCTCTCTGGAGGCATAGTCATTATTAGTATAATTTTTCTTTCTCTTATAATGGACAGGATCTCACTGTGTGGCCAGGCTGGTATAAAACGTCCTAGAATAAACTGATCTGCTTTAGTGTCTGAGCTTCTATCCCATCGGGGCTGCAGAGCCAGGCCCAGGGTCAAGGCAGTATTTACATTTCTCTTTACCTTAAATGTTTAGAATTTTTACATATAGCTGTCACTCAGGAAAAAGATGAAGTGAGTTTTTACTCTGACTTAGGCAACCATAGGAGTTGGGGACATCCAAATGAGTAGAATGCTACCCTATAGTGTGCATAACCAGAGCAGACTAATTTGAAAAGTGAAAACGGCACACCATTTCACAGGCATCTGTATATTAAGCCATAGAGGCAAAGAGCAGGACACTGTTTGGAAAGAACAAGTTGCCCTCTTGATCCCGAAGAAGAGTGCATTACTTGAAGATGATGGAGGGAAAAATGGAGCCTGAAGATGGGAACCAGAGCCTGGGGAAGATCTGACATCAGATGCAGTCTGGCAGGCACTGAATAACTGCAGGCTTCTGTAAATAGATATTCATGAATATACTATATCTCTTCTGGTTTGAACAATTCTGCCTATCTGTCTTTGGAGGGCTTGAATCATAACATATAAAAAAAATTAAAGAAAGCTTAAAGCTGGTGGGTAGGTCTTGCTCCTGAATGGCTTTAATTAAGGGCCATTGAACGTTGTTCCAGATAACCGAAAGACTGTGCAGGCTGGATGACTCATTTCACAGGTTGAGTTTTGAAATCCTGTAGGATTTTGTTCCCATGAGTTAGAAGTCAGGAAGACTGTGGGAAGTTTTCACTCGTATGGAACCCACACTGAGCACAGTTTGCTCTGATATTGTATGAGGCAGAACTAGAACTGAAGTTGGCCATACTGTGTTCTGCTCTTGAATCTGGAATAATGAGTATGGTCAAAGAACACGATAGTCTGTCTGAAAATTTCAGATTTCCAGATTTTTGTGTTTTATTTGTCTTTACCACTGGTTTACATTTTCATGATTTAATAAATATTTTAGGCCCATGGATTTCATCTTATTTTGTGCTTAGCTCATAGTAAAATTTCAATACTAGTTATATTACTTTTTAATTATGTTATTTTCCATATGAACTAATTATTGTAAAATTCTGGAAAATAATAAATTCTTCAGTAACACATGTAAATAAGAACTCTGACAAGTGCCCATGCTTTGAGTATTATCACAGTGGAAACCAAAGCATTAATGAAGTAATCTTTGAAAGGCTTGCTCATCTTGCCTGCTGCTTTTCAAGGTTAATGATTACACAGACCTGGGACCCAGGCTTCCCAAACCAAAGGGACGATGACTTTTCCAAAGCTGATCTATAGCACTACTGTCTCCTTGTTGTGGCCAAAAGAAAATGGGAAGTAAACAAAGACTCTGTTTAGATGAGGACCCAATTGCCAAGTAAGACTATGACTGTATGTTTAGCAGCATATGGATTTCAAAATTAGATATGAGCTCAAAATTAGACATAAATTCTCATTTAAATTTGCAACCTTTAATAAAAGTTTAATTCCTGGTATCTATGTAGCACTTAGGGCTTCAAAGAGGAGGGATTGAGCAGGTTGATAGCATCTTCTGGTATATCTATCAGGCACTTAGTACACCTATATGCTTGCCTCGGGGCCATACCATGCCTCCTGATTTCCAGAAGTTTCCCCTTGTCTGAGATATGAGTCCACAAACTTTCTTAAATGAAGTTGTCACTGGATAATTTATGACGGCTCTATTTTCTGTGGTCATAAAGTTGAGATAACCCTACTGATTCTGCCTACCTATGAAAGGGTGGTCTATATCGTAGACCCATGTACAGCATATCTGGCTTTTCACGCTTTAACAATCAAGATTGATTAAGAGTTAGACATGTGGCTTCCTACTGCACCCCAAACACTATTCCCTAGCTTTTCACCATAAATGTTAGGCAAGCTAGTGATGCTCTCTCTTTCTATTAGGATTGATAACCTGGAAAGATATAAAGCAGAAATCCTATAAATTATTTTGCCAACCATGTTGCTAAGAACTATGTGAAAGGGGAGTAGGAGGCAGAAGAAGGAGAGGAGATGAGAAGGGAGAAAAGAGGGAGGGAGGATTAAAGGGAGGGATAAAGAGAGAGAGAGAGAGAGAGAGAGAGAGAGAGAAAGAGAGAGAGAGAGACTTTCTCACATCATTCTGCATCAACCTTGAGATGGTGTGCTTTATTTGTATAGAAATTCATTCTGCAAATGCACATTTTACCTTCTAAGAGAAGTTATTTTGGTTAAAAATTTTAATCATTTATAAATGTACTTTAAATATTAAAAATAACTATGAATCCATTCATTTATAGATTCATAATTTCTAAAATCAGTGGTACATTGGAGCGACTTTATTAAAATAACACGTTGTGGTTTAGTTTTTAAGGTCTTTCCTATTAATAGCTGGTGTAGTTTACAAAGTGTGCTGTGAATTTCTTGTGTTAGCAGTAACATTAGCATTGGAACGAGTGGATAATTTTTATGCTCAGAATCACCTCTGGAGCAGGAGAGCCACTTGGCTTAAGAATCACCCAGAAGTCAACACCACTGTGAAAATCATAACATAGATGAACTGAGACTATTCCAAGGTGTTAATCAAGGCAAGTGCTTCACTAAGCTGCTGGATTTCAGCCCCGACAGCCCCTCGACAGTCCCTCAAGTATCTGCAGTGTGGCTCTCTACACCTCACCACCTCTTGGTGACAAGGGATTTAGGACAATTATGGTGAAGATATCAAAAGAAGAGGATTTTTTTTTAAAAATGCAAGAAAGGTGGCTGGTTGTAGTGATGTGTGAGATTAAACACTCATTTTTACAAGTGCATAAAACCCAGGATCTCTGTCTTATTAGAAGCTTCCAAGGGACATGCCTTCACCTAGAAATATGCTGGGAATTATGATTTTCATCTCTCCCTCAGGTGTTTACTGAGTTTTTATTGAGTGTTAGATCTGAATAGAAAGACATGTCATTATAGAAATAGAAATCCATCTCTGATGCTATGAAATCCTAATTCTGGAGAAGGCAATTGAAAAAGAAATAAGTGAATGTAAAATATGCCCAATGGTCTGTCCCTGGTTCTCCACCTTCCCAATACTGTGATCCTTTACTATGGTTCTTCATGTTGTGGTGACCACCAAACTACAGAATTATTTTTGTTGCTACTTTATTACTGAAATTCTGTTACTGTTATGAATCATAATACAAATATATGATATGCGGAATATCTAATAGGTGACCCCCAAGTGGATTATGACCAGCAGGTTGAGAAGCACTGGTTCATGTGTTATTCAATGACATAGCACAGAGGAGAGAATGGTTTTGGAGGAACAGAGTTTTGGGAAGGTCTTGCAAAGAATTGAGTGGGCAAAACACTGATATATCTTTGGAGGGTTTCAAGAAAGTGAGGGGAATATAGGAATAACTGGAATGCCTAACAAGCAGCAAAACAATTCAACATGACTGGAAAAGAATGAAAATTGGTAAGGTAATAGGAAATGATGGAAGAAAAGTAGCAGGAACCAGAACATGAATCTTGGAACACATATGCCAAAGTCATCAGGGAAAGACCATCAGGCCTTAACTTTATACAAAGTGCTGTAGGGAATTAAGGAATTCTGAAAGCAGGAGAAATGTCTTCCTTAGAGAACATAACAATTTAGATATCCAATACCAAATGGTCAGCACTAAAAAATCATATAAGTAGCATTATACAGATTCATTTTACTTAGTAATATACATGTATATACAAATATGCATGTAGCAACAATTAATGAAAGAAAGGCCAGGGATTTGAAAGAGGGCAAGAAAGGGGCAGGCATATGGAAGAGTTGGGAGGAAGCGAAAGAAAGAGAAATAATATAATTATATCATAATCTCAAAAGTAAATGAATAGTGAAGAAGAAGAGGAGGAGGAGGATCATGAGGATGAGGAAAAGGAGGAGGAGGAGGAAGAGGAAGAAGGAGAGGAGGAGGAAGAGCAGGAGGACGTGGAGTGGATTTTTAATCAGAGTAGCATAGAAGGTGTTGAAAGAGGCTTGACAGCTCCTCCTTTATCTAATAATATAATATGGTTACCTATTTCACACTTGGAGCTTTGATGAAATATATATGCATATAACTATATGAACACACACACACACACACACACACACACACACACACACACACACACACACACACACACACACACACACAGATTCTCCAAACAGGATAGGTCCATGGGGATTCTGGGCTTGCAGGACACTGAAACTGCTGTCTGCAAATGAAGCAGCAAAAAGTGTGACTGGGCACTGCAAACATCCTTTCTACTCATGCCAGATCCACTGTCCCACCTAGAACGCACCTCTACAGAATAAGAGTTTCACGATACAAGGAGTTGAGTATTAAAGAGAGTGCAAGGTGATCACGCAGGTTTTATGTACATAAAAAATCCTCATATTTATCTCCCATTTCATCACTCACTCTCATCTGTTCTACTAAAATTCAGCATATTTATTGGCTGTGTCTTGGCTCTCAGGTGGCAAAGGGTAGGGCTTACAATGCTTCAAGTTATAAGCTAAGCCTCCAATCTTATTACAATATTGACAATAAGAATTTGAATTTATTCAAGGAGCTCTAATGCAAAATAATAGGACTTCTGTAGCAATATTGTTTTGTATCCTTGAAAGCTGCTGAGATGGTACACCTCTCTAGTGTTCTAAGTATTCATGGACACACAGACATTCATATGTAAAATCATGTGAGGTTATGTTGACAGACTTGAATATGGTAAGGAAATCATATAATTCCAATTTCCTCCGTCTTCCCTGCTATACTTTCTTATTTTTCTCTCTCTTTAATTTTTTTGTTTCCCTCACTAGTGATATTGTCTTAGAAAATTGAATCTTTTCAAACACTGTAAATGATGTAGTTCTGTTCTGTTTTTGATTCCTTAACCTAAAGCACCAGTCTGACCTCAGGCACCCAATAAAAATGTGCCTTCAGGACAAAGATGCATTTGACAGGGCCTGCAGACTGACGGGCTACCCATTAATAGAATTTCTTCCTCAGCAGTAATAGCTATTTTTAAGTCAGTTTTTCCCATCCTATTTTTAAATTTTTTATATAAACATAATATGCTTAAACATTTTACAATAAATCATATGACTTAAAATCAGTGTGCACATTTAATTTAATAGTGTTGCAGGTGCATTCATATTGGAGGGGAACACATAAGGCAATTTAATACAGACTTGAAAACATTCTATGGGTATTGAAAGAAGTGAGTAATTAAAAGGAAACACATGGCATCCTGTTTCTGATTCTACATGATAGCACTCCCATACACATATAATCCAACTCATTACTCAGAATTAGAAGTATTTACAACATGTCTGTCTTTTTTATTACACTGTGAATACCCTGTGTGCACAGATTCTGTCCTATTCGATTGTAAACCAGGAATAATATGTGAAGAACTAATTTTAGTTCCTTAATACAGGGCACAGAGTTCTTGCATCCTAAAAGAATAAAGCACTGTTTCTTATTTCAAGGACTGTAATTTTAGTTGAGCTTTCGAAAGTATACTTCAATATTTATATGACATTGTTTATACAGTGCTCTACTTTTAGGTTGATTTATGTGAAAAAACACATCCAGAGTTTCTATAAAATTTAAGAATACACATGCAGTGTCTTAGACATTTTATATTTGTTTTAACAGTTACTTTTAGTCCTTAAAAATCTCCAAATACATTTTTTCCAATACTAACATTTGCTAAGGGTTTGAAAGATGCACAACAAACTGTTCTTACAACACTGCCCCATTTGTTCCTTCTTGACACTGCTTAGTCGAAGTGTGTCCCTACTAGCAAGTCTAACTTTCCCAACACTCGTGGCACTGCCAAAGAACCAGAGCAAAGTTTAAAGCAGAGTTATACGAGCGGAATTTTATAATTATATTAGCACCTGGCCAATTGCATTTATCAAATCTGATACCTCTGGGTTGGAAGGCAACAGAGGGATATCTAGTACGACATCTCTCTTATTGCATGGATTTTTACATACCAGTTCTGACAAATTTATTAAAATTTATCTTTTGGTTTCAGGCTCTGAACGTAGATTCAAAGGTGTATGCCATGAAATGGGAAGAAATGGGCTCCTGCATGATACCATAAAGTGTCTCTAAGGATAGCAATTTCAGTAATCTCAATTAGCTACATGAGCACCAAATTTCAGAATTATTACTTTTTAAATGACCTTTTTCTTTCAGGAGTTTGGAGAACTTTGTCTTTTTTAATGTATCCGGCTACAAAATGACAGATGTAAGAGCACTGAATGTAACCAGGAATTTACTTTATCAATATGCTAGTGACCTAAGGAAGAAGTGCGTAATATAAAACTCCCCAATGACTGCGTATCTATCAAGATATAAGACCTAAGTACCAGCTATATTTTTTAGACCTTTCATGATCTCAGACACATATGGTATCTTCAGAGGATTTATAGTTTCAGGATAAACAAGTAGTTAAACAAGCTATTCTATAGTTATTGCTATGCTATGGCATATATATATATGCATTAGAAACACATACATAATTCAGAGACACCACGATCAACCTGGATGATAAATAGATGAGTCTGAAGAAGCACAAATTGCCACTGAGAGAACCGAAAGCAGCATGTTTGATGGTTCTATGACAAGAGACACCAGAGCAAGCTAAAGGAGACAGAAATCATGAGGACAGCAAAACAAAATGGTGTGATTCATAGCGGAACAGTGAACTCGATTGGCAAGGTGGTCATGGGTCTGATGCTACAGGACCTCATAAATTCTATAGGGAATTTGATACTTAGTGTAAATAAAGTGGGAGATGTTGAAAATTTGTGTAAGTTGATGACAGAGAGCAGTGTGAATTGCACTGTGCATGGAAGAAATGCTTTCTTTGAGCACATACTTGCTGGCCCAGAAAAACAGCTCTTCCACACACGAGAACACAGAGAACTCACAGGGAAATTGTTGGAAGCTCATATTGGATTCAGTGTGATTATCTGAACATTGGAAACAGGCAAAAATACAAATAAGGGACGTTTTTGTTTGAGTTCTGCTGTTGTTGGAACGACATTTTATCACCACTGAAGTAGATGTTAACTAGGTGTGGCTAAGCAGAAATGTATTGCCCTGGGCTCTGATGACCACACTGAGGAACGAAGTGGAAGATTACGATTGAACATACCAAGGGCGGATCTCTCTTTCTGAGGTAGATACGGAGCTGGACAGACGTACAGTGAGCACTACGTTCACATGCAGTCCACCTTTTCCTCTCGACAGCCTTCAAGTAGCTCCAGTTTAAAAGCAAATGTCAAACTCTTCAAACATCCCACTGCATACTCACTCAGACAGCTTGCTTCTCAGGAAGATGGGCATTATAAATCTTACCATAGATCCTTGTGAACAGGGGAAGAACACGTACTTTAATTCTGTGAACTCTATCAGCATCATAAAGCAAATGCTGCTTTATGTCCAGAGGCTGTGCTGGTCTCATCTGGTATTTATTTCTACTGTCCCCCAAGCCTCTCAGAGACAATATGAATACCAAATGGAGACAGCAAATTGGACATTAAAGGATGTGGCCTCATGCAATTCTGCAAGAATGACTTTTCTCTGGGTTAACACTGAAGCAGATGTTACGATTCTGTGAAAGTTTTATTTGTAATTTTATGAGATTAGAAAAAAATTCCATATGGTATGTTCTCTTTGGTTTTCAGTAAGAATTAGATATAACCTAGAGAGGTAAGAAACAGAAGAGGAAAGATTATTTATTTTGGCTAATTCAGTTGCTAAGCAGACATATTATTTGTATGTTGGCTCCATAATAGCACATTTTGAATGTAGACCAGAGGTTTTTTTTTCCTCATTGTGTCAGATGACAGAGGTTGAGACACCTCACTAGTGGTTAGCCTTTCTGTGACGGAAAAGCCCTATCATGTCATTTTTACACTCCAAAGATGATTCTGTTTAGATAGTGTGAAGTGTCAGGAATGAAGCTTTCTGACAGCAGGGTGAACTGCTCTCACATTTAAGGAATTCTCACCAGAGGTGTTGGTAATCTCCCTCTATTTTCCCTTCTTCAGATAACCTGTTTGAAGATAAAGCAGAGTGTAACCTGTGCCCTGTCAGCTTCCTGCAGAGTGTTAACTCAAAAAACCCCCATCAGTCACAGAGGACACCGTTTAACAAGTTCCTGGTGACCAGGAATGAGTTCCAGATCACTCTCCACACTGTCTAGCGGTCTTCTGCCACAGCCTCTATAGCTGTTTGTTCATTCCACAGAAGACAGTATCTAACTTCGTGACTGACGCTGTCCCTAACAAATTCTGGTATGATTGTGTACCTATAACTTAGATACATGGCAAATGGCTTAACAGACTTTGGTCGTTTCAGTAAAATAAGTACACTGTGGAGTCACCCTTAATCCATGTACTGTTTGCTACAGGGTTATTTACTTTTGATATAAAGGCTAACTCTAATTTTCTAAATGCTATGTTACTTCTTTTAAAACAAATTAAAATCTCCTCTCATTGCGTATTATGCATGTGTGTTGGGGTTACACATAGTGAACCAAATAGGAAAATCCTGCTTCTCATGAAAGTTGCAATCTTAGAATAAATGATTGGTTGAATTATCTCCTGGAAAGTATGGTGAACACTTTTGTTTCTCAATCAAGATTTGCTTTCAATTTTCCAGGAAAGCTTTATTTTGAATTGCATACAGTTTCAAGAAGTTTTCTGGTCCCCCTAAGCTGTATCTTGCACAGTCAATTGATCCTTGAGACATCTAAGATTGATCGAGCATTAATCACTGGTTTATGGAGGTCGTTCTTAGTATCTTTTGCTGTTGCCTTGCCTTAGACTGGATACAACACTGCAGCCAGTTGCCATATCTCCTGCATGGCTTCAATCTTGGACAACTTCTCGTGTTTCTTTTTCTTTCTTATCTTTTATAATTTTGACATTCTTGAAGGCTATTGGTCATACCTTGAAGAACGTCCTTCAACTTAAAATTGCTTGATATTTCCTTACAGTAAGACTGAGTTAGATATTTGAAGCAATGTGTAGAGAAAACATCTTATTTATTTACTGGATATTTTTTTATTTACATTTTAAATGCTATTCCCTTTCCAGGATTCTTTTCACCATTTTATTACAGTGTTATGATGTTAACATTTTATAACCGAAAAACCAATAACATTGAATTCATGTTTAGGATGAAACTGCTAGGTTCTGACTCCATGAAGCTATTATTCCTCCCTTTGTATGATAACTCTTATCTTTGAAATTGGATCACTTACTATAAACTCCATGCAAGAGTAAAAGCATTGAGCTTCACTTCCTACAAGGGGAGGAAGAAGTATTCTGTTACAAAGAATGTTGCGATGATGCTAAAATATCACAGTAATTAATAAAAAATCTTTCTGAGAACACGCACGCCTTCTTTGTCTCTTTAATGTGGCCTCCTTCAGGGAATTTCGCCAGTTATTGCCACAGAGTTGAAATAGTGATATTTGTATTTCTCTCACTCATTTGACATTTATTAACTATAATGTGTAAACTTTAACTCCTCAAGGAAAGCTGCTCTGTTTTTCCAGTTTGTTATTTAATCAGATCTTTGTTGGTATATATATATATATGTGTGTGTGTGTGTGTGTGTGTGTGTGTTGTTGTTGTTGTTGTTGTCATTGTTGTTCTTTGGATTCTGGTCTAACCTTATTTTTATGTATTTTAGTGTTCAGTTTGCTCCAATTGTCACCATTCTTGCTTTGCCAGATATTCTGCTGTTGTTGGCCAAAAGTGCAACCCTGTCATTGGCTGCTGTGAATATTTTTGCTTTGTCTGTCAGGGGGATTTCCTTGTAGACTATGCTATACGAAGGTCTCTGATTAGTGAGCTAGGGAAAGAACGCTGGAGGAATGGCACTGTTCTCACTTTGAGAATTACTCACATGTGTATTTTAAACCATCAATAGCGTTTTGCTGAGCACAAGTGATAGCCGTAGCAAAGGACATAGGCAGCAGTCACGTTGTTGAATGTGTTTATACGTTACTAACAACCATGCATTTCCTTAAGTAATACACCGCACATTCATCAATTACTTCATTCCTCAAAACTTCTGTGCGAGCCTAGTAAAATGTCCTATAAACAAGTCTGATTAACAATTACATGTTGAACTTTATCGGTGTGCTCTGCTGTGTTCACTTTGTCCTGGAAAGCAATGAAGGCTACATCTCTTACATGAATGGAGATATAGTATTTGTGCCAGATGACACATACTCTTGGATTGCTATGATCGCTGGGAAGTACAGTGGAGAAAAAGAGAAACAACCAGACAAACAGACATCAACACTGTTTACAGTAGCAAAGCGAAGTAAGATAAGGAACTCTCCAGAACAACCCAGGAAAGGATCAGGTTGAACTCCTCCTGGGGCAATTACTCCGCGTGTAGAAGCACTATCATCCCACTGACAGGCAGTCCACCTGAGAGGTCAGCACCACGGCTCAAGACAAAGAGGGACTTAAAATATACACTGTGGTTCAGTATTAGACATCCTTTAAGAATACATTTAAGAAGACTTTTGAGATTATAATTAGAACACGTGTTCTTTTCTCACTCCAAACCATTCCATGTATCCTGCCCCTCCCAGTCCTATTTAAAATTTATGTCCTCTTCTTTATGGTTTGTTATATATATCCACATATGTTTATATAACATGTCTTATATCATGTATATGATATATTATGTTACGAATCATATGTAACACATTATATGCATTTATATATCTATGTGTATGTTATACATGTGTTATATAAATGTGTACGTGTATATATTCTATATTCCTTAGTACACAAATATAGTTTATTTAGTCTGTATGATATTACTTGTATGTATATATTGTCAGGACTGACCCTTTGGTGTTAGATAACCAACTGACATGCTCTTATCTAGGGCTGGCTATTTGTCCTGATCTCAGTATTCCTTAGTTGCTTGTATCTCTTATTCACATTAGCATGCCTCTTGGTGTAATTCCTGTTCAGGTCATGTGAAGGCAGCCATGTTGGTGCTACTTCATAGATGTATCTTCTGAAATAGAAGACCGAGTCTCACAGTAAACTCTCTGGCTCTTACAATCATTGTACTCCATCTTCTACAAAGGTACCTGAGCCTTAGACAGGAGGTGTGTTGTAGATGTATCAGATGCATTAGAACTGTGATTCACAACTCTGCGGTTTGAACAACTTTGGTTTTCTGTAATGCTTTTTTATTATCTATTATCTATTGCAAAGAGAAGTTTCATAGGGAATGAGGACTACACTTATCTGTAGGTATAAAGAATATATTTAGAATGTATTTAGGGATTATGCTGGTTGAGAAAAGTGACAGTTTTAGGTTCTCCTCCAAGATTCTTAACTTTGCTAGCCCTGCATGCCTGGTTGGCTACGTTTCCAGCACCAGGTGTGCTTCTCCTCTTGTTGATCATGTCTTAAATTCAATCATGGAACTGGTGATTACCACCAAGGTTTGTGTGCTAAAACTTCACTCTTAGGGTTGTTGTGCAATGCTGGTCATTTTTATGATGCATAAACATCATCCCTGGGTAAGATGCTTGGTTATTTCCCTATTTGGCAGCTTGCGTGGCATCTTCTTTTATCATAAAAGCTAGTATTCAAAAAGGAGGATTTCAGGTCTCATCAGGCTCAGGAGGCCACTGGGAGAGTGGGTGAGAGTGCTCTTGCCAGAGAATTTGAGAATATACCTCTTCTATGTCTAATAATATACACTGTGTATTATAATATGGTGTAATACATTCCATTTATTTATTATAATGGCTGGGTCAGAAAAACCACATTTTAATGCAGAGCACCATAAAGATAAGCCCCTTAGGTATCTGATTAGAAAACAAGATATCACAAGAAACCGCCTCCTGAGCATCATGAAGGAAGAGAGGAGAAGAAACCACTTACACAAAAGTTAAGCTCTCTAAATATATAAGGGGTTTTCATTCGGCTCTATACATACTCAGTGTCTCTCATAAGACCCATTCCAAATGTAATGTTCACAGCATTGATACAGTTGGGCTATTTCACCTTCCTCTGCCTGCTCACCCTCCTCAAATACTAATCTTTATCTCAAAGTATTTTGACTCTCAGAAATCTGACTGTCTGTCTGTTATCCATCTACCTATCTATCTATCTATCTATCTATCTATCTATCTATCTATCTATCTTCTATCATATCTTCTACATATCCATTAAGCTAGCTCTCTATACTTTTTGCTTATTATACTATCATCATTATCTTTGTTTTTTTACTGTTTATTCTTATTCAGAATGATGATGAGTAAAATTGTGATCTTTTAAATTCATCATTATCATCATCATCATCATCATCATAATCTCCAGTTTTATAATCCTAGATTATAGAAATTTTGTTTTTATTTCCTGATTGGTTCTCTTGAAACTGACATTGAATTTGCTTTAAACTGAGTATGAATCATGCTTCTGATGATACTTGCCTGTGTCTGAAGTGTCAGTATAATCACAGATGCTTACCCTCTCTCTGGTTTTATGAGGTACGGGGTATTGAGCTCAAGGCTTTATGCTATGCAATCACATTGTCAGCTGTGCTGCACCCTCAACTCAGATTATTTATAAAAGAACTAGACATTGTTCTTCATTTCACATCATGTTGAGTTTCGTTCTTTATATTTTACTATTAGAAATACCTTCTTGCCCTATTCATAATAAAAAAGTAATTCCTCAAAAATAAAACAAAACAAAGTACAGTCAGACTAATCTATAAACAACAACGAGAGACATATTAACAGCCTCCTCTTTAAATTACAGCTGCTGCTTTGGGAGGTCTGGCTTGTAAGGAGTCTACTTATCTAATGAAGTAGCTTTCATAAATTGTGACTTAACATTTTCCAGGAATCTGGCTAAGTTTCATAACTGACACACATCTTATTACTCTTAAGTGAAATTTCAAGGATACGGACATTTGCCTGGTTTTGATCACGTAACCTCAATTTCAAACAGTCACATTTAGATTATGGGGGTTTAAATTACAAATTTTATTTAATCTATCAATGCCACAATGATAAGAAGCCTATAAATATAAGCAGAAAACATATTAGAATAAGATTTGTATTCTAAGACTGCATTTGTAGGGAAACTCCAGGAACAACTGCTCTTTGCATTCAGTTCTGTATGGGGGATTTCTCTGATAATAAGAAATACCACTACATCAAAACTAATATTTTTCTTAACATAGCAGAAGAAATGTTAACCCACAACTTACACTGGAAGAGAAACAACCCATTTACTATTCTATAAAAAATTCTTATGTAACATTGCTTAGTTGATAGTATGGTAATCTAAAAGAGGATTTTAAAAAGAACTTAGATGCTTGAGACAGTGAAAAAAGAATAGGAAAATGTTCACAATATGATTTTTCTTCTTAGAGTCTGCTGATATCTACTCTTTTTGTTCCATAAACCTGACCTCAAAAACAGTTTAAAAAGTTGTCCTTGTAAGACAACTAAACCTCCTTTGGAGATATAAACATAATAAAATCTTAAAAATGGATTGTTCTTGAATCCTCTCATTATTCATGATGGATCATGGTATTGCATGTTAAACTATAAAATTAAGGCATGGTGGTCAATTGCAAACAAAACACAAGCTCATGAAAATGCCAATTTCACATATTTTAAAGTATACATATATTGCCATCCAAGTGACACACCTGCCTCAGCAGCACGCGTGTCCCCAAGAATGCTTGTCCTTGCCTTTGAGCACTGGTCTCTGAAGGCCAACTCATCTGAAGCACTAAGGGGTTCTAACTGATCTTTGCTTTCACTTTCCTACTCTTCAGTTCAATATTGACACTCCTTCTAGACGACAGGCAACCTGTTCCATCATTTCCTTTACCCATAAGTCTGTGATGGTTTCTGAGTCACCAATAGTAACAATAACGCATACAAATGGAAAAGGGCCAGTGAAATTCAATTTGTCCTCCTGCTTTCCACTGATGTCCTTCACCGTTCACAACCTCATCTGCGATCCCCTACTATTTTTATGTCATCTCTTGGACTTGTCGCTTTATTGCAACTTTTGTTCTCTCTGTACTTTATTTTATATTTAATCTTAATCCCATTTTCCCAATTATCTTTATTTCTAAATAAAGTTGAAGAGCTACCCCGTGTTTTTCCAGTGCTGAGTGCTGAACCCCGCACCTTAGGGATACCGAGTTGTTTATGTGAAGCCAATCTTCTATCTCCTAGAAAGTTCCAGAACCTCACTAAGCCCTTCTTTGAAACTTTCAACTTTCATTTCAGCCTTTTGAAAATAATCTAATAATCTAATGGCTTTCACTAATTACTTGGAGGAGAAAACTATTTATAAGCTATAAAGAGTGCTGCTGTTTTGCTCCTCACAGCATGCTCAGTGTACATAATATGCAGGACCAAGAGATAAGGACCTTGGAGGAGTGTTTGACTACTTCCCCTACGTTTCTGATACCTAGAGGTTGGGCAATTGAGATGTTTGCTCTGAATGTGGATAGTACTTACTGGAGACCCTGCTTGATTTTTACGGTAGAGCTTGCCAACAACTCCTGTCTCCCACCTGGGATTCCATGGATCTTGTATGTAGAAAAAGAGTGTCTTGCATTGTTGATAGAAGTAATTGGTCTGTGATCCTAGCATGTGTATCTGAGAGAACTGTAGGGGCAGCAGCCATATTCATCTGGCCATTTTTTGCAATCATCTTTTGTCTGATCATAGAGAAAGCAAGTAAAGTGATCATAATACTTAGATGGGATAATTGATACAGGGACGACAGCAATTTGGGTTGGTTCCTGGCATCCAGCCATAAAGTAGTTTCTGGACTCTATTTGGAAAGACTGTTATCTGGGGGTTTCTTGAACCTTGAATCTCCAGATGTAAGAGCTACCCTGGGTGGAAACAAACAGTGGGGGGAGAATGAGAAGCCCAGGCATAATCCAGTGTTGTTGAGTGTAGCTGATGGAGTGGAGTTTCATTCTCTGGAATTGGGGAGAAGGTGGGTGGTCTTGACATCTTCTGGAGCTTAACAGAGCACGGTCCCCTTAGAGTCAATGTGTATGAAGAATGTTTAGGTGGAGGGGTAAAAGGTTTGAGGTGGGACAGGTGGACCCAGTCCCTCAAGTTTAGCAGCTATAGATGTCAATGACCTTAAAAGGGCCCTGTCATTTAGGAGTGAGGGGCGAGGGCCAATGATCTGGAGAGCATAGAAGAACTTGGTCTCCAATGACTGGGGCCTAATGCTGCTTCATATAAGGGATGAGAAATGAGAGAAAAGGAAGGAATCCAGGAACATAATTCCAGGAACATAAAAAAAAAAACAAAAAACAAAAACAAACAAACAAAAACAAACAAACAAACTACTATTCCTAGAAATCTTCTTTGTAGAAGGAACAGTTAGAGACTGAATTAATTTTTTTTCGATTTAAGGTAATAGATAGCCTTGTAGGTTGGGGTAATTGTTAGTCCCAAATAGGTGACCTGAGGAGTGGGCAGTTGGACTTTAGAAGGTAAGACCCTGTCTAATTTTGAAGGAGAGGCTACAAAGAAGAAGATCATCTACATAAAGCATGATCTTGGATTTAGGGAAAGAAAGGGACAGTAAGTCAGAAGCTCGGGCCTGGACAAATAGGTGTGAGCTGTCCTGGAATCCCTGAGGTAGAACAGTCCAGGTAAGTTGGGTAGAGCAGTGGGTATCAGGTTCTGTCCAGGTAAAGGCAAATATGTCCTGTGATGGGACATCTACAGGGACAGAGAAAAAAATGTACCCTTGAGATCTAGGACTGAGAAATGGGAAGTTCCTGAGGGTAAAAAGAAGTGTGTAAAGGTTAGCCACAGTAGGATGGAGAGGAACCACTGTAGAATTAACATTCCTGAGTTTTTGAACCAGGCGATAGGTTTCATTAGACTTCTTAACTGCTAGTATAGGGGTGTTAAAGGGGGAAGAGGTAGGGTGAAGGAGTTCTTTTTTCTTAAGAGGTCAGAAATGATAGAATTAAGTCCCATGAGACTCTGGAGAGAGAGGGGGTATTAAGCTTGGGTTATGTACTTGGGAGAATCCAATAATAGGATGGCAACAGGAGAATGATGTTTAGCAACAGAGGGGTTCTGGATGTACCAGACTTGGGGTCTATCTGAGAAGCTGGTAAAGGAAGCAATGTTAGTGTTAGTAGGTTGACTGGCAAGAAGAAGGAGCAGAGGGGCTGCTGGCGAGCTTGGGTTTAGGCAAATGGGTGGAGCAAAGGAAATGGAGGCTCCCAACTTAGCTAGAAGATCCCTTCCCAATAAGGGCACAGGGCATGTTGGCACTACCAAAAAAGAATGGGTGAAAGGTACACCCCTAAAAATGCCATTAAGTGGTGGGAATTTATGAGGAAGATAAGGTTGTCCTTTAACCCTGACAATAGGAGAGTGAGAGAGAGAAATGGGTCCCCCAAACTTCGTTATGTCTGAGTAGGTGGTCCCAGTGCCCAAGAGGAAGGAGATGGGCCACCTACATACCATGATGACTACCCAGGGCTCCCTGCTAGTGGTGGTGGTGGTTGGGTCAAGGGATCTTGTGTCCTTTCAGTTGTCCATAGCCAAGCCTAGGAGATCGGCAGGAGGGTTAACTGGGAGTGATGCTCCTCTGTCCTACACAACATGAGGGCAATCAACAGCCCAATATCCCTCCTGATGGCACCTAAGACATGACCCCTATGGCTTGCTGAAGTTAGGGCAAGTCCTCACCCAATGACCTTGTTGACCACATTTGTAGCAGGAGCCTGGTGGTCTCTGAGCCTTAGATGACCAGGAGTCCAGGGCAGTAGCTGGGGCTGGTCGGATATCCGTTGCTAACATATGGTACTTTTGTCTGTGAACCTTCTCATCACTTCCATAGTACACTCTGAAGGCCAGCGCCAAAACTTCTGCCTGTGGGGCCCCCTCTCTAGCTTTTTAAATTTGTCTTTCATGTTGGGGTAGCTCAGGGAAAAGAAATAGGTCATCAAGAGTTGCTTACATTCTGGGTTTTCTAAGTCCAGATTAGTCCATTGCAATAAAGCCTATGGGTCTAGTGTGTCATTAAGCGGTCATTTGGAGCCATTGTCTAATGGATACTGAGTCCAGATCTTATTGCAAAGGTGTATCAATTTTGATGCCTTGAAGTAGGGCATTAATTTCAGAGATTTGAAATTTTCTAGGAGACATCCCAGTGGAGACCCTGAAGGTACATTTGTTTCAGGTATGTTTGGAAAGAACAAATTACCCACTGGAGAGTTATTGAATTATTTGTGCTGGCGTCCCAGGAGAAATTCAATAACAGCACTCTGCCAGGCTGGGTGTCTGAGTTGTCACTTAAATTCCGGGAGGCTATATACAGGGACCACCAAAAAGCATCCCTATCCAGATTGAGAATTTCTAATTGGCTGCAAGAGCCTAGAGGGGGAGAGGAGTCAGGAACAGCTTTCGAGGGAACATTTGCCCAACAGTCTAAGTCTTATCTTGGACCTTGGCTGTGGAGGACCAACCTCCCACCCATAAAGGCTGGCCAGGCCTTATCTGGGAAATTAGGGGGCCTCCTTGCCAACTGGAGGAAAAAACCCTACCGATCTGCCTGTGTTTGTGTGAGGAGTTTAGCTGTCTGGTAGCAGGAAATGTGAAACAGAATGGTTGGGTGAAAGCCTGTCTAAGCGCCCCATTGTGGCAAGATGCAGTGGCCTGGAAGATGGTGTGGCAGTGATCTGCTATGGTAGCGGGCACAGTCGCAGGGAAGTCTACTCCCCATACAGGCCAGGCAGCCAATGTTGGGATAGAAATCGAGGTTCCTGTCTGGACAAATCACACCAGGCCAACATGGTCTCACATCGGGGAGGTTTATTGGAATGGTGGAAACAAGGCGGGTGTAAGAGAAGGAGAAAAGAGAGAGAAAAGAGGAAGGGGGCAGAAAAGGTCTGCCTTTTATTTGAAATGTGATGTTACTGCTCCCAGGTGAAGGTGGGAGCTGAACCAAAAGTATGCTGGGAATGCATAGCTGTTGCCATGGCAACAGATGTGTAGGTGATCAGGTGACATCACTGCTGGAGACAAAAACAGTTCTTGACACCAATAGCCCCACACACAGTAAGCAGGTCTTCCCAAGTCATTCACCATGTAAGTGCCCCATATGCTTGCCTGCAGGCCAGTTTAATAGAGTATTCATCAGGTGAAGTTTTAATTGTCAAAAAATAGCATAAAACTGGCTAGTAGAGTAATTGACTCCTTGCTATCTTGACAAACATATTACTAGTCAACTAGAACTTTTCTTATATGATCTTCCAAATGACTTTATGTTAATACCACCACAACGATATAAAATATTTCAAAATTTAAATTCTCAAAGTCTTTAATTTTCGAATGTTTTAAATTTAAATGGAATTACATCACTTCTCTACATTCTCCCTCCAGCTCCTTCCCTCCTCTTAATTAGCCTCCTTTTTGACTGGGTTGGAGAGATGGCTCAGTGGTTAAGAGCACTGACTGCTCTTCCAGAGGTCCTGAGTTCAATTCCCAGCAACCACATGGTGACTCACAACCATCTGTAATGGGATCTGATGCCCTCTTCTGGTGTGTCTGAAGGCAGCTACAGTACACTCAAAATAAATAAATAAATAAATAAGTCTTTTATTTTAAAAAAAGACTATCTCCACTCTCACGTTGTTAGCATCCTTTTCTTGCACACATGCGTGCACACACACCCAGACCACTGAGTCCATTTCTGTTGTTTGTGTGTAGAATATGTGTAGTTCCAGTTCCATTGAATCCCATTTTCTCCTTTGGCCTTCAGAGTTTGACCATTCTGCCCAGGCAAACCAAAAACAGGCAGGCTAAGTTTCTCTCTCCCAGCACCTAACAGTTGCCTATAGTTCTTTATTTGGAGGTGGGGCTCCATGAAAATTTCCCCCTTCCATGTTAGCATGTCCATCATTATTACCTTTGTTCTCACCTAGTTCTTGCATTGATCCTACCTACATGATTCCATCTCTCATTAATCTATTGTGGGGCAAGTCATATGGCGTGGGCAGTTCTGTGCCTTAGTCTTCATTTGCTGTTATGACTTTCAAGGTATAATTATGGTATTAATTATTCTAGGCCCTTAAAAGAAAGGAAAAGGAAGGAGGGCGGGGAGATAAGAAAACATCATAACAAAATTAGCCAAAACTCATATCTTCTAATATATTTGTTGACTAAATCTTCTAATGACTAGCTAGCATGAAATTGAACTCCTTGGTATTTAGTATTTAGTAAACCAATGTGAAATAAGGCATTTTCCTGTATCAATAGGAGGAAAAGCCCTTGGTCCTGTGAAGGCTTGTTTTCTCACTGAATGCCAGGGCATTGAGGTGGAAGTGGGTGGGTGGGAGTGGGAACATCCTCATAGAAGTAGGGAAAGGGTGGAAAGGGGATAATATTTGAAATGTACATACATAAAATATCAAAGAAAAATAAAATTAAAAAAGAAAAAAAAAGAAACACAGGAGAACACAGGTAAACAGTTAGAAGCCCTTAAAGAGGAAACACAAAAATTTCTTAAAGAATAACAGGAAAACACAACCAAACAATTGAAGGAATTGAACAAAACCACCCAGGATCTAAAGATGGAAATAGAAACAGTAAAAAAAAATCACAAAGGTAGACAACACTAAAATAAAGTAAAATGAAATTTGACAAGGCATCTTTATTAATTTAACTACTATATTATGTTCTCAAAGATAAAAAAGGCCTTTTACAAGTTTATAATTTCACACTTTAAGGTATTAAAATATTGCAAAATATTGCAAATATTAATTGGAATATATTAAAGAGATGTAATCTTAAACAAACTTTATTTAAAAATTAAAATCCTTCTCTGCAGAGATGATGAAAAGAATAAGATATGCAAAACAATGTATAAACTTTTAAAAAGTGTTGAATTTTAGATTTATGCTTTGATAAACGTCTTCTTAAATTGTTTGTATGTGAAGAGGCTTTGGGCAAATCAGATTGAAGTAAACAAACCCAGATGTACTTGATGCAGGAAGATTGGCATGTCCACCACAGGCAAAAGACTTCCCAGGTTTGTTACATCTGCTCCAAATCTGGTTCTCGAGATGCCTGAACTATGGATGTGGCCTGGGGAAGGCAGATTTAATTGTCCTTATAGAACACACAAGACCTTTTTTGGGATCAACTCTGAAAAGTAGTTAACCCTTGAGTCTTAAAAGAAGCTTCCATTTACAATTGATAGGGCTAGCAAAGGAAAGAAGAGTTTTCTAGGTGCAATGTCACTGGGTAAATCAACCACACTCCAGGGCAGGCCCTGTGATCAGGAGAAGTTGGACTACAAAGGACGAACGATGTTTTTTGTTGTTGTTATTGTTTTCCTTGTTTGTTGTTGTTATTGTTGTGTATATGTGTGTGTGCACTTCTTGTTTTGTTTTGATATTTATTTGTGCTATTTTGTGTGTGCGTGTAGTTTTTTTTTTTAGTTTGATTTGATTTTCCATTTTTTATGATTTTTTTTGAGAGAAGGGAAAGAGTATGAAGTTGGGGAGTAGGTAGGAGGTAGGTCGGGAGAAGTTTGAAAAAGGGAAATAATAGGACCAAGATACATTTTACAAAAAATATTAAAAATAAGAAGTTGAAGAGGATTTCAATGGCTGTTCAGGGACATATCTTTAGATGCAATTCTTAATGGTATATTAAATCATAAATGCTGTAGCAAAGGAATGTGGGTCAGCTGGAGTTCTTCCGATTCATCAGACTACATTGGTAATATTTTGCTAGATAGGTCATAATTCAAGGGAGTAGATACAGATGTCTATTAATGAATGGGACAGTTATATCTAGGGAATCTATGTTTTAGATGGATAAAATATATTAACCAGAGTTAACTTTAAAACGGGGATTACTATGCTCTATGCAAATTGAAGATTTCTGTAAGAAATTCTGAATGATACTTAACACTTAAATATAATTACATCATCTATAATATATAACATTTAAGACACTTTTTATACTCTACCTCTTAGGTTTCCAGGGGAGTAAATCACGGCCTAGAAATCATTTACAAACTAATAAGACACAAAATTATCTATAAGTTACAGCGCTTAGATATGTAAATTGGTCTAGACAAAAATTCAAAAACTCAGATTTTTATAGATACTCTATTACCAAGAATAGACAAACCAGTAATAAAACACTGAGTTTGAGGAAAATCTGGGAAAGGGTCTCCAGATTATGATATTTTGTCAATTGCTGACAAATAATTATGATGCAAAGTTCAATGCAATGTTTTGATATTATAATGTCCTCAAAGTTCCATGTGTTTCATGTTTTATTCCCAAAGGTGGTGATATTAGAAGGTAAATGAACCTTTGGTAGGAGCTACCATAATGTTTTAGGTCATTAAGGGCATGGCCACAAAGGGACCCTGGTCTTTTCTTGATCATGAAGTGGGCATCTGTGATGTACCATATGTTCACTTCTCATGATACACTGCTTATTTAAAGCTCCCAAAGGCCAGTAACAACTGGTCATGAACTGGAGCCTCTGAAACCATAGAAAATATAAATTTAATGTCTTTATAAGTTGGATCATTGAGGCACTGGTTCCAGTATCAGAAAACTGAAATAATGAGCACTAATTAATGTCCAGATTTGAAAATTTTCCTTGTTGTACATGTAGAATGCACAGAGTAAAGATATGCAGGGGAAATGTGAACCCAGTTGAAGCAGATGAAATGGCTTCAAAGGGGGTCTGGCATAAAGTATAAAAAACAGAGTCAGACTCTACTTTGTGTATTACTATATGAAATGCACATACCAAAATAGTTTCGTTGCTTGTATTTTCTACACAAGACTAGGAAATACTTCTGTCACAGATATCGTTTACTCAAGTGGTCATGTGAACAGAATAATTATTCAAATTTGGGGCAGATTTGAAAATGATAGTGGCTCTATTTATCAAAATAGAAATGAAGTGCACGTAGATAAGGGTTTTTCCCAGGCTTAACAGGTGTCACATTGTTCCAATGTTTTTCAAGTTGGATAGATGAAGGGCAAATGATTATTAGTGATATTAAGATCATAGACAACAGCAGTGAGATTACACATTTGCTCCAGACACACATCTTGTTCTTGAGAAGTTGTTTTAGTTGGATTGTTATGCCATCAAAATTCCAACCTGTCAGACCCATCATACAAATGGCAAGAGTCGATCTTCCATTCACTGCATTGGCAGCTGATACAGGATTGGCAGAAGGTTAAGGTGTTGGTGGTAAAGCTGAGTTCAGACTGGACTATATTATTTAGTATTGGTAGGATATGGCATACACCAGTGACAGATGTGATGTAAAATATAATTGCTTTCCTAGTTGCACCTGGTTTTAATAATGCAGCATGCTTCACATATGACAGACAGTCAATAAATATGCAGAAAATGAAATACAAGATGCTATCATACAAAAATCCCTAAAAGAAGTTATCCATGCTCTGCTACAACTATATAGAACATCTGTGACAAGGAACACACAGATCCAGAAGGACATACGGAGTCAATTTCACTAGTAGTTGTTACATCTTCTTGCTTAGATTATGATGACCTGAAGTCTGTCTCCTAGACTTTCTATCTTTCCTTTTTCCTTCTGAACTAAGAGTTTCTTTCTATTTTCAGTATTTGTTTGCATACTTCGTTTGCTCCAGGCAAACATCCCATTAATTCCAACACTCATACTACTATTTGCGAGTGGGAAGAAAAGTATATTACACATGTCTTGGGATAAAGCATGAACTTACTTTATGTCAGAATTAATAGTTAAGTCATACTATTTGTTTTCTCTTCCGGACAGTACATTAATGTCTTGATTCATGAGCTGTACTTATTACTGATAATAAATTTTCGTACCCTGTTTTGTTTGCTGCTATCTTTGCCTTGTCTCATTTATCACGTTTTAATCTGCTTTGTGAACAGTCTTTTCTGCCACTAAAATTTCAAGAAACCATTAAATAGAACTGTTTTCTAAGAAAATATACTGTGTCCTTCACTGACAGGCCACTTAAGTTTATAAAAATGCCTACTATATTCCTTTACTATCTCCCCTGTCCCTATTCTATCATTTGTTAGATTGTTAATCTAAACTTCTGTGTATATAATGTGTCTTTTAATCAGTCATTATTTGAAAGAACATTTTAAAAGTGTGCTATATATTCAAATTTGACATATAAAGGTTCATGTTTTCAACAGACAAATGCAGTTGCTAGTTTTAAGTATGGGTAACTCTTTTATCATTTTTTTGAAAACATATTGAATTCTCGTAGGGTGAGAGGAAATTAAAGAATAATTATGTCATCTAGACAATCATAAAAAAGATCAGTTTTATATTAAATATCTAAAACGTTAAAGAAGTATTTTATTTTATGGGTTTTTTACAAACATGTAGAAATAGACCTTGCCTCATTTGATACACGTACAACACGAGTCCTGCAATCAAGGAACATCATGGGAGATGAGACACAATGTTTATAAGAGTCAAAAGATAGAACATATGCTGTGAGATGGTGTCTCTTAGATATGACAGAGAAAAGCTTTACAAGGGTATTGCAAAATATGCTGCCTAAACAGAACCCAAATAAAGACATGACTAACATACATGATATCCTAGAAGAAAAAAAATCCTCATGAAGTCACACCCAGGACAAAAACCTATAGAAAATTAAGGAATGTTGAGAGCCAGAGAAATAATTCTCCCCAAGGATGTTCTCCCTAATTGGTTATCCAATACCAATTGGTCTTCCTGAAATCATATGCATTGTATCACTAATGGCCTAATCAGGTTATATTTAAATATTTAGGCATGTATTTGTGTATTTTTGTGTGTGTGTGTGTGTGTGTGTGTGTGTGTGTGTGTGTGTGTAGCAATACAAACAGTAATTTGGGGAGGAAGCAGGGAAAAGATTGAAGGAAAGAGAGGAAGAAAATGATGTAATTATATTTTAATTAAAAATTTAAAAATAAAAGTATAAACACATTAAAATAGAGGCTCTTGAGCTTTTGATAGTGTGAGAATGCTTTACATAAAGTAGCTGTAATTTTTGGAATGCAAAGAGATGTAACCAAATCAAGAGTAACATCGTAACTCAACGGTGTCAGTTCAAACACAAGCAACAGGACCACTGTTGCCAATACTCATTCTTTGAACCTAGCCCTTTTATCTTCTGGTGTATAGCTTCAATCCAGGGCCTCACATATGTTAGGCATGTGATTTGCCACTGACTACATTTCTAGCTTTGATATTAGCTATTTTTCACAATGACTGCTTTGAGCCAAGATATTTTTTATAAACATTTGCTACAGGTGTGTATTAGTGATTTCAGTAGGTGATTTAGCACAAGGAAAAGGGAAGTGATTATGTATGGAATTCAGGTTATTTAAACATTGGATGGTTGCAAATTAGAGACATTAAAAACAATCAAAAATAGAAACATTTATTATCACGGGAAGTTGGACTTTTAAATATTTTACTATGATCTAAGACAACAAAGAATTTATTGTTGCCTATGTCGTGGGTAATTATTAACATCAGGTGAACATTATTCAGCTAAATCAGTCTTCATAATGCTCTAAGGAGTCACGACCTCACAACATACAGCCTCCTGTACAAAGTAGAAAAATGCTTATACAAGTAGAAGAATGCATGGGTAAATTTCTTCTTGTATTGTGAAAAGCTATTCTGCATAGAGGGTCACTACGAGTCCTCCGGTGATTTTCAAACGTGTTATTTTCTGATAGAATAGAATATGTGGGCAAGAACTATGAAATGTCTTTAACACTTCCCTGAGTCATATTTCTTCTGTGGTCCATGAATTTTCTGGCATCAAGAATGAGGGTAGAAAAGAAAACAGAACACATATTTTTGTTTGTCATAAGATCTGCTAAGAGGCCACACTGATTTGACTGTGCATATTGCTAAGTATGAAAAAGGTATGCTCCTGTCACCTGTGTGAAATACTCTGTGTACTGGGAGACAATGACTCTTCAAGTCTGGAGTTTCTCTTTTTTTCTAATTAATTTGTTTAATCACTTTACATTCCTATTGCACCCTCCTCTCCTCTCCTCCCAGTCCCATCCTTAAAACCCCTTACCCCATTACCACCTCCACTTGTCCTCAGAGAAAGGGAAGTGCCCCTTGGGTTCCACCCCATCCTGGGACATCTAGTCCCAGGAGGACTGAACATTTCCTTTTGCACTGCAGCCCAACCAGGCAGTCCAGTTAAGAGAAGGGAGTCCAATGGCAGAGACGACCCACACTCAAATTGTTAGCTCACCCACATGAAGACAAGTCTGACACCTGCTGCAAATGTATAAGTAGCCTAGGTTCAGTCCTTGTGTGCTCTTTGATTGGTTGTTTAGTCTTCATGAACCATCATGGGCCCAGGTTAGTTGGCTTTATAGTTCTTATGCTGTCCTTGATCCTTCCCCCTTGCTCACCTCTACTTGCCACTATTCCACAAGATTCCTAGAGCTCTTGTGGGTCTCTGCCTCTTTTTCTACTTTCTGCTCGATGAAGTCTTTTAGGACAGTTATTTATTTATTTATTTATTTATTTATTTATTTATTTATTTATTTATTATCTTTATTAACTTGAGTATTTCTTATTTACATTTTGATTGTTATTCCCCTTCCCGGTTTCCGGGCCAACATCCCTCTCCCCTTCTTATAGGCTTCCCCTCCCCATCCTCCCCCCATTACCACCCTCCCCCCAACAATCACGTTCACTGGGGGTTCCGTCCTGGCAGGACCAAGGGCTTCCCCTTCCACTGGTGCTTTTACATGGCTATTCATTGCTACCTATGAGGTCGGAGCCCAGGGTCAGTCCATGTATAGTCTTTGGGTGGCGGCTTAGTCCCTGGAAGCTCTGGTTGGTTGGTCAGTTATGCTAGGTTTTTGTCTGCAAGCATAGCATAACAGAGTATCATTAATACTGTCATGGGATAGGTCTCTAGTTTGTTTTTCAAAAGGGGGATTTCTGAGAGGCAAAATGGCTGATGAGATTACTGTTACTTCCTCAAATATTTCTAGAATGTAAAATTAAAAAAAAAAGATGTATGTAGATGCAGAGAACTTTTACAGGCATAATTCGCAAGGTTGTCCTTTATAATATTATCCCACAAACTAAAAGGGCATGCTGGTAAACATCTTTAAACCTGGGAGGCTAAGGCAGAGGAATTGTGAGTTAGAAGTTAGCTTTGACTATGGAGTAAGGTCCTACTTCACAAACAAACAAAGAAACAAACAAACAAAAAAAAACAAAAAACAACCCCAAAATAAACAAAACAAAACCATGTTTTAAGCTTTCAAACACCGAATAAAGCAATGGAAGAAGACGTTAGAAGATGGAAAGACCTCCTATTCTCATAGATTTGTAGAACAAATAGGGTGAAACTTTCAATAGTATCACAAGCGGTCTACAAATTCAGAGCAATCCAATCAACATTCTACCTCAATTCTCAAAGAAATAGGAAAATATTCTTAAAATTTACATAGAATCACAAAAAATTATCAAGCAAATAATAATAACAGCAACAAAAATAATAAACTGTTGGAGTTTATTATACTTGAATACTTGAATTTTTAATTAATTAATTAATTAATTTTTACACTCCAGATTTTATTCCCATCCTGATCCACTCCATGAGGGTTCCACATCCCATCCCCCTCTCCTAGCACTCAGAGCTATGAGATTTCCTCATAGCACTGCTTCATTGTGTCCCATAAGTTTGGGTATGTTGTGCCTTCATTTTCATTAAATTCTAAAAAGTCTTTAATTTCTTTCTTTAGTTCTTCCTTGGGCAAGTTATTATTGAGTAGAGAATTGTTCAATTTCTATGTGTATATGAGCATTCTGTCATTTTTGTAGTTATTAAAGACCAGCCTTAGTTTGTGGTGATCTGATAAAATGCATGGGATTATTTCAATCTTCTTAGGTTTGTTGAGGCCTGTTTTGTGACCAAATTTGTGGTCAGTTTGGGAGAAGGCACCATGAGGTGCTGAAAAGAAGGTATATTCTTTTGTTTCAGGATGAAATGCTGTATAAAGATCGGTTAAATCCATTTGGTTCATAACTTTTGCTAGTTTCTCTATGTCTCTGTTTAGTTTCTGTTTCCATAATCTGTCCATTGATGAGAGTGGTATGTTGAAATCTCCCACTATAATTGTGTGAGGCACACTGTGTGCTTGGAGCTTTAGTAAGGTTTCTTTTACGAATGTATGTGCCCTTGTATTTGGAACATAGATATTCAGGATTGAGAGTTCATCTTGGTGGACTTTTGCTTTGATGAATATGAAGTGTACTTCCTTCTATTTTTGATAAGTTTTGGTTAAAAGTCAATTTTATTCGATATTAGAATGGCTACACTAGCTTATATCTTCAGACCATTTGTTTGGAAAAATTAGCCTTTTACTCTGTCTTTGTCTCTGAGGTGTGCTTCCTGGATGAAGCAAATGGTGACTCCTCTTTACATATCCAGTGTGTTAGTTTATGTCTTTTTTATTGAGGAATTGAATCCACTGATGTTAAAAGATATTAAGGAATAGTTAATGTTGTTTCCTTTTAATTTTGTTTTTAGAGGTGGAATTATGGTTGTGTGCCTCTCTTCCTTTGTGTTCAATGCAAGATTACTTTCTTGCTTTTTCTAGGGTATAATTTCCCTCCTTGTGTTAGAGTTTTCTATCTATTATCCTTTGTAGGGATGTATTTGTGGAAAGATATCATATAAATTTGGTTTTGTCATGGAATATCTTGCTTTCTCCATTTATTTTAATTGAGAGTTTTCCTGGATATAGTAGCCTAGGCTGGCATTTGTGTTCTCTTAGGGTCTGTATGACATCTGTCCAGGATCTTCTGGCTTTCTTAGTCTCTGGTGAGAAGTCTAGTGTTCTGATAGGTCTGCTTTTATATGTTACTTGAGCTTTCCCCCTTACTGCTTTTAATATTCTTTCTTTTGTGCATTTGGTATTTTGACTATTAAGTGATGGGTGGAATTTCTTTTCAGGTCCAATCTATTTGGAATTCTGTAGGCTTCTTGTATGTTTATGGGCATCTCTTTCTTTAGGTTAGTTTTCTTCTATAATTTTGTTGAAGGTATCTACTGGCTCTCTAAGTTGGAAGCCTTTACTCTCTTCTATTCTTATTATCCTTAGGTTTGATCTTCTCATTGTGTCCTGGATTTCTTCGATGTTTTGGATTGGGAGCTTTTTGTACTTTACTGTGGTTGGGGATTTAGCTCAGTAGTAGAGCACAAGGCCTTTGATTCGGTCCTCAGCTCTGAAAAAAACAAAGACAAAATAGCATTTTATCTTTTCTTTGATGGTTGTGTCAATGTTTTCTATGGTATCTTCTTCCCCTGAGATTCTTCTATCTCTTGTAGTCTGTTGGTGATGACATCTATGTCTTCATAGATAGACTCCTGATGTCTTTCCTAGGGTTTTATCTCCAGGGTTGACTCCCTTTGTGATTTCTTTATTGTTTCTATTTTTCATTTTTAAATCCTGGATGGTTTTGTTCAATTCCTCACCTGTTTGGTTGTGTTTAAGGGATTTAAGGGATTCTTTAAGGGATTTTTGTGCTTCCTCTTTAAGGGTTTCTACTTGTTTATCTGTGTTGTTCTGTATTTCCTTAAGGAAGTTATTTATATCCTTCTTAAAGTCCTCTATCATCATCATATGACATGTGCTTTTAAATCCAAATCTTTCTTTTTGGTCTGTTTGGATATTCAGTATCTACTTTGGTGCAAGAATTCGGCTCTGATGATGCCAATTAGTTTTGGTTTCTGTTGCTTAGTTTCCTGAGTTTGCCTCTCATCATCAGGTTGTCTCTGGCATCAGTTTGTCTTGCTGTCTCTGACAGTGGCTTGATCCTCCTGTAAGCTTGTGTGTCAGCAATCCTGTAGACCTGTTTTCTGTCACTGGGGTCTGAGTACAGAGAGCTGGGGGACACGGTCAGCTCTGGGTGCATGCAGAAACTGGAAGGGTCCTGTCCCAGACTGCTCATGTGTTTGTGTGTCCTGAGGCCTCCAGTTGTGTTGCTTGGAGCAGAAGAGTTGGTCTTACCTCTGTTCTCACGTGTGTCAGCACTCCTGGTGACTGGCTTTCAGCTCTGACTGCAGGCAGAAACCCAAAGAGTCCTGCCCCTGACTGCTCCTAGGTTCATATGCCCAGGGGGCTCAGAGGGTACTAAGTGGGTTCTTCTTGGGCCAGGGATGTGAGCAGAAATTGTTGTCTCCTCTGAGCATTAAGGATTGTCCACACTTCTGAAAGTTCAGATCTCTCCACCATGGGATTTGGGTACAGAGAGCTGTGGGACCTCTTCATCTCCAGGGTGGTGCAGGTAGCATCACCCACTTTCAGAGCCTAACAAAAATGTAAAACCTCCCCAGCTTATTCCATTTTCCAAGGAAACATACTCTTGGTAAGTTAAGGATGGATCCATTGAAACAAGCTTACCAATATGTTCATAATCAGGTAGACTCTGCAGTAATGTATGATTGCAGCACTCATTGAACTGGAGAAATTCTTAAACATAGTGTTATTTTACCTTCAGAGGAAGTAATAGAAACATATTTATTACATCATACTTTCTGTTGATGTTTGTAACAGAGACAGGACTTGATGAACACAATAACCTTTTGTAATTACTTTGAATCTGTACTAATATTTAGGTTATTAAATTGTACAGAATTTTAGAGCATAGCTTTCTTTTAGCCTTTCAGTTTAACGTTAGTTCTTAATATATATTCTATCAATATATCTAATAACTCATTTTAGTTACTTAGGATCTGGATTGAGCTTATTAATTTGAGAAAAGCTTTAAACCTTAACTCAATTTCAGACTTCCAATTAAGAATGCAGTTGTTGGCATATTCTACTATTGAATTTGTTAATTAGTTTGATGCACCAACATAGCAAATAATAGAATTTTAAATGTTGGTGGCTAGATTGCTTTAAATAGGAGCACATTCACTAAATTTAATTTGATTTTGTAAACAATTCAGATGTAGTCAGAAAAGACTAGAAATTCACTATATAAACATTTACTATAATTAAACATTTAATATACTTATTATATCAAACTTATCAATATAGTAAACCAAGTTCTATGTCATTTTAATAACCCAGACCATAATGCAGTTACTTCTATAGGATTAAAACTTTAAAAAATTGAACAGGTTTTGGACTGACTCGGTTTTTTTTGCTATGTGTCTCAGTTTAAGCTACTTGAGTATCTCTGAATAAATTATGGGGACCATATATGGATATGAGGATATGAGTGTGCTATATATATGTTCTCTGGACTGAAATTAGCTATACTTAAGCTACCTGTAAGTGGTCATGGGTAGGAAGCTTTTCAAGGAAGAATGGTTGACAAAGTCCCATGTTCTCTTCCACCTCTCTCTCATCCTTTCTCTCTCTTTTGTCTATAATGCCAGGCATAAAACAAATACAACATTTCTTCCATAAAACTTAGTATTCATTCTAACAAGAAATGCAGATGAAAGTGGGCAGCGATTATTGCAGCTATAATGAATGTGAAAAAAAGAATTTTTAACATGCTTTAGAATGCCTGTAGACTGGCCTATAGATGAAGACAGGAATCTCTTTGGAAAATATTGTTCAGAAATGCATTGGGTTCTTTAATAAATGTATTAACTATCTAGAAAAATAAGGTAATGTGGAAAAACTCATGAGGAAGAGAGGAATGGAACAAGGAGACTTGATAGAATGCTTGGGCTGTACAGAGGGTGGGAGGAAACAAGAGACAGAGCTTGGGGGATGGGGAAAGAGATAAGAGCCAGACCATGTCAAGTCTCGAACAATCAGGATGTGTGGCTTCTGGGGTTGTGTAACCCAAAGGAATGAAATTGATGATAGGAATTTTGTGCCACTGTGAAGTTGGGACAAGAAGATATGAAGGTGTCACAAAATTCGAAGACATCTGGACCTTTAAAAATGCTCCTGTATCCTTCCATGCCAGTGGTGTTGGAGCTTGTCTAGGGGTGCGATTATTCCAGAGACTGAGCTACTGATTAGAGTCTCTGCCCTCAGTTTTTCTCATCTTTGGTGCGTGTTATGTGGCAGTCATTCTATACTCTACACCCTCTTAAAGCATAGTCTTCTCGGCTTTCAAATCTTGAAAAACAGTAAAATAAAACAATAACCACTTTTATATATCCTTCTTTGCCATGACGCTAACATCTTTCCTTCCTTGTATCAGAAATCAAGCAACACCAGCTTTGGAAAACCTGGTATTCAGAACAGTTCAAGTTCAACCCATAGCAGCATTTCTTACTGTGGTTCTCTCACTGACTCTCATGTAATTACTAGTCATGCATTTGTGTGATGAAGCATATTCAGAACCAATCTCACTGAATTATAAATCCCAATGAAGCAATGAATGTAACTCTAAAGTGTGCCAATGTTAGAGAATAACTACAAATAACTAAATAACTATAAATCACTTTATGATTTGTTTTTAGGTTCTTCTGTTATTTACATGTGATGGTAATCTGTCTGTTTCAAGGGTTAATCTATCCTTGACTAGTTGTTCATGATTAGCATGCAATAGTATTTGTGGAAATGAATTAAATTAAGAAAAATAAATCAAGCCTGTTTTTAGAATGCTTGAAACCATGTAACTTTTATATATAATTTGATTAAGAGATCAAAGGAACAGAAAAACTATTTGAGTCATCTCCTTTTAAATTCCTCTCTTTGTAGACACATGCATTCATGACCTCTGTCCTTTCCTTAGAATCTCTCCATCCAAAAGATGCCTGCTGTTGCAACCCTGGAGGGGGACAAGACAGGAGGAAATGAGAGAAGGAGTCTCTGGGCCAAAGAGTAACCTCATCTCATACAGTCAGGACCAAGTGTTCTATGCTTCAGCTCTTAATTGTAAAAAATCTTACGATTTTCCTTTGTTGGCCAATGTGCTGTGCTATTTAATGCTAACTAGAACACACACACACACACACACACACACACACACACACACACACACACACACACACACACACACACACTTCTCATCTGAGAAACTCCGATGATGAGTCCCTGGCTCTAACCCTTGTGATCACAGCTTTGTGTTATCCTTTAACCTTCAGCTTGCACTTGAATAAACAACACAGCTAGGCCTCCAGCAGTAGCCGGTTAGAACTGCTTTGTGGCTGGTAGGAGTGGAGATCTCAGTGATACAAAAATATTCCTGGCATTTGAACTCAGTAGCTGTTGTACTCTTCTAGAAGGGAAATTTAAAGATGAGTTGACAGAGCTCCATGAGCAAACATCCCACCGGATGTTTTCTTAAAGCATTCTGAACAAAGTTGAACTGCCCTCTGGAAGGCAGCGCATATTCTTTTCCTCATTTATAATTTTTGGAATGATGCCAATCAAAAGAAATTTAGAGTTCGTTGGGGAAGAAGAGCAAATATAACAATACCCTACTTGTCCTTCATTCCCTAGAACTATCTAGTTCTTTTTTAAGTATCAGAGCAATCATTTTCTAGCATCTAAGGACAGCAGGAAACATCAGTGCCCTTTTATAGTGGTTGTACAATGAACAGAAAGGCTTTACTGCCCTGAGGTTAAGAGTCTTCCTGGAAGAGGGTTAGCTTCTTGGAGAATGTGTTGATGATTTCAGACTATACTCATTGCTAATTTTAACTCTGTAAAGAACGTCAGCATTACAAGGGAATCTTTGCTGGCTTAAACTTACACACTATTTAACAGATGCAGATTGTCTGGTAGAGTTTACATCTAAATACTAAAAGGCCTAAAGTTTCACTAAGTTTCGGGTAGTTAACATTCAATATCAGAAAATTGTATTTTGATTGCATTTATACATTTTTCTGCAGGCCAGTATAGCCTGCTGTGTATTGCAGAGCAGAAATAAAATAATTGCCAGCTACAGCACACTTCCAGAAGTAGCACATTAACTTAAGCATCCCAAGACCCTTTTCTCCCGGCTCAAGCATCACTCTTTTGCCCTGTGTTTGGGGCTGCTTGGGAATTCCTCTTTATCAGATTTGTGCCGCTCATTCTTATCCTCTTGTTTATACTGAATGTTCAGTGACTAGATCTCCTGTCTCTGAACCGATACCATTTAGAAATTCCCAGACACTGCTTTTGTGCCTGTGCTGCTATAATTCACAGACCTAGGTCATCTCCAGATTCTGTGCTTCAGGCTTTCCTCCCTAGAAGAAGAGCATGGCAGAGTCAGTCCACTTATAAAAATTAACAAAACGTACCATACAGGAAACTCAATAAATAAAAATGGGATTACACATAGAAAATGAACATAGCTTGCTTGTGTGTATGACTAAGGTAATGAGTATCATGAATCTACCAGCCAGAATAGCAAACAGGATTGGAACACTGATCTTGCTCTGAACTTCCCCCACCGCTGGCTATAACCACCAGCTTGACATCAATACCCACAATGCTCTTCTTCCTCACATTTCCTCTAAAATAAGCATGTCGAAAATGAATACAGTAATCATTGTCCATGAGTATTTTTAAACGTTTTTAAACAGAATAGGAGTATTATTTTCTTGGTACTTTCTTGGTTTTCTAAGCATTTTTGAGACTCATTGATTAGTGTTTAAAGACAAGATCAGGACACTGCACATTTACCATGGTTTATTTAGAATATTTAGACTATATTTTGCTAACATTTGACAATTTAATAAATTAATACAATGTATCTGGATCTTGTCTTCCCACTCCCATAAGTGGCATACTATTTTATTAGGTGCATTATTACTTTAAAGGGCATTCTTTCTGATGCCATTTGAGCTGGCTTTTCTCCCAGTTTAAGCATTCATTCAGCAGAATCATCCAGTTCTTTTTAAGCATCTCATCAATCATCTAATAATATGAATAATGCTGTTCTGAACATCCAGGTTCTGTGTAATTCTGAATGTGTGTTAAGAGTAAAAAAGATGGGGTAAAGTAAATGCAGTTACATTTGAACATAACTAATGTTTTCCAAAGAAGATGACAGTGTTTAGATGCCCACCAATAGTGAATATTTAGTGAATAGTGAACTCTCAATTAGAATTCTTTTTTTAATTATATTTTTAACTCTAATATAACATCTAAAACTTTTGCAACTCAGCTTAGTGTGAAATAGAATTTACTTTTACTACAGTAAAGTTTAGGTTAGTTTGTGTGTGTGTGTGTGTGTGTGTGTGTGTGTGTGTGTGTGTATGCATGCGTGTATACATGCATGTGAACATACAGATATGTCACATCCAAAGGAAACTTCCTTGATTAATATGTTAAAATTCAGAACTTTTAGATATTTATAGTCTTTATCCAAATTATTATTTATGTCTAAGCAACAATTTTCTTGTGGAAAACCCTTGAATGTAGCATTGTTTTTGGCAAAAATTTAAGAGACACCTGGTATTTCTTTTATTGGAAAATGAATCCGGGCACCTCAAGTCACTGCAGGAATAGGTACTTCCTTTCCAACTGAGGCCAGGCAAGAAAGCCCAGTTAGGGGAGCAGGATCCACAGGCATCCAACAGAGTCAGGGATAACCCCTGATCCAATTGTTGGGGGACTCACATGAAGACTAAGCTGCTCATATGCTACATATGTGCAGGGTACCTAGGTCCAGTAATTGTATGCTCTTTGATTGGTGGTTCAGTCTCTGGGAGCCCCCAAATGTTCAGGTTAGTTGACTCTGTTGGTCTTCTGTGGAGTCCCTCTCCCCTCCAGGTTCTTCCTTTCTCCCCCTACTCTTCCACAAGAAATCCTGAACGTGGTCTAATGTTTGATAGTGTGTCTTTGCATCTATTTCAATCAGCGACTGGGTGGAGACTCTCAGAGGACAGTTATGCTAGGCTCCTGTCTGTGAATCCAGGCTGATAGATATAAACATAGCCTGAGACACCAAGATCAATGAAGAAGGAAGGTGAGAAGTCAATGTGCCCATGTAGACCTTCTGAGGACAGCTTGACCCACCCCTGTCCCATAGTGGCAAGGATTGCTACTGAGTTCATTTATGTCCTTTCACATAGGGCATCTGTGTATCCTGGCCAGCGGTAACAAATATAGCTGTCAACAGTTTCTTAACATGTATTATTGTGACAAGGCTTACAGCCTCATTCATGCAGGGATCAGAAACACATTCATCCACTTCAAGTCACAATGCCTGCCTTGGTATCCAGGCACACAGAGTCAGGAGTATTCGTTGATTCCATCCTGGCACACAGCCTCATTGTGGCAAGGCAGACACTCACTGTGACAACTCTGTTGCCTGCCTGTGGATTCTGCTGCCTAACTGGGCTGTCTTATCTGGCCTCAGAGAGAGAGGATGTACCTAGTCTTGTGGTGACTTGAGGTGCCAGGGTGTGTCACTTCTCCAAAGGGGACCTCTCCCCTCTTACAGGTGAAGCGGAGGGGACTATGTGAGGGGGAACTGGGAGGAGAGGTGTGGCTAAAATTAGGATATAAAGTGAATAAATAAATAAATAAATAAATAAATAAATAAATAAATAAATAAATGGAAAAAAGAAAAATCCTCTGAACTTTTGAAGTCTTAATATTATGCAGCATCTTTTAGCTTCAGTTTTCACATGTCACTGAGCAGGAAAGACTGACTGACCAGGAAGCTTCAAGAGTCTGCTTGTCTCTACCCTCTAATGCTAGGGTAACAGATAAACACAGAAACATCCTGATTTTGTTCGTGGGTATGGTTTGTTATATATACTGTTGAAAACTCAGTTTTTTATGCATGCAGAATAAGACCTCTTACCTATTAGTCATCCCTAATGCTCCAACCTAGTGTTTTGTCAAACTTACCTTGCTCACTCATATTTCCTATTTAGAAAATGCCTATAGTAACTTTTCTTATTTTGTCCCCTGAGTTGACCTTTACTTTTGAACTTGTAGAACTATTTTTCAGTGTTTAGTCTTAATTCTTAAAATTATTATCTTACAAGGGCACATGCTCCACTATGTTCATAGCAGCCAAAGTTACAAGAAAGAACCTGGAAATAACCCAGATGTCTGTCAACAGAGGAATGGATAGAGAAAATGTGGTATGTTTACACTATGGAGTACTACTCACCTACTAAAACAATGACTTCATGAAATTCATAGGCAAATGGATGGAACTAGAAAATATCATCCTGAGTGAGGTACCCCATTCACAAAAAAAACCACACATAGTGTGTACTCCCTGATTAGCACAAAAGCTCGGATTACACAAGATATAATTCAGAAACCACATGAAGCTCAAGAAGAAGGTGACCAAAGTGTAGATGCTTTAGTCCTTCTTAGATGAGGGAACAAAAATATTCATAAGAGGAAATACAGAGACAAAGTTTGTAGCAGAGAGTGAAGGAATGGTCATCTAGAGCCTGCCCCACCTGGGGATCCAGCCTATGTACATACAGCCACCAAACCCACACAATATTGCTGATGCCAAGAAGTGTATGCTGATAGGAGCCTGATATAGCTGTCTTGTGAGAGGATATGCTAAAGCATGGCAAATACAGGAGTGGACACCTGCTGTCAACCATTGAACTGAGAATAGTGTCCCCACTGGGGGAGTTGGAGAGAGAACTAAAGGAACTGAAGGCGGTTGCAACCCCATAACAACAACAATACCAACCAACCAGAGATCCCAGGGACTAAACCACTACCCAAAGACTACATGTGGACAGACCCATGGCTCCAGCTGCATATGTAGCAGAGGATAGCCCTGTTGGGCACAAATGGGAAGAGAAGCCCTTGGTCCTGCCACGGCTGGACTCGCTACCCCCGTGTAGGGGATATCAGGGAAGGGAGGCAGAAAGGGATGGGTGGATGGGTGGGGGAACACCCTCATAGAAGAAGGGGGGAGGGAGGATGAGATAGAGGGTTTAGGGACAGGAACTAGAAAAGAGGATAACATTTGAAATGTAAATAAATAAAAATATCTTTGAGGTTTTAAGTGTTGTCCATTTAATCCATTTGCAAGTTTTTATGCACTTAGAAATTTCCATTTTCCTCTATGTATCATGGATGAATACTTTCCTTTCTGTTTTCCATTTCTCTGCAGTGTATTCCTACATCACATCTTTTCCCTTGGAGTGTGTGTGTGTGTGTGTGTGTGTGTGTGTGTGTGTGTGCTTTCCTACCTGCAAATATCACTGTTGCATTTAACTTTAAAATTGACTGTCTGTGTTAATAGAGCTCAACATTGATTAGATTTTCTTTTGCTTAGCATATCCTCATGCATCTGAATATTTTCTTTTTCTTTTTTTAATTTTTATCTCTATTAACTTGAGTATTTCTTATTTACATTTCGATTGTTATTCCCCTTCCCGGTTTCCGGGCCAACATCACCCTAACCCCTCCCCCTCCCCCTCCCCTTCTATATGGGTGTTCCCCTCCCAACCCTCCCCCATTGCCGCCCTACCCCCAACAGTCTAGTTCACTGGGGGTTCAGTCTTAGCAGGACCCAGGGCTTCCCCTTCCACTGGTGCTCTTACTAGGCTATTCATTGCAACCTATGAGGTTGGAACCCAGGGTCAGTCCATGTACAGTCTTTGAGTAGTGGCTTAGTCCCTGGAAGCTCTGGTTGCTTGGCATTGTTGTTTACATGGGGTCTCGGGCCCCTTCAAGTTCTTCCAGTCCTTTCTCTGATTCCTTCAACGAGGGTCCCGTTCTCAGTTCAGTGGTTTACTGCTGGCATTCGCCTATGTATTTGCTGTATTCTGGCTGTGTCTCTCAGGAGAGATCTACATCCGGTTCCTGTCGGCCTGCACTTCTTTGCTTCATCCATCTTATCTAATTGGGTGTCTGTATATGTATGGGCCACATGTGGGGCAGGCTCTGAATGGGTGTTCCTTCTGCCTCTGTTCTACACTTTGCCTCCCTATTCCCTGCCATGGGTATTCTTGTTCCCCTTTTAAAGAAGGAGTGAAGCATTCACATTTTGGTCATCCTTCTTAAGTTTCATGTGTTCTGTGCATCTAGGATTTGTTTCCATGGTGGTTTAATGAGAAAGTCTCATGAAAATTCATGTATTTGATCATCTGGTCCCATTCACAGTAATTTTTGAGAGCCACTCTCTTAAAATATTTTCTTATTCTTTCCTCATATAATACATCCTGACTTCAGTTCTCTGTCTCTCTCTATTTCTGTCTCTCTGTCTCTCTGTCTCTCTGTCTCTCTGTGTCTCTGTCTCTGTCTCTGTCTCTGTCTCTCTCTCTCTCTCTCTCTCTCTCTCTCTCTCTCTCTCTCTCACACACACACACACACAGTACAACAAGGTACAAGACCAGACATTGTTTTATGACTGTAGCAAAACAGCATTAGAAGTATTTCATTGATTGTTTTTGGCCAGTCTGAGAACTGAACTACTCAATTTGGGAAAGCTGGCTGCCTACGAAGCTTCAAAAAATTCTCCTCTATCACCCAATTCCTGGAATTACATGTGCACACCATCATGAACAGCTTCTCACACGGTATTGCAAGAAATACTCATGTATTCATACCCACACTAAAAACATTTTACTCAGTTATCTTCCCAGCTCCAGATGCATATTTTTGTAAATCATCATTCTTGATATTCACAGTTTTATTAACTGTGATATGATTAACATCTGTCAACCAAATGTTTTGTTCCCAAGGAGTTGGGAGCTGCTGTGGACCTATGAAAAGCAGAGCCTAATGGGACTCCTTAGGTCAATGGAGATGTGCCCTTAAGGGAATTATGGGGTGTCCACATCTTTCTGTTGCCCACATTATGTGCACCTTGTTTTGACACACTCTTGGTGATATCTTTTGGCATCCTTGCCAACAGACTGTTAGCATTGTCTAGTGGAGGTTCTATAGCCATGAGCTGAATTAATTCATCATCTTCCTTTGGTATGTTAATTGTCTCTAGTATTTTTTAGTGCAGTGTAACTGTGAATAAATTGGTCTTCCTAAAAGACTGAGAGTTAGGTCTTAAACTGCTCCTGGGCAATACTAATTTAGCATATTCTCTGTTCTGTTTCCTCCCCTGTAGTTCACTGTATCTAATCACTGTCTTCCATGTCATTAACTCTACATTAAATATTCTGTTCTTCAATGTTCCCATCATTATGTGCCCCAGCCTCAAAACTCTAGCTAATTTTCTTTCTTCTTTTTCTTTTACATTTTTATTGGATAATTTATGTTTGTACATTTCAAATGTTATCCCCTTTCCTTCCCTCTCCCATCTCCTTCCCCCTGCTTCTATAAGGATGCTCCCCCTCCCACCCATCCACTCTGAACACCCTGGCATTACCCAACACTGGGGAAAAGAGCCTTCACAGGCTTTTCCTCCTATTTATGCTGGTCAATGTCATCCTCTTCTACATATGGGGCTGGAGTCATGTGTCCCCATTGGTTGGTGATTTAGTTCCTGGAACTCTGGTGGGGTCTGATATTGTTCTTCCTATGGGTTGCAAACCCCTTCAGCTCCTTCAGTCCTTTCTCTAACTCCTCCAATGGGGTCCCTGTGCTCAGTCCAATGGTTAGCTGCAAGCATCCTCATTAGCTAATTTCCTTAAACTTATTTCCAGTTGATGTTCAGTTCTCTCTTAAAATGACTTTCTCTAAACATCTTATGAAGCTGCTCATGCATTTTTTTTGTTTTCATTATTTTACTAGTAAGGAACATTCTGATTGGCTATTATAAAATTGTGTTTGATTAGTTCTGTGTTCCCTTTTGATTTTAAGCTGGATAACAGCACTGGTGACGATGTTTCCAGATGCCCTCAGCGCTCTTTACAAGTCTGGCCCCACAGTTGTTCTCCTGCTGACTCTGTCTTCTTGTGGCTCTTTCTGGCATATTTTGAGATTTTTTTATTTAAATTTTAAATTAAACTGTTCTGCACCATTTTGCATGTAGAATTTCTGTGAAATCTCATGTTAAACACATTCCTTCAGATAGTGTCAGGGTTGGCTTTTTGAGGGTGTTGGTTTCCCCCTCCCAATATGGTGAGTGTGAATTCCCACACAACAATCATGTGAGTATGGTCTAGGGCTGGAGTTTGTCACGGGAGCCTTAATTTCCCATTGACTCGTCTTTCAGTGCACCGAGGACTGAAGAGAAGTTACACTGAATTATCAGCTGTCTTTTCCCATTATTTTTGAAATCGTTCACTTGCTGAAGATGTCACTCACCCCTTCATTTATGTCGGCTTGCCCAGTTTGCTCTGCCTGAGATGGTTTTTGTATCTTTCTAGTTACTTTTATTTTTGACTTCTCATTAACTCCAAAACTATGCCTCAAAGCTCTTTTTTAGGTTACTCTTTTTTTTTTTTCATTTTTATTGGATATTTTCTTTATCTACATTTCAAATATAATCCCCTTTCTCAGTTTCCCCTCTGGAAAACCACTATCTCATCCCCCTTGCCCTGCTTCTATGAGGGTGCTCCTCCACCCACTTTACCACTCCCTCCCGCCTTCCTGCCCTGGCATTCCCTTATACTAGGACATCAGCTGTCACGGGTCTCTCCTTCCATTGATACCTGACATGACCATTCTCTGCTACGTATGGTACTGGAGCTAAGGGTCACTCCATGTGTACTCTTTGGTTGGTGGTTTAGTCCCTGGGAGCTCTGGGGTGTCTGGTTGGTTGATATTGTTATTCTTCCTATGGGGTTGCAAACCCCCACAGCTACCTTTCTCTAACTCCTTTATTGGGGGACCTCATTCTCAGTCCAATGGTTGACTGTGAGCATTGACCTCTATATTTGTCAGGCTCTGGCAGAGTCTCTTAGGAGACAGCTATATCAAGTTCCTGTCAGCATGTACTTCTTGGCATCCCCAATAGTGTCTGGACTTGTTAACTACTTGTAGGATGGATCCCCATTTGTGGCACTTTCTGAATGGCCTTTCCTTCTGTCTCTGCTACACACTTTGTCTCTGTATTTCCTCCTGTGATTATTTTCTTTCCCCTTCTATGAAGTACTGAAGTATCCACACTTTGGTCTTTCTTCTTTTTGAGCTTCATGTGGCCTGTAAATTGTATCTTGGGTATCCCAAACTTTTGGGGTAATACCCACTTATCAGTGAGTGCATATCATATGTGTTCTTTTGTGATTGGGTAACCTCACTCGGGATGATATTTTCTAGTTCTATCCATTTTCCTATGAATTTCATGAAATTATTGTTTTTAATAGCTGAGTAGTACTAGCCTTCATTAATTTCCACTGCATCCTATATTGAAGGGAAGGATATATGGCGAATGCTTCATAGCTCAAGCCTGTAAATGGTATTCAACATGTGGCTTACACAATACTGCCTACGTCCAGTAAAATTGCCATTGGCCCCAGAGAAAAGAAGAGAACCCCTTTATAAACTCCAAACTCAGCTTGAACATGCAGCATATAAATATGCTGGCTTTTATTCTCACTTTCATACCACACATTTCAACAATAAAGCTTCCTGATTCGAATTGCATTATCTACCACAGGAAACCAAGTGGATTCATAGAAGAGAGAGGAGGGCCTTAGTTTTGTGAGTGGAAGAAGACTTTTTAAGCCAATTGTAGAAGTCCCCCACCCTGTGTGTGTGTGTAGATGTAAACTGTAAGCATCAGTTCTCTATGTCTAGCATGTGGACTTCAGGAATAGGAGTCAAGCTTCAGGCTTAACCGGAAGTATCTTTACCTACTGAACAAACTACTTTCATGTTTTTTTGTTTGTTTGTTTTCCATCATGCATTGAATTTATATATGCCTGAATTTTTTGGTATACCTTTATATATCTGGAGTTATAAACAGAGAATTCCAAATAGGCATTTTTCTCTGTCAAAGAAGGGATATATTCATTCTTTTGTTTTTATGGGTATCTTTCTATTGTAATTATTAACTCTTTATTACTGTTCTGGTTAATGGGTTTCACTGTGACATATCCATACATGTATGCACCATGATTTGTTAGCATTCATGCTTCAGCACTCTCTGTCCCGCCTAGCCTTGTTTTCTTCAATTCTCAGCTTCTCTTCTACTTTCTGATTGCAGATCATTTTAATTTATTTTATTTTTATTTATTGTTTTATGTAGAAAAAATTTAATCCAGCAATATGGTTGCTCTGACAAGGGATCACATTCAAAGACCTTCTAGGACTATATGATACAACCAGAATGAAGACATGACCTGGATTACAATATGATTTGCCTGGAACACAGACTCACCCTTAGCATGCACCTTTAATTCTAAACAATGAAGGTCAATTTAATTAGTATAAGGACGCATCCATGTTTTAATGTGAAGTTTAATAGATTTGACAGAATGCAATAGAAATAGGATATACTCAACTCTCAAGAGGAAAGGAAAGAGAAGCTACGTAAAAGCAGCCAGAGAGAGAGAGAGAGAGAGAGAGAGAGAGAGAGAGAGAGAGAGAGAGAGAGAGAGAGAGAGAGCAGTTTTACCAGGACAGTTTTACAGAGACTAGTTGCAAGTGAAGACAGAACTGAATAGCCAGAGAATGAGAAGGAGATCAGATTACCAGAGTTAGTTTGAGGCCAAACAGAACAATTCAGTCCGAAGTTGAGAGAAGTTAGATTGAATCTGTCAGCTTGGATAAGAGTTTTGAGCCAGAATAGATGGCTTAAACCAGTCAGCTAGAGTTCAGAAAGAACTAGAAAAAATGAGCTTAATCAGGAGTAAGTCTCAGAGATGACAATTATATCTGGCAAAATATGACATAATGACACTCATCTTCTGGGTCTGGCTTGCTTTACTTAAAATGATAATCTTAAGCTCAGCCCTCTTTTCTGTAAGTGACATGATCTCATTGTTCTGAATAACATGCCACTGTGTATAAATGCCATAGTTTCTTTATCGTGAATGTGCTGACAGGCTAGGTATCATTTATAACATTTTTTAGAAATTTTCCTAATTTGATCTTAAGTTTGAATGGCTTGACTATTCCACTAAGACTTGGTCTTGACTGATGAGTCACACATGTCATCCATACGAACACAGAGAGTGATCTTTCTGGATAGGCTGATCACTTAATAACTATAATAGAAAGACATAAAACAGCAGAATAAATATATACTGTCTCTGACCAAATGAATGTCTTTCCGAAAACAAACTTCTGAATCACTTTATATAATATCAAATATACAGATTGCAGGGTATCAACGAATCATGCATATAAAAGTTCAATGCATGATGGGTGAAGCTAAAAGTAGCTAGGCAAGATTGTTCATTCGGTAAGGTAAACACTGCCAAGCCTGACATTGAATCCTATTACCGGAACCCACACCCTGGAAGTAGATACCGGGCTCCTTCAGATTATAACCACACACACTCTGTAGATAATTCCAATTTTCTGTTTTCAGTTGTCAGGTTCTACCACTGATTCTCTCTGTTCCTCCTTCTATGGGAGTCTGTTTGTTTGGGACTTCCTCTTCCTCTCTCTGCCACCCCACTATTAGTCTTTTACATCTGTGATTTTATACCACTGAAGCATTCTTCTAAGTGTTCTGATATTTTCTTCACTGTTAGGATTTATTTGATTTTTTCTTATAGATGAAACTGGAGAATGTTCAAATCTAAGGGTGTTTGGAATATTTTAAAGGAAGTAATTAGAAAACTCTTTTATTGTGATGCTGGAGAGGTGGCTCAGCAGTTGAGAACACCTACTGCTCTTGCAGAAGGCTTGGTTTTGTTTCCCAACACCATATATAGGCTCACAGCTCTCCAGTTTCAGTGGATCTGATGCTCTTTTCTGGACTGGGAGGGTGCCAGGCAAGCACACAGTGCATATAAATAGACACAGGCAAACACTTATGCACATAAAATAATAATAAATCTTTCAAAATATTCTTACTTTAATGTTCTTTTTGTGCGAACTTTCTAGTGTCAAAGCAGGCTATTGCAAATGTGAGATTTGTGCTTGGTGAGAAACTTGAGCTTGATTTTATCCAAAAGACCCTGTCTCTTTTCTTGCACTCAGCTTCAGTACAGGGTTAATTTTTTGCTGTCCAGCTTGTAAGGGCAAGTCACAGAAGGGTAGAGGTATATTCCAGTGTGGTGACAAGGTGAAACATTCACGGCTGTTGAAAACAAATGTGGAAACATTAAAGAAATCATTATAGATGGCACTGGGCAAGTCATAAGTGAAACTATAGAAACACCTTTTGCTAAGTTTTCATTAGAAATTCATTGGGTAGAAGGGACAAGTAGTGTCAAGTTAAACCATTGATATTTTCCCCACTCTTTGTTAGTAAAGTTATCCATATGTGTAATTACTGAGGGCTTTGTGGCTTTTGAAGGATTTCTGCATTTGGAGCAGTCTTCCAGCCAGTTGTGCAAATAATAGCTCTCCTTACACCTGTCCAGTCAGAGTTCGAACCAGTACCTTCTCCATGTCACTCTGATCGATCTTCAGCTGGAAACCATGGTTTGAGGATTTGATCCTTGATGTATGCGGGCATTTGAAATATTCCTGGCCATACCTCATTGGTTTCTGGCAGATCTTGTTTAGAATGTTAAGAACAAAATTCTGAGGGAAAAGTAATGCAAAAGCCAAGTTTTAAGTCCTTTGGAGATTCTTTCAAAATGACACTCATTTGTATGGAATTGTGTGCATTTATTAAAACATCCATTTCAAGTAAAATGGAGACATGATTAAAATCATGACCATTTAATGGGCTCTTTGCCTATTTGTATGTGAACTTTAGAATCTGCCCTAAGGTAATATAGAATTCTTAAAACAATGCTAATTTTCATTATCTAACAAAATATCTATGAATTAAAATCCAGAGCCACATTATTAATGAACAATGATTGAAGTATTTTTGTATCTAAAAGAGTTTGTACAGGATTTTTCATCTAGTATCATATAAATATCTATGTTCATGGTATTTGTGATATATTCTTTAACTCTCACTCAACAAAAACCGAAAAGGGAACAAATGAGCATACTAGGTAGGTCCTTTTAAACTGATTGGGACTAATAGACTCAAATGTCACTGTTCTCTCAACTCGTTTGAGCCTCATTTAATACTTAGGTTAGTCCAATGCTCATAAACTTCCAAGCTCCAGCATTTAGTTTAGTAATTAAACTTCAAATAACCTAAACAATGTAAGACAGTGCTTTTGGAAATTGGAGCTCTGTAGAGTATAGAAATATTACTAAGTGTAAAACCCTCTTACAAGTTATTCTTTTCAAAAAAGAGAAACCTTGGTTCTGACAAATTGCAACAGGATTCTTCCTTCTGCTTTTTCTCAGATGCTTCCCGGCTCGAGGCAGCACTTGGGCAATAAATATTTATCTTGTCCCTACTATGTGCCAGGAACAGCATCATACTTTACTCAAAAGACAACAAAGTGCACATGGTTCTGTTTTTATAAAGTCTCTAAAGTAACTGGGAGATAGGGATTATAAAAAGAAAGATATAAATGTTTAGAAAGTAAAGTGTAATGCACCATGAAGAAAAAGAACAGGATACCACAAGAACGAACAATAAGAATGAACAATTAATTAGAAGATAGATTTAGAGGCAGCATCTCTTAAGAACTGATATCTAAATAGGAGCAAGGGGTAAGATTAGCTAAAGAGAAAACTATGAACAAATTGTGGTTGGTAGCTTACAACACCAGAATTTTGAGGGTATGATACAAAGGTCAGCATTGGCTGCGTAGTAACCATCCAGGGTTATTTGAGGTCTTACCTCAAAAAGTCAAAACAAGTATGATTTTTAAAAAGCATGGCATCCAAGAAGAATGAAAAGAAAATCCTAAACTTGGAGAAAGGGAGTTTCCAGTGTTGGAATAGAAAATATCAAGATGAGGTTTGCATGGTGAGGTATACGTGGTGAGCTCTACATGGTGAGGTCTACATAGTAGATCTACATGGTGAAGTTACGTGAACCATAGTCTAGGATAGAGTGGGAAACCTAGACAAAAGCTAATTCATTCCTCTAATTTCTTAGGTTGTACAAATGAGCTTTGTGTTTTTGTTGCGTTTTGACTTTTCATGCTTTTGTGAGAAGCATGATATTTAAAATTCTATTTTCTTTAAGAAAGTGTAACATGATATTTAGCGTCTCTAAATATAGTTAACCATGAAACAGGCTTCTTTTTAAAAAATGTTCTAGGAATCAAAGTTGGGTACTGGTGAGTGCTAGATAAACACTTCACCACAGAGCTGTATTTCTAGCCCCCAAAGCTGACCTCATTAGATATTCTGAGGAGTAGCATATTTAGAAGATCCTTCAACAATATTTCCAGATACCTTCTTAGAACGTAACTCCTCAGATCCTCATATTGTGATGGGAAACAGCAAAGGAGACATTATTATAAGCTCAAGCAATTTCATTATTGACAACAGAAATAGTCAGAAACTGAACCACCAACTTCTCTGAACATGAATCAAATGCTATCAACCTCAGATTCTTTCATCTACCCATCTTTTTGGTTCTTGTTGGTTTTGGCGTTGGTTTTATTCTCAGGCTTATCCATAGTACCCCTGAATTCCAGGACATATAGTGCTAAGACATAGTGATAAGTCATCTCACAGGGCTTTAGATTGAAGTCTCTCATGCAACATTCTCACACAAATTCAATCTATCTTGATGCATCTAATTGAGGCACACTTAGGAGACTTGATCACCTAGACAAGGCTATTGGATATGGTGGCCATTAAGGCTCAAGTAATTTACAGGCTTACTTATTTTCATTTTTAAATACAATTGAAATTAATAATATAAGGAAAAAGTTGAGATGCCAGAAATGCTTCTATGCGTAGGGTCTTTCTTTCCATCCAGCTTCTAAGTTTCAGATTATGTGGATTATGTTTTGGTTTCTGTTGAAGTATAGACGTTAGACCAGAGATGAAGCTATGTTGGTAAAATGCTTGCCTAGTACACATGAAGGTCTGGGTTCCGATCCAACCTTCATTAACTGATGTGATTGTACATGCTTGTAATCATAGCTGTTGGGAGGTGGAGGCAGAAGTATAAGGACTTAAAGGTGATTCTATGATACATAGGGAGTTTGGGCAAGCTTGCTTTATTTGAGTCATTGCTTTTATTTCCTTTTTTTGTAAAAAAAGACAAATGCAATAAATCTAATTCAGAATAGTCTCAGGAACTGAGGAAACCAGGAAGAGTGGTTTCTGTTCCTCTTGGTAGTTGGGTATTAAAAACAGAAACCTTTGGAGCAATAAGATTGATAACTCATTCCATCTGACTACTATATGGAAATTATCCTGCCTAACAAATAAATCATAAAATAAGTTGTGTGTTTCATTTAAATTCGTGGCTCCAGTCCTCCTATTTTGTGTTTCCTAACAATATACCATTTGATACATCAAACATGGGCCTAAATTTGCTTAGACTTCAAACATTTCTTAAGAAACTAGAATTATATATGTATCGTTTTATAAAAAGGAAATAGAATACACATGCCTCATAGCATATATACCTAAATAAACAAAGTCTTGAAGGTTATATAAGATGAGTTTATAGTTAGGCTTTTCAATCGAAATATTCTCTGGTACATTTAAGATAACAATATTTGAATTTATAAGTGATTGTGAATCAAATTTATGAGCATATAAAATAACTCTTAGAAGTAGAAAAGGAGAGCATACCATCTGTACAATGATAATATGCCTCAGTGATAAAAATAGACTTATACCGTACAACTTGAATAAAACTATGGGTCAGTGAAAAGCTTTGGCCCTTACAACATTGGCAAACAAAGTATTTTTAGTCTTAAAGACATTGTTTAACAACTGCGGCTAGTTTTATTTTGTTTCTCATTGTATGATTGTTTAAAAATAGTTGAGGCTACAACAGTTCTAGAATTGTTAGGGAGAGTGTTGTGAGTGAAATGAGACTTTGGGGAACTTTTTAAACTGTGATACAAGAAGTTCAAGGTGGATACATCCTAGCCAGAGTCAAAGGTACAGGAAAATGCTTTGAAAGTGAATTTTACTGTCTTTATCTAAAACACAAACAAACAAACAAACAAAAAACAGTTTCTACTTCTCTCAAATTCCCCAAAAGATAATAGGGAAAACCTCATGGAGAATCATGACAGAGTTATATTTCTCATTTAATTTAAGATAACTTGTAGACTTTAAAATTCTGTTTTTGCTTTTTTTTTTTCTTTATTTGTTTGTTTGTTGGTTTGTTTTACTTTTCTGGAGAAAGAGCAGATATATAATGAACCTCAGAAGTGAAGAGCAAACCTTGTATTCTGTCTTTAATTTTTCTCTTCTTTTCTTTTCCTCCCATAATTTAAGTTCTTTTCTATCCCTTTGAAAACTAAATATATAAATATAGAAGTTTGGATGAGTTGATTTTAAGCTTAAAATGAGTGCTTTTTGGCTTAGTCATCAAAGAACTATTACAATATTAATACTATTAGTTTTCCATTTTTTTGATGTGGTCTTGTAAAAATCCAAATTTATGTTTATTATTAAGTTCCATTTTTTTGGTTTTATACTAAAAGGAGTGATTAACTGATTAAACAATGTCTCTGAGAAGTAAAGGAAATGTACATAGAATTTCTATTAAAATTATATTCTTAACATAGACCTTGAGATTATTTCCTAAAGCACAAATAATCATGTATATCCTTCCAGATTGTAAGATTCTAAACAAGATATGTTAATTCATGCCATAAGCATAAGTGAATAATATTCCATTTTGAATCATTCCCCAAGAATAAAGTATTTCGCTATGTTGAGTTTTTGTTTTTATAAAATAGATTCCTACACTTTTCTATACAAAATAAGAATATTAACATTATTTTATTTAAATTATGCTAAAGTAATGCTTAGGTATAAAATTAATTTATCAGAAAATGTGATTAAGGTGTTCTCAATCTTAAATACTATGCCTCAAATAGCATTATAATAACTAACATTTAGGCAAAATTCTTTTGAAGAACTCAGGTAGTCTACTTTATGTTTGTTTTTTTCTTTCTCTTTCTTCTTTCTTTTCTAAATGTCATAGTTAGGTCTCTTCACAGATTGATGGCTAACCCATTATTCTTAGCTATTTATTTTCATTCTCTTCAAATGGTCAAAGAGAACAGGTATTCCTTTCTCCGTTTATCACTAGTTTTTGTTTTTTTTTTTTTTTTTTAAAAGATGCTGTGCCAGGGCTGGCATGTTCCTCTTCGTCTCTGTGTGAGTTTCCTGCGTTTTGGCTAGACATGATGTTCTAGCCCCATGTAATAAATCTCTCCTGACATTAAGACATTTTCACTCAGCACAACAGAAACAAGAGAACTGATCTCCCTGGGGACATGTTCTCAGAGTCCTCAAACTTGCATTTTGGTGGTAAATAAAAGAAACCTGAGCCAGGGAAAGTGTGGATCTGCCTTTTACGATCTTCCCATTCTTCCCTTGTCTCAGGATACCTTACCAAAAATTGTAACTGAGGGTACTTGTTGTGAAGTGATGAGATGCTTCTGTATTTCCTCTCCAACATGAGTATGTACATTGAATCTTCTCTTCATCATGTAATAGGGCCATCTTCTACATCTTGACTTTTCCCATTGGCTTACTTTGTCTAGCCTTGATATGAGGGCTTTTGCATTGTTTTACTGTATCTTGTCTTATAGTGTTTGGTTGTTGTCTCTTGGACATCTGCTTTTTCATGAATGGAAATGGAAGGGGAGTGGATCTGTAGGATTAAGAAGGTAAACAGGAGTTGGAAGAAGTAGAGAGAGGGGAAACTGTGATCAAGATATGGTGTATAAAAGAGGAACCTACTTTCAATAAAAAAGTTCTAATATCAATGAATTATCACCACCATTGTTTCTCTCTAATTCTGGAAACATAATTCCTTCATTTCAAATTTTTTGTTGCTCCTAGTTTCATTTTTCACTGATTCCCATTTTCTGAAAGTAGACTTCAAGGGTCACATCTGTGAATTTCAGATTTCTCAGGAAGTTTTCCCAACTGATTGATCAGCGTTTGTTTGACTACAACTTATACATAAAATCAAATAGGTCTAAAAATTAAAGAAGATATCAAATACAATTCTATCAGAGTATATGATATAAACTGAACTCTCTGCTCCTTATTTTTAGCTAGGTTTCTTTCAATGTTGGCTGAAAGCTGAAAGAATTTTCTACTACTTGATATTTTATAACTGGGGCTTCCTGGATTGAACCCCTAGGTCTTTCCCATCCTCTGCTTTCTGTCTTCATTAATCTTTCAGTTAAAATCTAGTGTGCCAGCTGCCAAGTCCATGCTGTCTGCCCTTCAATATCTCTGAAAAAGAATCACTATGGTTGCATATTTACATCAATAACAAGAAAGTTACAACAAGAAATGGGTAACAGTAGCAGTCTATAACTTAAATCCCATTCTGATCTCCTTGTCACTGCAAGCACATGAGCTTCACAGCATCTGCATTGCACAGCCAGTTGGATGCAATCATAGTATGATCAACAAAGTATGTTGAGAAGGGCATCTAATCTTTCCAAAGTGAAACACTTCAGCCCTAGAAATAATGTACATGCTGGACATAAATTTTTGGATCATAAGTGGTGACTGGTGATGGAGAAATATACAGCTTAATTTAGGAAGGGAAATAGCCCACAAATCCAGAACTTTATAGTAGCTAATGATTTGACCAGTCTGTATTTTATTGTTCTTATCACTAAACTGTTTCAAAGTATATTTATCAGAACTGTTATGCAGGTGATTTTTGTCTTCTAAAATTGTGTTGATAAGAACAGACACTATACTTGATCCTAACCAAAAGGCTGAGAAGTTATTCACAGGCAAATGGATGTAACTAGAAAATATCACCCTCAGTGAGTTAACCCAGACACAAAAGAACACACATGGTATGTATTCACTGACAAGTGTATATTAGCCCAAAAGCTCAGAATACCCATGATACAACCCACAAACCTTATGGAGCTTAAGAAGAAGGAAGAACAAAGTATGGATGCTTCAATCCTACATAGAAGGAGGAACAAAATAATCATACCAGACAGAGGGAGGGTGGGACCTGAGAGGGTGAGAGGAAGGAAAGGGAAGGGAAGGCAGGATCAGGTATTGGAAGGGACAGGAGAGAAGTATAAAGGGTCAGGAAATTGAATAGAAATATGTAGAGGTGGGGGATAGGGACCTTGGGTTAGCCACTAGAAAGTTCCTGATGCCAGGGAAACAAGAGGCTCCCAAGACCCAGTGGGGATGACTTTAGCCAAAATACCCATCAAAGGAGAGATAGAACCTGTAGAGACCACCTCCAGTAAATAAGAACAGCCCCCAGCTGAGGGATGGGGCTACCCACCCATCTCAAAAATTTTAACCCAGAAACATTCCTGTCCAAAGAAAGACAGGGACAAAAATGGAACAGAGATAGAAGGAAAGGTCATCTCGAGACTGTCCCACCTAGGGATCCATCCCATATGCAGTTACCAAACTCCTGACAGGATTGCCGATGCCAAAAAGCACTTGCTGACAGGAGCCTAGTATGGGTGTCCCTTGAGAGGTTCTACCAGCACCTGATGGATACAGATGCAGATACTCAGCCAACCATCGAATTGAGCCTGGGGCCCAGTGGAAGAGCTAGGGGAAGGACTGGAGGAACTGAAGGTGATTGCAACTCCATAAGAAGAACATTATCAACTAACTGGACTACCTGGAGCTCTCACTAAACCACCAACCAAATAGTATTCATGGAATGATGTATAGCTCCAAATATATATGTAGCAGAGGATGGCTTTATCTGACATCATGGGGAAGGAAGCCTTGGTCCTGTGTAGGCTTGACGCTCCAGCATAGGGGACTGTTAGAGGTGTGAGGCGGAAGTGGGTGAGTGGGTAGAGGAGCACCCTCATAGAGGCAAAAGGGACGGGGAGACAGGGGGAAGGATTGGATATTTGTGGAGGGGTAACCAGGAAGGGAGATATCATTTGAAATGTAGGTGAATAAAATGATTAATAAAAATAAAGAAAAATAAAATAAAATTGTTTTGAGGTGTTAAGAGCCTATCAAACATCAGGAAGAAAGAAAAGGACACTTTGGTCACATGATGACCATGAGCAATTGGACCAGCTGCATGAACAAAAGCAATGGTGCTCACTAAGCAAATGCTGCAAGAGGTTTCAGGCCTGATTAGGACGGTTCCATCTATGCTAGCAGCAGGAATCTTTACAGAAGGACTCAAGAAGAAGGAAGCTTGGCACTCTGAGCACACATATGTCAATATAAGAGGAGTCCTCACAGTAGAAGTGGGGAAGATTGAAGATTCTCAAGGTATTGTAGAACATAGTCCTCCAAGGAAATCAGCAACCATATTCATCAGATCAGCGTGTTTGCTTACAAGAGGCCACAAGGTGTGGTGCTATTGGTTGTTTATACACTCAGAGGGGGTGGGCAGAATCATTGAACCCTCACCTACTTTCCCAACCCCACACAGTTTGTTTGCATTTCTACCCAGCAGCATGTGGGAATCAGGACTTCTGATATGCTACTAATGTATAGACTTGAAGAGATTAGTTGAAAGTGGTTCCATGTATGACACCATTGGGAAGGCATAATCAATGGTGGGTGAAGACTCTTTAATGTGGCTGCTTTGTGGTCTCCTATACTCCTTCCAGGAATTCCTCACCCATTTTCTGTAAGTAAGTCTTATAAACTCATTCATCCTTCAGAGGGAATGCTGACGGAATTGTACTTTGACTTTGGGACCTAATGAGAAGAGGGTAGACATTGCTTATATTTTCCTAGGGAAGGAATTCTTGCAACACATGGCCACCCACAAAAGCCTTCCCAAGGAACTATATTTTTTGTTGTTGTTGTTACTGCTAACCCCTTCTGTCAACACAATCATGGCAAATGTCTTCCTGGACTCTTCAGCCAGTGAACATGTGAAACTTTTCATCAGGAAACAGGATTCATCATGTAAATGGTCAATTTTCCTTCTTGAATGGCTCCACTTATAACCCTTGGGGGATATTAATCATCTGAGCTTCTTCCATGTGGTCCACAGAAGGGGAGGAATCCAGAGAGGAATGAAAGACAAAGTCACTCAGAATCATAAAGAGATGAGACAACATTCCCTCCTCCTTTAAGTTCCTTTTCCAGTTGTTCTTGAAACCAAGGCGATTCCTGATCTTGAATTCTCTAAGATGACTCAATATAATTGTTAATTATTAGAAACATGCTTTCTTCCTTAAGGTAGTTCAAATTTATATTTACCTAAAATCATAAAAACTGGTAGACCGAAAGCCCCTATGCATTTGATTGCAAATTGAGTTTAGATATTTACAACTATTGACTGGTTTTGTTGGTGAATTATTATAATCAAATGTTAGTTGTAGATTCTTTTGTGCCTGACAAACTTTATGAAATGAATAGTTTTACTTCATCTATACATAAAATTAAAGCGACGTTCAGAAACAGGATCTAAATGACCTTGGATTAAGCAGCTGTTCAGTGGTGAAGAGCCTCTTCATAGACTTATGTTAGCTCCCCTGAACCCTGGGCCCTCATCTTGTGCTCTTGCCACTATCTCCTAAGATTAAACCCAGTGTGAGTTCCAAGTGGCAAATATGAAGTCATGAAAGTGTATGAAATTTTGGTTTCTCCAACTCTTCACATGTTCTCAGAAAAGGAAATCAGTGTGGTTCAGGATCTGGAATGGTGACAGGGTAGAGTTGGGTTTTAGGGGAGCCTGCTATCAAAGTCAGTCTTTCTGTATATTGTCCTATACTGCAGTCTTTGAGGGGTTAGTTGCAAAGGAAAGGAAATTATGTAACAGCTAGTTTGCTCAGAAGTGAAATCTGTTCATCGTTTGGCTGGTATTTACCAGTGCCAGAGGTCAAAAGCTACCAATTCAAGAGATAGTGCATTCTTCCTCAGTGAATGTCTCCCAGTCTGCAGGGCCTCATAACTCCTTTCAAGTCTATCTGTGTTGCCTTCACAGTATTTTAATCACAAACATTCAGTCAGCCACAAACACATTCCTCTACCATTCCTTCATTGGTGTCTTAAGAATGAACTAAACTGTGAACTTACTTTAAAACAAAACTGAATAGTTGAAATGTCTGGCTGCTTCCTATCAGTACAAAAAATATTGATTTGTACAACAGCTGCAAGTCGTTTCTGTAAGGATTAAGTTGTACCCAAGGAAGGCGGGGGGGTGGGGGGGTGGGAGGCATTGCCTATAACAAGGAAAGCATAATGTTCTCTTATGGAAAGAAGTAGACATACCCATATCATTTTAAAGTTTGTTAATATGAAAATGGCTTTGAAAATTAAATGGACATCTTTGTCTATGATAAGGCATCAGATTTCCAGATGAGATGTGTCAGATCATAAATTTTGTAAAATTAGTAAAGCAAATGGGAGGCAGGATTGCAAACACTAAAAGCATCAGCTACAACAGCTATAACAGTCAAATGTTCCAAAAGGTCAAGTTTGCTCTGGAAAGAACAGGAAATATGATTTCTGAGGTCTTCTCTCATTGACAGCTTTCCCCCATGAATGATATAATCTGTATCATTTTTGACTGACGAAAACTATATAACAGTGTGAAACACAAAATAGCTAACAAGTACTCTTAGTCCACCACTGTAGCTTAGCAAGTCTCCCACTTGTGTATGATAAACACTGACAGTTGGTGCAATGAATGAATCGTCCACAGCCACTGGCAAGCTCTTGTGGGTCTCAAATCCAGTCAGGAATTCCAATATCTATCCTTGCTCTCTGTACTCAGCAATGAGTATACTCAGCCCACCTCGAGAAAATCTGTTTGTCAGTAGTCAACTTGTTTATTAAATCAACCAATTAGTCTCTCAGGAAGCAAGGCATGGGGGACAAGAGAAATGGTTTGAAAGCCAGCTGCCAGATGTAAATCTCAGCTTTCCTGCTTAACGGAGGGGCTTAACCAGCTAGTGGCTTAGATGGGAGCTCTGGAGAGTGTGTGGGGGATGATGTGACCCTGTGGGGGTAGAGCTGTGATGGCCAGAGGGTGTATCAAAAAGATAGAGAGCCTGGGAAAGAGTTGGTGATAAGGAAATAGGCCAAGCTAAAACGTTAGGGTTTCCTTTGTAATTTTGACAAGAATGTACTTCCTTTAAGACATTTTAGGTTTTATGATGGCTAAGCTTGGTTGTCAACTTGACATATACTTACCTGGGATGATGAGATTACATTTAAGAAATTGCTTCCACCAGACTGACCCACTGTGGACTTCTCTGTGGGACATTTTATAAATTATGGTTTGTTCATATTATGTGGGCCATCCCTCCAAGAATGGTGTCATCCGAGGAAGTAGGTCTGGACTATAAGAAAACCTGACTCTGGCCTAGAAGCAAGCCAATAAAAAACATTCCTCCATGGTATCTAGTTTCTGTCTCCATGTTTCTGCCTTAAGCCCCTCCCCTGGCTTCTGTCAATTGGAGACTGGAACCTGCTTGTATATTACAATAAACCCTGTCCTCCTCAAGTTGCTTCTCACTGGTTCTCAACATTACTAATGCTGTTACCCTTTAATACCGCATGTTAAATAGTTGCACTTGTTGTGATGACCATTAATGATTAAATTGTTTTCTGACTACATAAGTAATTTTGCTACTACTAAGAATCATAAGGTAAATATCTGATATGTGATCCCAATGGGACCATCATACACAGGTTGAGAACCACCGCTTGGCTATGGAGTTTATCACTGCACCAGAAAAGCCAATTAGAACAGGTCACAAGTAAAGAGAGTTTTAATTGAATAAAGACTAAAAGTGTTGAACTTTAACTCTATTGCAAAGGAAATAAAAAAGGCAATCTCTAAAACAAAATGAGACCTTTGGTAACAAATCCACTTTATCCTGTTTCCTTGCATCTTTACGTTTTCTATCTTGGTGTCAATCCCAAGCAAACTTTTAGCTTAACAATGTTTCCTGATACCCGTTTTGTATGTAATGAAAGTTTCTTAGGATGAGTCTTACCCATCTGAACCATCAAAGCCCCATTCATTTAAAAACTCATTGGTTTGACCTGCAGTATTTGGGGGACCCTAGAACCACACAGTTTAAGACAAGGACTTCTCCTAGGGAACTTTACAGTGTGCCTTACAGAACAAGAGATGATTTCTGGGCAGGGGTTGCCAAAGAATTTTACCTAATATTTCAAATTTATTTTTCCTTTGACAAGTGTGATGGGTAGTGTTAATTACCAACTTGACATAAACTAAGAATGGGCCTCTGGGCATGCCTGTGAGGGGCTTGTTGATTATGCTAGGCTGCACCCTTATGGGGCATCCTCCATGATACTGTAATGTCCATGGGTTGGTAAAGGGTGTGGAGATAATCCACTCTGGATATGATTTCAGGGGACAGCATCTGCTTTATTGCATGTGAGCAAGCACTTATACAGTGAAAGCTTATTGACTGTGAAGAGTGAGTAAATAGGAATTTCTGATACCACCATTGTTTCTATGTAGAAGAAGCACATCAGAGGAGACTTGGAGAATGCAGGCACCTCCACACACCAGCTATAGGCTACACAAGCTTCTTCCAAAGTCAGCTTTTTGACGTCAGGAGCACAGTGTGCCACATGCTTCTTATCTAGAAGCAGATTGTGCCTGGTAGGCTGCCAGGTCCTGCCACATTTTCTTCCAGAAGGCAGACCCATCCACTGTAGATGGCAACATTCTCTGGCTGGGGCCTTGAACTGTATTAATAGAGAATAAAAACTGAGAGGCACTATGCATCATAGCTGTCTATTCCAAATTTTAGACATAATACTTCAAGTTCACAGTGCCTTGACTTCCCCATCATGCCATGATAGGTTGTACATTTCAAAATAAACCATTTCTCACCAAAGATACTTCTGCTGGATTTTTTTATTATTATAGAAAGAGGCAAAGAGACTAAGACACTAAGTGATGTAGTTTTTGGTACGTGTAATCGATGGTATATTTTTTACTGCACAATATATTTTATCCCAACTATTATTTTCTTACTTTTCTACAGTTTCAAACAGATTCTTACTTATGCTTCCATTCTCTGATGCTAAAAAAATGTAATCACGTCAATTCCAAGTAAACACAGACTATGACTTTTGCTCTTCCCTTCATTCCTTTCAACTGGAATGATCTGCATTCCAGAAGGCTTATGACATCAAGGCTTTAGATGACGGCTTGGGGAGTTAGAAGCTTGGTCCCAGTTCCTCTCCTGTTCACAATGGTCTCCACACTGCACTTCACTCCCGTCTTTCTAGAGGCTTGTTATCTGTTGCCATTGGCATCTGTGAAAAAACCTGTTCTATTCCTCAGGGGTCCACACATAGTGTCTTGTATTTATTCAACAGAGAAATCACTTCTCCATTTTTCTTTTTCTAATAATTTAATAGAATTTCCAACTGTTTGCAATATCATCAAAACCTAGAGGTGTAAGGCGAGTTCAGCTTTTCTCCCTTGGCACTGTGGCACCACGTCTCTAATTTTGCTGACAACCATACTTAGGTTTGAGGAACCCTGGAAGGTTTTCAGTATCCCTAGACTCACTCAAAAGCTTGGCTCATGCGTTCCACTCTCTGATAATTTTGTTATGAGAAAGTGGCATGGAAACCTCCTTAGGAGATCTTTCCTACCTCCATCACTCCCACTCCCTTCTCTGGCTCACTTCTTCTCTCCGTAGCCCTACATTATTTTAAACTAACTTTAGAATAGAAAATGTCAGGCTTTTAAATAAAATTATGTTCTTTCTATCTCTACTGTTAATACATAATGTGATATATTTGACCATTAAGAGAAGGCTGCCTTCAATAACTCAAAAATATTTTTATTATTTTTAAGATCATGTCTTTAGAACCTTAACATTGCTGTTTTAAAAGTTTATTTGCTTTTGCATGTATGTATGTGCACCACATGTATGCGGTGAGGAGAAGAAGGAGACCAGAAGAGGGCATCATATCCACCGGGATTGGCATTCCAGATATTTATGAGCCATTGTGTGGGTGATAGGAATGAAACCCAGATTCTCAAAAAAGCAAAGCCAGATGACTTATCTTTGTGTTACCTCCAGCCCGTTTGTCTTTTTTCTTCTTTTCTTTTTTCTTTTATTTTAGAATTGAGTCTTCTATGTGACCTTTTTCCTTTCGATATGATTTCAGTTCACACTGGCTAACATCAATGGAAGCTTTTCTTGATAAAACTTCTATAAAAATCTAGATAAAACCTTTATTGGTATCTATAAGAGAAATAGGTGCTTTATGTCAGGATTAATTTTTTTGAACTCTGTTTTAAGAAAATTCATGCTCATCTTTCCTAAGGTAGAACTTCCAAGATCTTTTTCACTCAACAGTTATAAAATTAAGTTTATTTATGGTAAGCAATAGACATCTAGTATGCTTACTCTAAGCAAAAACAAAACAAAAAACAAACAAAGCAAAAACATTCACAGGAACCATTTTGAGGTATCACAGGAATGGCATACAGCAGGAATTTAGACACCGCATCATTGTATTGTTAAAGAACAACCTCTGCCTATTGTTCACATCTGGCCTGGACCACATCTTACTCTACACTGGATGCTCAGGAGTCAGAAATAGAAGGCCTGACCCCTGAGCCTGTAAAGGAAGAATGCACTGCAGTGGAGCGAGATCTTCTACAGCGGGGAGGGGCAGCTCCTGAGACCGAAATCAAGCCAAGATCATAAGAGGATAATCAGTTGCCTGTGTACGCGGGAATTTACACAGTGATAATTTTCGAGGTCTGTAGTTTATACACAATATTGCTTAGGGCTGGGTATATTACCAATCACCATTGATATATATATTCCTATATTCTTTGTAAATTTTCTAAGAGCCCAGAAAAAAAATCTATATTCCTCCCACCAACGATGAACTTTTAAGATAACTCACCTAATGTTTTCATGAAAATAAGTATAATGTGAGTAGCAACAAAATTAAATATGGCTTTGGAAATAGTCAAAGGACATAGGTAAAACAGATTAAAAGAAAAGAAATAAGAGGCATCCTGTACCACTTGAAGGAAAAGAGGAGAAATTCACTCACAATAGGTCTCCACAGTAGCTTTAAGAAGAGACACGGTAAATCATTGTCACAGTCTGATCTTCCCCTGTCCTTCCTCCATCCTTCCTCTCTCCTTTCCTCTCTTATTGTCACCCATGCCTGAACCTGGTAAGCTGGTGTTGGCAGCAGACCCGTGTGATCACCTAACGTGATCACCACAGATCAATTTCAATAATTCAACAATCTGATAAGAACATTCACACAAAAGTTTTTGGAAATGTTCTTTTAATAGGTCTATGAGATCTTTTAATTTTTGTTCTTTGTGGTTAGTTTACAAACATCTCCCAAACACTGCTACCTTGTAGCTTTGGATTTTTGTCACAGTAATGTTGAAAATAAGTATGTCATTCCTTGACTGTGTATGTGGGATTCTCTGTAAATCTTTAGTATAATTCTATGTAAGCTTGCCCACAAATGTGTTTCCACTAAATCTGAGATGCCTACACTTGATGGTGAGAAACACATCAAATACCATTTCCCGGGCCTTAATAACTCTGTTCACAGAGAAACTTCAGATTTTAGTTGGATGCAGACCCAGTAACTTTCAAAGGGGTTGAGTGGCTCTTTGTTTTTGAGTAGATAGTTTCTTGTGAAAAAAAGATGGCCTTAAATGAAGATGAAGATGCTTTTTTATATATAAAAATAAAACTCTCATCTTCAGTGTTGACTAACTACTATCTAATTTTAACTGTACTAAACACTTTAATAATAGTGATCGAGACAGTTCTGATTAAAGAGCCTGAGGACCACAATGGAGGAGTCGGGGATGGGGATGGGGATGGGGATGGGGATGGGGATGGGGATGGGGATGGGGATGGGATGGGGCAGGAGAACTGAGTGAGCTGAAGGAATCCCCTTCAACAACCCTTAGGAAGAACAATAGTATATACTATCTGCTCCTGCCCCCGCCCCGCCAGAGCTCCCAGGGTCTAAACCACAAACCAAAGAGCCATGGGTCCATGGTTCCAGCTACATATGTAGCAAAGTATTGCCTTATTTGGTATCAATGGGAGGGGAGGCCCTTGGTCCTGTGGAGGTTTGTGGTCTTAGTGTAGGGGGATACAAGAGCAGTGAGGCAGAAGTGGGTGAGTGGATGGGAGAGCACCCTCTGACAGAAAAAGGGGAGGGATAATGGGATGGGGAGACCAGGCAGGAGGACAACATTTGAAATGTAAATAAATAAAATAACCAATTAATAAAAAATCATAGGAGAGGATATATGTTATATATTGTGATGTATTGTCACACATATTGTTATCTTCATTTTTCAGATCCCCAAGATAGCTTATAAGTGGTTGACTGAGGTTTTAAATTTACAAGTGCTGATACAAATGTTCACCAACATTAAACAGTACAGAAAGCAATGGACTAGGGTATGACTTGTTATATTTTGTAACTAGTATGAAAACTCATGATTAGTGCTAGTGCTCTAAAATATATATTTAGCTGCTCTGTTAGCAGAAGGACTTTTGTTAACCATACTAAGACACATGGTGGATCAGGTCATTTTACTTTGCCACCAGAACTCCAATTTGAACACAATGAAAGGAAAAAGATTATCTGCCTTATTATTATTATTATTATTATTATTATTATTATTAAAAAATGGTTCCTTAGCAATTGCTCAATAGACATTGGTTGAAGACTGAGCACACTTATAAAACCACAGCCATAAAATGAGCACTGCATCAGATAGTGAGAGAGAATGAAAACTAAACCCTGTGCTCATGGAGAATTTAACCTGTTTTCTCAACTCATTCAACTTTGCGCATGTGAGCATGTGCGTGCGCGCCTCTGTGTGTGTGTGTGTGTGTGTGTGTGTGTGTGTGTGTAAGCACATATACACTTTCAATGGTAAGTGTCATAAATTATAATAGTAGGGATGTAAAGTACATGATCCAGTCATAACGTAATATAGGCTATGTGTCATACAAAAATGTTTAGAAGACTAATTTCGAGAATGTCATAACAAAAATGATAAATGATTAAAGCATCTAGTATAATATCTTAGCTAGAGAACCATTTAAATTATAATTGCTTATTTGTAGTCTCAAATTTTCTATATTCTATAGTAATCTCTCCTTGATCACAACACTTAGATACTTTATTATATTTTCTCTTCTTTTACCTGAGAACACTCAGGAATTTTGAATAGACACAGTCATAGCTGAAATCTCATTCTACTCTTGATGATTCTAAGGGAATACACTGAAACATTGAAATGGTTTACACAGTGAGAAGAAAGATTCTATAAGAAAGCATTGTTCACCTAACAGGTTATTAATACATGGCCTATTTCAGTAATTCTAAAATTAAACACCAAAATCAGAAAATACCTAATCAATAACTGGGTAACTGAATTAAACAAATAGTTCTCAAAAGCAGAAGCTCAAATAACTTGTAAATATACAAAAAGTTCAACTTTCTTAGGCATATAGGAAATGCATATTGAAACTCCAAGTATATACCATCTGACTCTGTATCAGAATGCCCATCAGTATAAGAACATCGGAACCAATATTGGCAAGGCAGTAGTGAGCAAGGCAAAGGGACCCTTACATTCTGTTAATGTGGATGTAAGTTTACTATAGCTGCCAAAGAAATCAGTTTCCTCATAATCTAAAAATAGTAGTACCACATATCCCAACAATACCAGTCCTCTTAATAAATCTACATGAATACAAGTCAACATAGAACAGAAAGAATCACACACACCATGTTTGTTATTGAATTATTTATGGCAATTATAGAATGAGAACTTGCGTCCATCAGAAATGAGTGGTAACAAAAATGGCAATTTTGTAATTAACATTGACGAAGAATGAGATCATAGCATTAGCAGAAAAATGGATGGAAATGTAGTTTATCATCATTAGAAACATTAGGTAGGGCAAGAAAGACAAGAAGAATATGCCATATACAGAACTTAGATGTATATAATGTATATATATAATATATAATATATATAATATATATGTATATATATATGTGTATATATATATATATATATGCCTGCGTCCTGGTTAGCATTTACCATCAATTTGAAAGATGCTAAATAATATAGAGTCTCAATTGAGTAATTACCTTTAGAATGTAGGTCTATGAGTGGTTGTTTGTTTGTATAAGTTGATACAGGAAAGCCCAACCCACTGTGGCCACAGGCTATATAAGAAAGCTAGCTAAGCAAGAGGCTCTAAGTAAGACATAGAGAAAGGCAGCCATCAATGTTCTTCCATGGTACCTGCTTCCAGGATGGTGCCATGTTGTCCTGTCCTGACTTCCCTTAGTGATAGATTGTACCCTAAGAGCATAAGTTGGAAAATTCATTTTTGTTTGTCCTTCAAGATACTTTTGGTCATGGTATTTTCACTCTGAACAGAAATTAGAGTAGAACAACATGTGTGTACCTGTGTGTGTGTGTGTGTGTGTGTGTGTGTGTGTGCATGTGTGTGCGTGCGTGTGTGTTCGTATGAGTATGAATGAAAGAGAGACTATCTTGGTAGGAAGAGGACAAGTGGAACAAAGACAAGGGATAGTAATGACTGTCATTACAGCTATTAGCTAAGTACTATGATGAATGTATGTGGAAATGTCATAACCCCCAGTGAACGTGATTGTTGGGGGGAGGGCAGTAATGGGGGGAGGATGGGGAGGGGAACACCCGTATAGAAGGGGAGGGGCAGGGGTAAGGAGGATGATGGCCTGGAAACCGGGAAAGGGAATAACAACTGAAATGTGAAAAGGAAATACCCAATTTGATAAAGATGGAGGGAGAAAAAAGAAAGAAACCAATTATTTTGTATGTTAATCAAGATTGATTTAAATAATTAAAAAAATACATTTGATGCTATATATTCTGAATTTTTTATTAGATTTCTACCACTAGCCGTGTGGTTATCATACTATTATCTCTTAGCTTTAAATCCACTCTTCATTGCCTATACTATGCAAATTGAATAACTTAAACACATTTTTATTTATTCATTTTTAACATGATGGCAAGAAGTTACAGAGTTATGGAAAGGGTATTTTTTTTTCCTGTTACAATGGTAGCATTCTTCTGTTCATTGGTTTACTCAATGCCTAGTTTCTGTCATAAGGACTGCCGTTTAAAGCATCTCCCTTGATATATTTTAGACTTTTCAGGACCAGGGTCTTGAAGCATGAGAAGCTTCTCCAACGTCAACTTCCCATGTGTAATATTTATATTCCAAGCCATTTCTTCACTAGGCTACTATAGCGTACAGTTGTTAGAAATGATTTTCCATTGATATCGCTGGAATCTTTGTTTCCTTTTTCTTTTTTTTCTGCAATTCCCCAGAAAAACATATCCCCATAAAATTTTCTCTTAGCCAGATAATGAGGGATTTCCTGGGGTTAGATTTTAGTCATTTTTGTGACAGGACGTAACAGCCTCTGTCACCAGTCTCTGCGGCATCTAAATCTCAGGTGGAGTGGACATGGAGATGTGGGGAGTTTCCCTTAAATTGTGCAGAACAGCAGATTCGACACCAAGAGTAGAGATGGCTTTCGTGTTTGCTGTGCTCTCTAGTAATTCCTTTCCCTTTCCTGATTGGACCTGGTCAGGTAATGTCATCTTAGGTCAGACTTTTACATTCCTATTTTCCTAAACCCATTTTGTTATAAAGATTATGAATGGACACTGAATTTAATTTTTTCTGTGGTAATTAAAATGGTTTGTACTGCACGGTTTGTTAATGTGACAATGCACATTCATTGTGATGTGACTATTTCATTACTGGAGCAAATTCAATGTAACCCTGGTGTTTATGTGTGGTTGTCTATTCTGTCAATGTTTTTCTTAGGATGTTATGTCTGTGTAAAAACAGACTGAGCCACAATTTTCTTTATTCTTTGTCCCTGACTTACATAGATTATTATCTTCTATTCTTCCCTTTCTGATCTTCCTTCTCTTCCTCACACAGCTCCAAGGAAACCTCTTGTTTTCTGTCTCCATCTACCTTAGAGACTTGATATTCTTACTTTGAGCTGTAACAAAAGCATTTTTTCTTCCTCATGTAGCTATCCAAACTAACTTTATAAAGTCATAGATTAAAAAATACTGCTTACATATCTAACAGAAATATAAGCAAGCTAGCTGTGGGGTATGTGTTATCCAGAGTTTTTGCAGTTCAACTTTCAAACACCGTCCTAAAGACATTTTACCATTTCTTTAACTCTGTTCATTTTCTTCCCAGTCAGGTACAGAGCCACCATGCTTAGAGGTAGCGAGTGTCCACTTGAGGCTTAATGATTTCTGTTTGAACTAATGATTTGTATCTCCGTCTCACCTTGTCTTAGCTCATGATATCTTAGCTTATTACGAATGCTGACACATTTTTAAGCCCCCTATTTTGAATAAAGGCAAACTGCGATGTTTTCTTTTTAATGTCTGAACAAATGATGACTTTGCTTCAAATATCCCAGCAAGCCATTAAAAGATAGTTTATCAGATGGACATGTGAATTTGGGTCACACGTGGCAGGAGAAGATTCACTGATGTGGGAAAAGGAGCATAGCATAGCCCCGGGGGGCTGTCAACAATGCCAGCTTATCTTTCCAAGTCCGCACACATTATTCTTCTCCTGTGTGCTGGCTACGTTCCATGTTTTCAAATGTGCCCGGTTTCAGGCTTCTCCCTACAGTCATGACTTCTGAGCCATCCGTCCTTATGGCGTCATCTTCCCTGATTTCAAAATCACTCCAGTTTTCCAGGGTTTTGAAGACACACCCACAACAAGGACCCTTCCCCTATCTACTCCAGCAGCCCCAAGAAATATTTTTTTCCTGCATGTTCATTGAGTCACTCGTTTTTCATTTGAAATTCTATATTCTAATTGGGGATTCACTACATTAGTTAATCACATATCCTTTTAATATTTCAATTACATAGTTTGAGTCATCCAATAACGTTTCCAACTATGTTCTCTTATACCTAGGGCTCACATTCTAGAAAAAGTGTGAGAAGGACTTAAGTGGTAATACCATTAACACTTACATAGCACTTAAAATATGCATTTTACATATATGCCTTTGTTGTAATTCTGCTATAAATTATTATAATATGTATAATGAACACCAGGACATTTTGTTAGTCAGAGATTGGAACACTTGTTTAAGAACATGAACCTCATTTTTGCAGCTTAAATATCTTGTTTTCAGCCAAATGAAGAGAAATCTACAGGTGGAGGAAGAAGAAAGTGGTTTGGGGAGTGACAGTACAAACCAGTGTAGCATCAACAGGTTTGGAGCTCACGGGACACAGTGGGACAGAGTTTGAGACAAAGAGACTCTTTTCTTACTTCTGAGAGGTCTTATTCTGGCTTTAGTGCAGGAAGGGTTCATAGGAAGACAGTGTCCCAAACACCCTAAGGGTGTTCTTGGCAGCAGTGAGATCCCATGTTCCTGCCATAGTTCCCCATTTTCTCAGGATGTACATTGGCTGTGGGCACAGAGAACGTTTTGTGCTCAGAAAACACTGCTGAGGCAGATTTTGAGTGTTAATATCACTAGGATACTCTTCATGTCTGTCTAAAAGTACCTGGGGATAACTCCGTTAAGCCATCAGACCTCCTGGTAACCTGCATTAGTGTCGTTAAGATGCCAGCAGTAACAATTTAGTCGTGTGGGTGATCTCACCTATTCCCCACAATTAGCTTTGAAGATAGCCTTTGCTATTTCTACCTTAGATGGTTAAGGAACCATAAGTCAGATCAGTAACTTGCTGAAGACCAGGCTTTATACAAGCAGCAAAACTGGTGTCCAAACCCTGCTATCTATTTCTGAATCTAATATTCCTGAATCTTGTTGCTCCGCTGTGCAATGCCGCCTTCCCATGATCATTTTTGCAGACACTTCTGTGTCTTCAGTTTGACCCCAGCAAGCAAAGCATTCCTTTCTCAATATTTAGCATTTCTCATGACCTAAAAATTAGAATTCATTGATCTTCCCATAAAATGAATTCCCCAGTGAATGGTTTTTCTTTCTTTCTTTCTCACTCACCTTCAATAAGCTTCAGTCTGCCCTCCAATCTGGTGATTCTCAGTGCGCTTTGTTCAGAAAGTGTGGGTTTCTGATGCAGTTATCACTTTTAACATGAGAGTAAGTGTCTGTGTATGCCACAGCTGGTTAGCTGTCATATGGTACACAGATGACAGGAACCCTCCATTTCCCACAGTCACCTCACAGAAGTGTTTTTCTAAATGTTGACAACAAAGAGAGTTTCCCAAGGCATTATGTCCTTCATAAATCTGAGCATTTTCCTGCTTACGAATTTCTCTAAACCTTTTCTACTGGAAAAATAAAGGGGGAATACAAAAATTTTATCTCAACCTTCAAAAAGAAGAGGGGGTTGTTTTAAAATACTGTAAAGATGTAACCCTGTGGGATATTCCATACGGAATTGTACTTGGTATTTATCAGTCCTGATAATATTGTAAGTTTGTTTTTTCTCATAGGTTCATGGGGATAGGGATGATTGGCAGATGACAAAGCTTTGTCTCTGAGTCATTGCCTTATAGTAATAGTAAATTTTCTAAACTGCCTAAAGAAACATCATGTACATTGGGACAAGAATATTTTGACGTATTTTAAGTCCAATATATTCTCTGTTTCAGAAATGGGCCCATTACTTCATAATTTCTTTCATTTATGAATGTCCATAGTTTTATATTTTTAATTTGAATTGCTATACAAAATGGAGCATCATTTTGAAAAAGATGCAGTGAGATTTATACTCAAATTGTAGGGTTTTGTTTTTTGTATTTGTTTTCCTACCTTCAGCAATCATGAGTACACTACTTGCCTTTCGCAGTGTGTCTATTTAAAGGAAGCTCAGGGTGAACAACAATGAGGGGTCATGAGGGTTGTACCAATGCTGGGCTATGGCATCTCATCAAAGTGGCTCTTGCTTCTCTAACAGTATCTGACAGTTTGAGGCTGATGTTTGCATCTATCTCTTGAAAGCATAACAAAGTGTTGAAAGGTGCAAAAGCAGACAGTTCACTCTATATGCATACATGTTCACATATGCATTAGAATCTGACACCTTGTGCCTGAACACATGCACTAGGACCCCACATGGTAATGCTTTATCTCACTGGTTTCCCACTGTGTATGCCACCCCCATTTCCAAGTGGCCAAAGTCTGTATTCCTGAATTCACTTCAGCTACTACTTCCTCCACACATTCATCACTCACCTACCTGACTCTCTTTAAAGTCCATTGTCATCTTCTGTGTTAAATAGCAGTATTGGTTTCACCATTTTCTTTTTCTCGTGAGGCAAATGTTCTAGCTTTATTAAGGTCAACAAGATCTGCGTCTTATACCCTCTCTGGATTCTCAAAGTTCCTACCCAGAAGCTCTTCATTACATAGTTCGCCTTTGAGTTTTTCTTCCTGCACTGATGATGAATCAACAACCCTCCCTGTACAGCCCAGAAAATGCTCTATCATGAAACTACATCTTTGAATTCTTCACAAATAGTGTAATACACCAGAAGGAACACCAGAGATAGCGGACACTCACTGAGTGTTATCTATATTCCTATCAATCTGTAAGGAGTTCTTTGAAGTGGAAGTAAGCACTATTATTTCTACTTCACAAGTTTTGACCCAAGCCTTCAATCAAGGGAACAATTATTAAATCTGCAAACCCAGAAGCTTGGCTGAGGAAACGATGTCCTTAAAAAGAAAGGCACTTAGTGATAGAAAAGAAGAGAAAAATATGGATTTATCGTGCAGTGAGGAGATCACAAAGCAGGGTCAGATTATGTGAATCAGTTTCATATTGAGAGAGCTGTCAAATAATCAGAGCCCCACATAGATGTCTTCTAATCCCCTGTATTACAAAACAAATCCACTTGGATGTGCTATCCTTCTCTAATCCATTACAAAAACACCATCCATATTTCTCTCAACAATTGCCTGGTCAGTTTTACTCTCGTCTGACAGAGCAGAATACACATCCAGGAATATTAACACTCAAAGGCCGGTTATTATTTGTAAGGTTACAGCTCTGTAATTCCTATGCAAGATATGCTGCATATGTGGTCCTTAGACCTCATTTGTATCATGTTCCTCTGAGGCATTGCCGACCAGGTGCTGCTGCCTTCCTGGGACGAGATGGAAAAAAAAGAGTGTCTTCTATTCTTAAACTTTATTCCCCCTTCAAGTTCACTTTTCCAAGGATGAATAAGTCATTGACCCCATTCTCTTCATTTTAGTCACCGTTTTACATATACCATGACATTCTTGTTCCTCTTCTTGGCCCCTTTTCAGGTTAGATGAATATGACACTATTCGGTAACTGTCTTGAGCCATTCAATTGTAGCTCAAACACTTGGGTTTTCTTTGAAAAAGAAAGGACACTTGGAAGTTTGCACAGGCAGATGCAGTAACTTTATTGTCATGTAGATGATATGAAATCAACACAAGAGAGCAGATGGGGGAGGGAATGTAACTGCCATCTGGAACTTTGGAAGAGAATGATGTTCTTGTAACCTCAGGAGCTATTGAGCACAATTGAAGCTTGTCTATTTTTTGGCAATGATTTAAGGATGCGTACAATACCCTGAATTTTCTGTCCTGCTGTGTATGGTTTTGGGGAGCATGGGATTGATTGCTTGCATAGTGGTGAGCAGCCAAGTAACCTCTGGGCATGACACTCTGGGTGCACCTCAGAGCTATTTTTATCACTTTCCTCATATCAAGAGTCACCACAATAAAACAGTGTCAAGAACACACATTTTGTATTGTCTGATATTTCTGTACTTACTTTGTAGAAACAGACAGTATAATTTTTCTTGCATATGGGACATACAGAGTTGATGAGATCTGTAGAACTTCAGTCATGTATATAAATTATTTGGAATTAATTAAAATGGACAGAACTAGAAAATTCCATCCCAAGTGAGGTAACCCAGACCCCAAAGGACATGCATGTTACATACTCACTGATAAGTGGATATTAACCATGAAGTACAGGATACCCATGATACATCCTATGGATCCAAAGAAGCTAAACAAAAGGAAGGCCCAAGCAAGGATGCTTGAATCTCACTTAGAACAAGGAAAATAACTGTTATAGTAGGCAGAGGCAGGGAGGAAACTGGGGGGCGGGGGGCAGAAATAGGAGAAACAGGAGCAGGTGTTGAGAAAGAAGGAGAGAGGGCCAGAGGGCCAGGAGAATGAATGGAAATCTGCAGCTGCTAGGGGTAGGGGGTGGTGTGGTGAGAATCTCTAGGAAGAACCAGAGACCTGGGATCGGGGAGGCTCCCAGAAGTCAATGTGGGTGACCTTAACCAAGATCCCTAACATAGGGGACATGAAACCTGAAGAGGCCACCTCCTGTTGCCAGGCAGGACCCTCAGTGGAGAGATAAGGACACCAATCCATCAACAAAACTCTCTATTCAAAATGTGTCCTGTCTTCAAAATAATTCAGGGACAAAGATGGAGTAACTGGGCCAATTTGAGACCTATCTCATGGGCAAGCACCAATCCCGGACACTATTAATGATACTCTGCTATCTTGCAAACAGGAGCCTAGCATAACGGTCCTCTGAGAGGCTCTACCCAGCAGCTGACTAAAAGATGCCAAGACCCACAGCCAAACATTAGACAGAAGTCAGTCGGGGACCCTTACGGAAGAGATGGGACAGGGGATCTTTGAAGACCTCGAAGGGGAAAGAACTGCACAAGAAGACTAACAGAGTCAACTAACCTGGACCACTGGAAGCTCTCAGAGACTGAAGTCGCCCTCCCACCCCAAACATATGTAGCAGATGTGCACTCAGTCTCCATGTGGGTCCCTGAACAACTAGAGTGGGAGATGTCCCTAAAGCTGTAGCCTGACTGTGCAATCCATTCCCCAACAGCTCTGCCTTATCTGGCTTAAGTGGAAGAGGACTCACCTAAGCCTGCAAAGACGATTTGTCAGAGCAGATGGGGAAGGGGGCAATCAGGAGAGGGAGCAGTGTTTGGAATGTAAATTAGTAAACAATTTTTTTCAACTTTTCTTGCTCATGCTATGAAATACAAATCTTTCTTCCTCTTCATTGAATTTTTACTTAATAAGGGGGTTGGTTACTCTAGCAGAAAGAGCATATAAAAGGCAATACTAAATAATTGGAAGCCACAACGCAACTTAGCTTCTCCCTGCAAATACTATTCTAATTCTCATCACTGGAAGGAGATAGTTTTGACTTTATAATATGGGAAGTCCATTGTGGTTTTCTTGATGTGTTCTCAACATAGGTCTCCCTTATTTCTGCCCTCCAGCCTATCTTCAGGGAGTTCTTAGCTATTACTACTAAATCTCCATTTGTTCTCATGGGTTCTTAACATGTTCCCTCTTCTTTAAAAAATCCTTGAGTTTTTGAAATTGTAACCTAATTACAGCATCCCCTTTCCTCTTCTCCTGAAAACCCTTCCACGTGCCCCCCACTGCTTTCTTTTAAACATATGCTTTTTTTAACTGTCGTATATTTAAACATAGCTCTAAGTACATAAATACAACCTACACAGTCTATATAATGTTACACCTGTGTATATGTTTTCAGGCATGACCATTTGATTTTACTTTACTCTGCTGGAGCAAATATTACTCTAGGTTATATAGATCCATACTAAACATTTGTAACTAGGAGCTGTAGATGAGAAAAAGTACACCGTGTTTCTCTCCAGTTCTGAGTGACTTCATTCGATATGATCATTTCAAGTTCCATCCATTTAACTGCAAATTTCATCTCCTCTCTATAGCTGAATAATATTTCCTAGTCTATACGTAACACATTGTTATTATCTATTCATCAGTTGAAAACATTCATGTTACATCCATTTCTGAGTTAATTTTAACAGAACAGCAATGGGTATGTTCTCTTGACATTAGTGTGTCTGTGTCCCAATGCTGCCTCTTCTAGAACAGATTCCTTTAAACTTGCATGTGCATGTAAACTATCTAGAAGTGTGAGCACAAAGGTTCTCCATTAGTCTGGGGAGATGGTCAGAATATGCACTTCTCAGTATCAATTAGTAGCAATGTGCTGGTCTGATTAGAGAACACATTTATGCACAATGAATTCACAATCAAGACAGTGGGCATAAATCCTTCTCTGACTAACCCGTCAGTCACTGAAAAGGTACATAGTGATACTCTTTGTGTACCAGGAAAAGCGGGAATACTTCACTCTATTGAGGACCATTCTCCTATATTTCTTCATGCTGCTCTTCTCAGTCTTCTCAAATTTAGCGGTTGGTGCTGAGTGTACCTCCCTACATAAATACTTGGTCACTCTTTGAGGCCAGCCTTGGCTACATAGCAAGTTTGAGGTCAGATTGAGTGATAGGAGATCCTCTCTCCTTCCGCCTTATATACTTATATACAAATTGCATATATAAACATATCATTAATATACCAAATGTTTCTTATTGACTTTCAATTTTAAAACACAAATTTTAATTTTTTTAAATTGAAATATTTTAATTACTTCATTTTCCTTCTCTTCCTTCAAAAATATTCCATCTCTCTCTCTCTCTCTCTTTCTCTCTCTCTCTCTCTCTCTCTCTCTCTCTCTCTCTCTCTCTCTCTCTCTCATCTCTCAAATTTGACCCCTGTACTTTCTTCTTAATTGTTGTTACATGTATGAACAGTATCACTAAACATATAAATATGATCACAAAAATCCTGCTAAGTGTTTGGGTTTCTCTTTGTCTTCCTGTGTTTGATGCTTCAGCCACTTTGGAGTTAAAAGTGTTAATTTCATTACAGTCTTAAGCCTTCCTCCCAAGCTTCTCCTTTACCTTGAACATCTATCCTCAGTTTTATATCTAATATCTTTGTTGTGACCAATGTCAGCCCATTGTTAGTCCCTCAGTCAGCCCTAGTTGACATTTTTGATTATTGGGGTATGATGTGAAAAGTTGTTTCAGTGGTTCCTTTTGGGTATATCTTCATATACATAAATATATAATTAAATATGAAAATTAGCCTGTTCTGTCTAATATTTTATTATATGAGAACATTGACCTTCTCTGTCTCTTTATTTTTAAAGACGTTGTGACCTGATGTCTTTGTGTCCTAAAGTGCCCAGTGTCTGCCATGAAGCAAGTGCCAACAGATACTTTAGAGAAAGGTGACTTTTAAAGGGCAGAAGGGAATGTGATATTTTGATTCATCTACTTTCTCATTTTTCAAGGCATATATTTTATCACTTTTTAAGAAACCAGACTATTAAGGAAGCACAGGTCCATAAAATGCAGCCTAGTCTTTTACTTGTCCTTTAAGTTGCATAATTACATCCAGTATGTTCATACTCTTCCAGTGTTATACTTTTTCCTGTGAAGTTCATGAGACGATTAATAGAAAACTTAAATTATTTACATATAAAAACCCCAGCTGCTCATGAATCTGAAAGTGTTTAAAACGCTGACACATGTAACCTCCTACTGCTTCATAAATTGTTTCCCGTTACATACTGCCTTTGTATATGGTGAAATCTCATATTTACTTAAGAATTATGTGTCAAAAAGAAAGATGAATATTTGAGAGCATCCCAGGAACCCTTTGTGATTTTATTATTTGGACCTTCTAAGATACCACTTCTTGTCTTTCTTCTCTTGATTAATTTCATGCCTATTCATTTGTGAAAATATGGGCTTAAACTATTTTTTGCCCCTCTGCTGTTACTCTGGGGAACGAGGGGAAGAAACTCCAGGTACCAGATAGCAGTCCCATATAGTGTCTATGGCCTTTCATAGTTTGGACCACAGGTACTCTGGTCTTGGAGTTCTCTACGAGCTGTTTAGAAAGCATTAATCTATAATTAGGTTTTAACTTTCCAAAATGACTGTAGACTCACATTGAATTTTGAAAGAGTCATGTGTTTATCTTATTTCCATTAAACAAAGATAATACAAATGGATGAGCTGAGGCGTGGCGTCCTGTGCATATCTCCTGAACCATTTGCTTATACTCTGATCACAAAAGATCAGAGACAATGTCCATATCTTACACATTCTCTTATTCCAGTGTGATGACTTGGTTTTATTTTAAGCTGTGAGTGAATTAGGGAGAATTATTCTCCTCAGGTTCACTGTGGGCTCTAGGCCAGGGGCAGCTGTTGGCTCAGCAGGGTTCCAGGCTGCCTTTCAATGGAGACTGACTCAAAGCTCTTGCCAAGGATGAATGAGAGTCCTGTGCTCATGGGAAAACATTCAGGTTGTCCCTTTCCTTCAGCTTGCTGCTGCTTTCCAGGCCAAGCCTCACTTACAAGAAGTCAGGATAAAGCTGCTCTGTCCTTGTCAGTGTGAGTGGAAATACTCTTTGAATCAGTGCAGCTTAATGGAGGTCACTGGGCTTCTGACCTGAGATGTTCTGTCACTGAAGGGACCTGACTCTTCAGCATGATACGATTACTCTGGAGCACACTTTCTCTCATTGTTAACATATGTATAGCTCTCAACTTACACTGTTCTCCAAAGTTTCAAACCATGGCTATAAACAGCATTCTTTTTACTGCTTTTTTTTGTTCTCAAACAGATATTTTCTTAGTTTTTGTCCTTCAATTAATATTCACAATTTGAGCGAACAGTTAGCATTGAAGAAGTTTTTAAGTCACAGGAAAAGCAAAAAGATTACAAGTCTATGAGTGTCATAGTTTGGATATAAAACAACACTGACAGCTCATGTACTGAAATTTTGGGCAACCACATGTCAGTAATATTGATAGGTGACAGGATTTTGACAATATTCACCTCAGCAATTAATCAATACATTTATTAGCTTCTAGCAAATTTATTTCCAAGAAGGAGTCTAATTCTAACTGGAGGAAAGTCCCTGAGGGCATGCTCTAGAACTGTTTCCCTTGTTCAGCCCTGTTACTTTCACTCGGCTTTAGGGCCATTACTCTCCTGGCTCTCATGGTTCCATTACTGCATTTTCTGTCTTACCACAGGGAATCCAGCTGAGGGTAGAAAGAAATCTCTGTAACCAAGGTCAAATAAACTGTCCTTCAGTAAGTTGGTTTTGTCAGGGCTTTTGTGACAGTGACAGAAGGACTGACATGAAAGTGTCAAGAGACTCACCCTGGAGGGGTTCCTAGGAGTTCTGCCTCTGTGTCATTTCAAATCTTTTCTTCTCATTTCCCTTTTTCTTCTAAGGTCAGGGTCCACAGTTCCAGCTCTGAAAGACCTATTGCCCATATGGAGGGGTTTTGGAGACAAGAAGTTTTATAAACAGTCATGCAGAAAAACTTCGGGTCTTCATTTGCATTCTCTCCATTTTCTTTTCTGTGTAAACTTTTATCATTGTAATATTTCTTTATAGAACTTTTCATATATTTCTTTTCACTCACTTATAAGACTGCTCTGAATAATGTCATGTTTTATAGGTGGAACTAGGCATGAGGACACAATGCTGAAAGAACCACTCTTACCTTCTGGGCTGCACTCACATCAGAAGAGCCCACAGTAAACAGTGATAATCAGAAAAGCAACTGTTGGCCCTGACAGATACTACTGATGAATGGTTCTCTTCTGTGGAAAATAGTCACTATCTCCATGTTTCAGAAACATTCTTTGTAGAATTAAGTGTGGCCTGAAATTTGAATAACAGGACCAACTCAAGCTCATGAAGATCCTTGAAGAAAGATGCTTCAGAGAGAGAAGAGGGGTGGGGAAGAACATGAAAGGAAACATAGTGGGAAACTAATAGAAGCCCAGGGTAGCTGTGGGTATCAGAGCATGTTCAGATAGAGTTTAGGGATGCACGCTGAGCCAAGTCACAAGTGAGCTTTCCAGGTCATGACAAACCATTGAGCAATATGAACTGTCGTTTGTAGATGAATATAGATGATAACTCAAGGAAGTTACCTTTTTTATAGTTTGTGAATAGACAGACTCACCTTTGACCTAAGATAAGAGCTGGCCGAGAAACTAGGTGACCCCATTCATTGTCCACAGAAAAGTATTTAGAAGAATCAGGTTCTGCATTGTCAAGAACACAAGGTGTGTTAAGTTACATTCTAGTACTGAGAATGTTTCCATTGACTAGGTCAAGCAAGCAAATGCAAATTTCTGGGCAGACTTGACAGAGTGAGACTTATTAAGATATAGTCTAAAGCAGCCTCAGGAGACACCTTTTCCCTTTTTTCCTTTTCCATACATGGATGCCTATCAGGCTTGGACTTTGTACAATGTTCCACATCTGCTAGCATTTTACTCCCCTCCCCATCCCCAGTCTTTAATATGCTTTCCTTACCCTCTCCTCTCCCATGTTAAAATGTGATCGTTTGATTCCTAAATCTTCCTTCTGCTTGCTTTTCTCTCTGAGGCTGGCCATTCAGCAATAAACTTCCAATGCTTTGGTGATGGCCTCAGAAACTTTAAATACTAGTGCAGTCTCTGTAAAATTCCAACAAAGCACTTTTAAACCTATTTCAAAAGAACAGTTTAATTCGTTTCCTTAGGCTTTTCAAATAGTAGGTTGAGCCAAAGGTAAAATAATATTGTATTATTATCTGCACGTGACTATTGGAACCTGTGACTAACTGGTACAGAGCTAAGAAGAGACTCACATGATGAAGCCAGGTGGTAGAACACCATGTGTTCAGTGTGCTCACATGTAGAACACATCAAACAAGCAAACACACTTTCACTACATAGCCTAGGCCTGGAATAATTATTTTGCTCCTGGCAAGAGACAAATGTAGATAATAACCATTTAAGTTAAGTTAATGCTAAGGAATTACTGGATTATTTTTGGAACATAACCACCTTTAATTGTTCTATATGCCTTATTTTTTCTGATTTCTGCAAAATATTTGTATATATTTGCAAATATATATATATGTATATATATATACATATATGTATATATGAATTGCCAAGTCTTGTAAATAAATAATATGGACAGAGTTATAAAAGCTGGTACTGAAAATGTATAAAAAGTAGAAAATACAATGATGTTGTTAAAATATGTAAAATGTACCTCTTTCAAATATGTAAATGATTTAAATAAATTGACATGTATTTACTCAATGCAAACTGTGAGATATATATATATATATATATATATATATATATATGATCTTTTTCATTGCATTTCTTAACCTCAGGTTCTTATACTTGATCTTCAACATGAATATCTCATTAATGATCTGTTTTCAATAGAAATGCTTTGTTTGCTCTATTGAGCGCACATTGATTATTTGCAGAAAGATTATGAAGCATGAGAAACCTATAATTAACAAAGCTTTTTCTTTAGAAAATCCAAAAAATTAGTAAATGAACCAAGACCGATTTCAGTAAATTTCTAAGTTTAGC